>NC_139806.1:24107530-24555030 GCF_963457635.1 Microchirus variegatus | reverse complement strand
TGCTTTCTCTCTTTTTATATACCTGACACACAGCGCATTTATTTAACCTGGTGTGAGTTTTTAAAATCTATTTATTTATTTAATGACCGTGTAATCCTGAAAATAATCCTGAACTATGTGGATTTTCTGAATTATTTAAGCACAGCAAAGAAAATCACATCAGTTATTGAAAGTTGAAAACATTAATAATTATTATAATATTATAAATAACATATTGTATATATATCTATGTATATATATATACATAGATATATATATGTACATATATATATGTGTGTGTGTGTATATATATATAAAGCATAAAAGAAAACATAAAGACAAACAGTATAAAACATTAAAAAAAATACATATTATATATAATTCCTTGTATTTTATTTCATTTTATTATTATTTTATTGTAAATCACTTTGTGATTTTTAATCGATGAAAGTACCAATAAAAAAATAATCAATAAAACATACTTATAGAATATGAATACGTGAATAAATGTACGCAAATACACATATCGACATGTATTTTTCATGCGTCATCATTTTTTATGTTCATTTTAGAATTTTAGACATTTATTTTGTCTTTTCAATTACATTTTAAAATCTTCAACTTTTATTGTTTAGTTTTTTAAGTGTTGAGAAAAAAGAAAAAGTTCACATTTCTCCATCTTTTCCCCAAACACAACAACCCATTCATCTGCTCTCTCTCTCTCCCTCATGCCATATATTGAGGCTATTTATTTATTTTACAGTTGTCAGTTGACTTAGTTGGAGTTATTATTGAAAGGAAGTCCTAATCCAGATGAAGGTTTCGCCAAAAGTGAAAAACACAAATGCAGAGCATTTGTTTACTAGTAAAGCACAAAGCATTCTTTATAAGAATTCATGTTACAAAATCAAGTAACATTATTTTAAATCAACCTCTTCATCTTGAGCCTTGACCATCAATAAAACAGACATTATAAAGTTATAATGAAAGACAGAATGTAAAGTTTTTAATCAGTCAGGGCTTAATCTGCAACATGGAAAGTATACATTTTGGGATGTTCTTCCTCTGAAGTTTAAACCAAAATAAAAGTACATAATAATAATAATTATTATAATAATCTCTATTTATCACATTCAAAACCGTATGTGTGTCACATATAAACCTTTGAGATAAAAGGGTGCAGAAATGAATTAAAAACAAATAGAGTAAGTATAGAATTTAGAAAGAATAAAAATAATGCAAGCAAACATGAGCCTGTCCAACCATTACATTTAAAAAAAAAAAAAAAAGTTAACGTAAAATCTTACGTTTACCTTAAAGCAGAGCGATAAATATCACTTTTAAATTTGTGATATAAAGAAAGCTTGTGCTTTCCAGAGAGTTCTTTTTAAAAAAAAGTTTTCAGCCAGAGAATCAGCTAATTTGATTGTGATAAACCATTAAATGCTTTGTTAATAATTAAAGGACCATGAGTGATGCGTTCACAGAGCAAAGATTTGACGGTTTTCCTCTTTTGTAGCAGATGAAAAGCAGAATTGCTAAAATTAGACTACTAAAATCATCTAAATAATAATAATAATAATAATAAAAATCTAAATTAATGACTGTCTTTGTGTCTTTACTGGCTGTTTAGATGCAGAAATCACTAAATGTCAGGACAGAATAAAGGAAAAATCATGTTTTATTTAATCCTCTAATGTGTCCACACACATATATCCAATACATAAACATCCTTATTCACCAAATGTGGATTTAGTCATTTCACAACTTTGTGAGAGGGGATAAAAAAAATAATGAGTGCCTGTAGAAATACCGCTATAACTGTTAATATGAAAATGGCCCAAAGAAATGACAGTTTATCTATTATACTATATTGGATGATTAACATTAATTCAGTAGTTAAAGTTCTAATGTAAGATTTTGTTACAGACAAAGCGGAAAGTTTGAAGAATGTGCTCGTGACTGAGCGCAGAGACTGAAATGTGCATTTCATCACACATCACCACCAACTTTACTCGCAAATTTCAATTTCAAAATACCACTGAAACACTTCAATATTTATAGGAAATGCAAGCACACACATAACACACACTTACACAGCAGGTTTCAGTGACACAACATATTCACATAGTAAAATTTGCAGCGTTATATCAACATTATTAACAACAGAAGAGCTCAATTTTAACGCTTTTCCAAATTGGTTTGTTAAACCGACTCTTTAATGTTACAAACATGTACAATGGGCGTATGATTATTTATTTACTTTGTATTTCCTTGTCAATTGTCAAGTGAAGGATCACCAAATGTGTTATAAGGGTTATAAAAATGGGGAAAATAATGTCTAAGAAAGGGGGAAAAAAACAAAGATTTAGGCCCAGACGATGAAGTGGAAGCTGAATTATGAAAACTGAACCTGTACCTGCTGTCGCTGCACCACCTGGAGCTGCGTGGCAAAGGGAACAGCAGGCAGTCATTTAGGGGGCGCTTGATTTGCATTTCCAGATTTAATTAGAGTAGAGTACACTTTAATAAAAGGGTTATTTTATTATTTAAAATATATTTTGGCTGTTTCATACTGTATATAGAATATAGATGTATGAGCAAGTTTCATAATGCTTACTATCTGGTTTTAACCAAGATTTTTGTATTGTTTACTAACTTACTAAAACTAAAAATCTGTTTCATTTGTTTACCTGTTTATTGTGTGTGTCTGCAGGTCTGGGTGATGGATGGGGTCAGTCACCACAGTTCAGTTCTCTGGACAGCACGGCGAAAGAACTGGGATCTCACCTCTTACAAGTCAGTACAGGAAACAACAAACTGGTCCGGCACTCTAATATGCTCCTCTTCTGTTATGATTATGCTCGTCCATACTAAAGTACACTCACTTACTTACTAAGTACTCAGGAACCTAACAAAGTGTCAGGAGGGACACCTAACGTGGTCTTCTGCTGCATACTGTATATATAATTCTGTGTGTACATATTTACATATATAGTACCTGAGAGATGGTTGTGGATGAAATCCTAGAAGAGTACACTACATTACGCTGCGTTAAACACTATGCTATACTACATTCCACTACGCTATACTATACTGTACTATATACTGCATTATCCTGTACTATATTACAGTAGAATATAAAACAGTATGCTTTACTATACTATATTGCACTATACTAGAGTAGAATATCATTTAGTAAGCTGTACTATACTATACTATACTAGAATATAGCATGTTGTACTATATACTGCATTATCCTGTACTATATTATAGTAGAATATCATGCGGTATGCTGCACTATACTATACTGCACTATACTATACTAAAATATAATATAGTATGCTGTACTATACTATACTGCACGATACTATCGTAGGATATAATTTAGTAAACTGTATTACACTATAATATAATATAGTATGCTGTACTATATACTGCACTATACTAGAGTAGAATATAATTTAGTAAGCTGAACTATACTATACTATAATATAATATAGTATGCTGTACTATATACTGCACTATACTAGAGTAGAATGTAATTTAGTAAGCTGTACTATACTATACTATACTTGAATATAATATGTTGTACTATATACTGCATTATCCTGCTCTATACTATAGCAGAATATCTTATGCTAAACTATACTACACTCTAGTATACTACACGATACTCTACTTTACTCCACTATACTATACTACACTATACGATATATACTATAGAACGTTGTAATAAACTGTACTATAAGGCACTATAGTAGAATATAATATAATGCTATACAATATACTATACAATACTTTTAATACAATAATATCAGAACATAATGAAATCTTATTACTATGCCACTACTATGTAGTATTATGTATTATACCCAGCCCGCGCGAACGTAGAAAACGTAAATCAGAATGAAACGTTTACTTCAGTTTTTGTTCGGTGGAACAGAGAAATATGTCAGGCTTCTGTCGAGTGTTTTCAAGGTACATTCAATCGTCATATTTGGTCCAGTGCAAAAGAAAATGAGATTCACGTTCCACTTCACCAAAACCACACAGCTCACACACTCTGGTGTGAAAACCTCAGTGGTGTTCCACACTATGATATATTGCACAGATTTCCCCTGGGAAGGTTCTTTTATTAAGTCACATTCTTTTATTTCAAGTGAAGAAAGTCATGCTTGTACTTTACGTTATTGCCACAGCCTTTAAAATAATCTGCAATAATTTATGCTAACTTATTCCCTCTGATCGCAACCTGTATCCAAGTGACCTTTGCCCCCCCCAGCAGCCAGAGCTTCTCATGGAACTGAGTGCTTTAAATACACATTCTGGTACCATTTTACTGATGCTGATTCAACTTATACACCATTACCATGATAGATAAATAGATATTTTTTATTTAAATTTTTTTTTTAAATAAAAAAGCTCTAAAATATAAGTAGTCTAAAGCATCGCAGTTATGAATGTGAATCGTCTCGCTCAAGTCCTGAGAGATGAGGATCTAGGAAAGTGCAGCTGCTGCTGAGTGGTGCTAATGTGTGGTCTGCTTCAGCACAACGTTCTGCTTGCCCTCAGAATTCCTCCCTCCATAATTGGTCTGCGTATAGGGCCTGACTCAATATTTATGTGGATTAAATAACAAGAATTTCGCCTATGTTTGTTATGTTACCTTCCAGAAATCGCAGAATCTGTGTTCACTTATCTTATCTTGACTGTACAGAGGTACAAAGGTAAGAGCGGTGTTGTTGAATAAGAATCATGACACATTTATTTTGTATTTTTCACTCAGACTCTTGATGGCTTTGTGTTTATCGTCGCCTCTGATGGGAAAATCATGTATATATCAGAAACAGCATCAGTCCATCTCGGTCTATCTCAGGTAAGAGAATAAAATCAAGTATAGTAGAATCATGTGGAATAACTGATTACACAAACATTCCACGTCACGGAATGTGCCAGGAGTGGATTGTTCTGATTTCTGCGTGGGTTCAATATGTTTTGTCTTGCGTTGTGGGTGATTATAGCTGTGTGTGTGTGTGTGTGTGTGTGTGTGTGTGTGTGTGTGTGTGTGTGTGTGTGTGTGTGTGTGTGTGTGTGTGTGTGTGTGTGTGTGTGTGTGTGTGATCACTGCACATTCATGAGCGCCTGCTGGAAACATGTGTGCTGCAGGTGGAGCTCACAGGAAACAGTATATTTGAGTACATCCACCCGTCAGACCATGATGAGATGACAGCTGTGCTGGGTGTTCACCAGCCCCCACACCATCACTTCCCTCCAGGTACAGCCTTACAGCGGAGATGTTATGGATGTTCCATGTTCATTGATTTATGAAAAACTCCAATATTCAAAAAAACAAAGTAAAAAATCGTTCTTACTGTACATAAGTACAACTTCACAGTTGAAAGACAACTCGCACTACACTCTTAGAAATAGGTTCTTCGGCTTGTCCTCATAGAAGAACCCCAAAAAGTGTTCACCTGAACCGTTTTTGAAGGGTTCCACCAAGAACCCTCTTAAAAGAGGGTTTTAAAGGGTTCTCTGGCTCAAAATGGCTCTTACTGCAAACATTAGTGTACCAAGAACCCTTGAAAAACTTTCTTCGGGAGAATCCTTATTGGTTCCAGGTAGAACCAAACTTTTATAAAGGTTCCACCTGG
Organism: Microchirus variegatus; assembly: GCF_963457635.1. Taxonomy (NCBI): domain Eukaryota; kingdom Metazoa; phylum Chordata; class Actinopteri; order Pleuronectiformes; family Soleidae; genus Microchirus; species Microchirus variegatus. The sequence continues at coordinate 24,549,394 of NC_139806.1, read as the reverse complement.
AACCCTTAAAACCCTTTATTCAGGAAAGGGGTTTAAAATGGTTCTTACTGGAACCATTAGTGTCACCAAGAACCATTGAAAAACCCTTTCTTCGTGAAATGGTTCCAGGTAGAACCTCAGCCCTTGTAGAAGGACCCTTTTGGAACCCTTATTTCTAAGAGTGTACCACTGAGCTACCATAGCTCAATCCTTACTCCTCTCCTTATTTTTGATACCCAAGTACAGTCAATGTCACATACATTAAGACGTTTACTTCAGTAATATTATAATAAAAATAACTTCAACTTCCACAAAGTCATTTTCTGCACTCTTAGAAATAAGGGTTCCAAAAAGTGTCCTTCTACAAGGGCTGAGGTTCTACCTGGAACCATTTGCTTCTGAAAAGCCCTTTCCCGAATTAACGGTTTTTCAAGGGTTCTTGGTAACACTAATGGTTCCAGTAAGAACCATTTTGATCCAGAGAACCCTTTAAAACTCCTTTCCTGAATAAAGGGTTTTATGGTAAAGGTTCTACCTGGAACCAACAAGGGTTCTCCTGTGAGGACAAGCCGAATAACCTTATATGGTTCTACTTAGCACTTCTAAGAGTGTGGTAAGATACTTGTACATTTACTCAAATATCCCTTTTAGGTACTTTATACAAGATAGTGATCTATAACAGGCGCCTCTTTCTCAAACTGCTGCTATTGTCAAAGAAGCAGCACATATATACTATACATATTCATAATGAGTTTTACTTTTTGTACATTTTTTATTATTCGCAATTTAAAAAAGGCGATAAACAGTTCCATTCAGCTTTTTAATATTTAATTTTTAATATCAAATAGTACCATAATCAAAACGTGCACTGAGCTAACAAATAATTAAATAATAAACACTATTGTAAATGGACTTTTTTCCCCCAAACTGATAACTTCAATTCTTATTGTTGAGGATAATGAACATCTTTAGTAACAGTAGTTTAAACTGGTGTGAAGCAATTAGGAAATACATAAATAAAACAGTTTTTTTTAGGCTTGATTATATTATTTTTGACACTCAATGCTGACCGGATGTTGGGCGGAGCCAGAATTGACCCACAGGCTGCTAGTTTGAGTCCCCTGATTTAAATTATGTTCTGTATTTCCTTGACTTTAACAGCTTTGTTTTTAATCGTGTGAGTTTTGAAATTTGATGCCGTGCCCCTGTGCTGAACTTAAAATCACTAGACAGAGTGGGTGGTCTCTAATATTATGTAAAATATAAATCCCCAGTGCTGGAGAAGAGTTTTTGACTGATTGTCCAGAAGCAACACAAACGCCCTCCTTGTCATTAAACAGTCAAATATGTTTCTACTGGCTTTATTTCAACCAAGAGTTGGCCAAATGTGTCAAAACAATACAGTAAATAATGTGTGTTTTTTTGTGATAGATTATGAAATGGAGCGCTCCTTCTTCTTGAGGATGAAGTGTGTTCTGGCGAAACGAAACGCAGGACTGACGTGTGGAGGATATAAGGTAAAATCACAGAAAATGACAGTAAATTTCAGGTCACTGTCGTAAATTGCTTTAAACTGACAGCTGTTTCCTGTAACTTCATATTTATGCTATAAAATACTGCAGTTGGGCAGTATTTCCCTTATAAGTCCTCTATTTTACTGTAGCCTCACAGTTATTCCATATTACTGTGATGTAAGTATTTCGACCAAAAAAGAGAGACATTAAAACAGAAAATATGATTTTATAATTAAGTTAAAGCCTGTGACATCCTGAAAATAAGTTACGTTAGTGTTCATTCAAAGTAACCATTGCTTATCTGTAATTCATAAACAACCACAGAGTTAAACACTGAGGCCATATCCTTCTGAATCCTAGAGTGTGTCTTTGTAAAGCAGTAGCAGATGGAGGTGTTTTGAATATTGATGAGGTCATTTCTCTGCGGTTTCTGTCTGGCCACTAGTTTTTAGCCATCTAATAACTAAGTGTAGCTAAGGAGCCAAGTGTGTTACACCATGAGCAGCCATAGCAGGCGATTTCCTGGGGCCTCCAGCTCAGGAGGGGGCAAAGAGAACACCTTGTTACATGAGGGTGGGGTTATATGTTCTGCTTCTGTGAGGCTGTGGAGGTTCTCCACGGTCATGTAAATGTTGTCAAAGTGTGTAGAGCACATTCACAAACAGCCAGGGTTGACCAAAGTGCTTTCCAAAGAAAAGGACATAGATAGAAGTGTCTGGGTTGACTATTCTCATCCAGAAGTGAAGGCCGAGGAGGAGAAAATGGGTCTTTAAAAAGTGATTTCAAATGTTCAATGGTGGGGGCAGATTTAAGTTCAATGGGTAAATCGTTTGATAGTTTGGGGGCAGCTACAGAAGAGTTTTTAGTCGGGTTTTTGGCACATCCTCAGAGCTTCAGGCAGGTAAGATGGTGCCAAACCATGAAGAGCTTTAAATAGAAATTTAAAAATAAAATCAGGAAGCCAGTGGAGGGAGTACAACACAGGTGTGATGTGGTCTCTATTCTTATTTTTCCTGTCAAGAAGCTGGAGTCGTTAAATAGACGACTGATCTAAAATCTAAGAATGGATTTTGAAAATGTGTTTTCCATACTTGTACCATACGCAAGTATGCTTGATAATAATCTTGGGAAGATTTATTAAAAGTATTGTTGTCAGAGGTGAAATATTGGCTCTTAATTTTATGATGATAATTGCTTCGAGGTGAAACAGGTTGTGACGTCTGTGATTATGTCCAGTGATGCTTCTTATCTTACTGAAAATACTTCTCCTAAGACTGTGTAAGATGTAATAGCTTAGAACCTAGTGCAAACCTCTAATGCACTCTCTCTGACGCTCACAAATCCATTGTTTCCTAGGTCATTCACTGCAGTGGCTACCTAAAAGTACGTCAGTACATGATGGACATGGCTCTGTACGAGTCCTGCTACCAGACTGTGGGTCTGGTGGCAGTGGGTCACTCGCTGCCCCCGAGTGGCATCACTGAGATCAAACTCCACAGCAACATGTTCATGTTTCGAGCCAGCCTGGACTTCAAACTCATCTTCTTGGACACAAGGTAGAAAAGACTCTTGCCAAGTGGGTGGTTGAGATAAACGGACCATAAACATCACAAATACTGATGTGATGTATCACCGACAGGGTAGCTGAGCTGACGGGGTACGAGCCACAGGACCTGATCGAGAAGACGCTTTACCATCATGTTCATGCCTGTGATGTTTTCCATCTACGCTATTCTCACCATTTATGTGAGTCCGCAAGTCTTCAATCAAACTTAAAGGTGGTAGTGTTTACGTCTTGTCTGGGTTTTTTGAGAGAGATTGAGAAAATCAGCGCTTTTAGCTTAAAATTGAGGATTTTCTCCATGGACTTTGGTGTTGAGGAGTGAACAAGCAAACCCTGAACTACTGCTGCACAAGCACACTAGATGTTGGGATGGTGTGGTTGTATATTACAATGTGAATGTATCCAGTTTCCTTGAATAAGTTGACCATGCATATTTCTCTCTGACCCCGCTCTTTCTTGTTCCCTGCAGTACTGGTGAAGGGGCAGGTCACCACAAAGTACTACCGCATGTTGTCAAAGCATGGAGGCTGGGTGTGGGTGCAGAGCTACGCCACCATCGTCCACAACAGCCGCTCCTCCAGACCTCACTGTATCGTCAGCGTTAACTACGTCCTCACGTGAGTCGGTGTCCTCTCCCTGTACAGCTCTGAATTCAAACCTCCAGTTGAATCACCACAAACACACACAGGGTCTGCCTGTCTTACAGTGATATTGAGTGCAACGAGCTGCAGTTATCTCAAGATCAGCGTGGAGCTGTGAAGCCTGGTCTGAGCCTTCTCTCCTCTGAGGATCACCGCAAACAACCAAGAACCAAAGCGGTCCGGATGACGACCAAACTCAGAGCAGCTCCTTATCCCGAGGTGGGCCTATCACTTGTCCTTTGACCTCACACTATTACGTTAAAGCTCGAGTTGTGAGTTAATGTTAATTGTTGAAATCCTCCTCACATCTGTTTAATGGACTAGCACCCGCGCATGTGGCTGACCTTTTAAAACCAAGGTCAAGGTTGCTGCGCTCCATGGATCAGCAGCTCTTAGTCGTCCCTATTACAAATCTGAAATATCATATCATGTCTTGTACTCCTTGGCTTTTATTTTGGAATGAGAGTGGTGAGTTTGGTGTGTTCTATCTTTTAATCATGTTATTATATTATTATTTTTTAAATAGTGCTGTATAAATAAAGATGGATTGGTTTGGATTGGATTCAATCTGGGGCCACTGCCTAACCTGAGTCATTATGCTTGCTGTCACTGTGTCCTTCCACTGCAGTAATGTCCATCTGAATTGACATCAAACATAAAGTATAAAAGAGAACGCTGAATTTATCACGTTGCAAACAAAACTAAACGATAAACTTGTCCTTTGGTTCTGTGTGAACAGCAGCACAGGTTCATTCAGCCCGACCATGTGAGCTGCTCCCTACAGAAGACGCCATGGAAAGAGAAACCTACACACCCGGTGACTCCCTGCAGGGAGAGGAGCTCCAGCTTGAGCCCTGAGACAAGTCCAGTGTCCTGCAGCAGCCCTGTTTACAACCTGAGCCTCCGTGACCAGCTGGCTCAGCAGATCATACACAGCTCTCTACACAGCAAAGGGCCTGTGGGATGGAACATCAGCAGCAGCAGCACGCCGGCAACCAAAAAATACACAGGTATAAATGTTTTTTTTAGTGTTAATGTATGCGTCTACTGCCGGTACAACAAATTTCCCCTCAGGGACAATAAAGAAACCTTGAAGATAAATGCTGCCAGATGCTGACACGGACATTTTGAATGATATTTTCTGTTGTTTTCTGCGGTTTCCTCTCAGAGTCCAAGAACATGCAGATTAGGCAAATTGGACTCTCTGTGAAGTGTTCAGGGTGTACCCCTCCTTTTTCATGGGATTGGTCCCAGCGCCTCCCGCGACCCTCATGTGGAGGATAAAGCTCTGAACGTTGTCCTCTTTTTCAGGCCCCATGATGTTAGCGGACTGTGGATACTCTGATGACATCTACCATGACTGTTCCAACAGCATGGACAAACAGCCCACCAGCAGGTTGAAGGAGGAACCGTGCAAACATCACGCGCTTGATGACCAACACCAGGTGACGGATATTCATTCACATCACCGTCAAACCAAGGACGGCAAACCTTTCAGCCAGGACGTTCTACATCACGCAAGAAGTTCTGAAGGACTACGAGGTGAGCGGGCCCTGGCCTGGCCTTTGCTCAGTGGACTGGTGCTCAGCAAAGGAGAGCAGGTTAGCTCGCTGCATGGTATAGGACAGTCTCTTCCAGTCCAGATGGTGCTGGAGCAGAGGCGGCTGTGTATGATGGAGGCTCCGTACAGTCACACAGCAGGGTATCCACACGCTGCTCATGACAACCATCAGCTGCACGATGATGGTGCAGATCTGCAGCACAAGCCTGCTGAGGAGGACAGGCGAATGTTGGCGGGTGTCGGGGTTGGGATGGGACTCCCTCAGGCTCCATACATGTCCTGGAACTTCCACCAAGTTCTGGGCAAACACGGTGCTATCAAATCGCCTCCTTTTACCACACTGAGCCATATCACAGACGGCCACATTTATCATGGCAAAGAACTGACTTCCTACAGCTGTGACAGTCAAACCCACAGCTCCAGTTCATCGCCAGAGAGTCGCAAAGACATCCCACACTACATCGGCACATCAGTCATTATCACCAATGAGAGGTGATGGAAGAGAGAAAGCCCGACTCGCCGTTATTTTGCACTCCTGCAGGATAGTTTGAAATCTAATGTGACTTTTCTGTACGCTGAAGAAACTGTCCGGACAAACTTAAAAGAATTATTTCAATTGGTAACACACCATTTAATTTAATTAAAACTACACACAGTGACAGTGATATAAATTAATTTAATTATAACTTACAAAATGAAGGTTTAATTATATGCACCTTACTTCATGTTGTTAAATCACATTTGAATAAAATAAAATGCAAAAACTCAGGATACCGAGTTATGAATATATAACATACATGGATGTTTGAATTAAGTTAATTATAATCTGTAGTTTGTATTCACCCTACAACAATCTATAATTTATAACGTTATACAAACATGTTGTGGCACAACTTGAAAGTTAAATTTAGTGTGAATTACCTTAATTTTAAAGTTAATAAGCCATATTATTAAGGTTTGTTCAGCCATTTTATTGTATTGTTTATGTTTTAAAATTTTAATTATTCAACCCATAGCTGGTCTACAACCTAAGGATCATATATTATTTGAAACTGTGTAAATGTGCAGAATTTGAAGTGTTTGTAAGTGTGTGTTAACCTTGGCCTAGAAAAGTGTAATATAAGCATTTGTTAGCATGAAGCTACAGACTGTGAGGATGTTTTTGATTCAGAAGCATGAATATACAGCAACAAATAAGTTAAATAATGTATTATAATGCAATACAGTGAGCGGCTTTCACACCGAGGGTGAGATGGCAATGGATATTGGAATTGGAAACAATAAATCATTATAAAAGCTTAGTTTAATAGAAAAATTACATCATTTTTATTCATTTCCACAGACTGTATTACTTATATTATCCATGAAGCTGAGATGAAACACGAGCAGACACATCTGGAACAAACCTCTTAGTTTGTCAAACTGACTTGGCCGATAAAGGAGCACATTTATTCTCAGAAATAAAAAAAGGTCAAACACTATTACAGGTAAAAGATTGACTTTTCTACCTCATCACTCTCGCTCCCTGCACCGAGAGATTAATCACCTCATTCCCACGTCAAAGTGAAGTCATGACAGAAGTGACGGAACCGAGAGCTATCAAAATAAAAGCCGGTTTTCTAATGGACTGTGGTTTTCCTCAACATGTAATATAAGTGCTTTTGTTTAAAAGGGATCATTTAATGCAGCCCTGCATTATTATTATTATTATTATCCTATTAAAGAAACTGACATGTGCAGTGGCTGAGCCAGGAGTTGACCATCAGTCTGGCTGATGTTTTTGTATTTTTCTCCACTGTGTCAGTGTTGTAGTTAATGTCACGACGTCACATTACTACTGTGCGACATCAGACAGGCCGTTGCCTGGAATCGAGATCGATATAAAATAGTTACAGGCGAGATCTGATCTCATGTTTCTATATAACAACAAAACAGACTTTTTTGTGCCAAAATCTCTCCCTATATTATCAACGCACCTTGAAAAATGTCCGTATAATCTGAAACAAATATTATATACGTCATTTACATGCCCACAGACCTGCACATGCACCTGATATGCAATGATTTAACTGCAAATACGGGTGCTGATACATGATTATGTCCTGGTTATGGATGTGGTTAGGTTTAGGCACATGCTTGTGGCATGTGTGTGTGTGTTTTCAAACTGGTCTTGAATTGTGCGGCAGACGTTCCATAGAAGGCTCATTCTCCGTTTAGTGTTTTTTTATTTCTTAAATAAAAACTGTTTCGTATTTACTTCACAAAATCATGCATAAATGGTGACACGTTTTTTTTGTATACATTTGTGCTGCTTTTTCTTCACCTATTAATAGATGGATTTGATGAAATGCTGATGTTGAGCAAATTTAATATTACATAAGCGATTATAAGATATTTTAAACTTACTTCTACTGCGAGGACAAAGGAGAAAGAAGTAAATGTGTCAGTTGAAGCCAATAAGATGTGGATGGAGACGACAAGGTCAAGTGGCACCATTATCTGTCCCAAAAACGTCTTTTCAAAGTATAGCACGATGGAGAATCGTCAGTGTTTTATCCTGTTTGAAGGTGAGCCAGAGAACGCTCCCCCCTGAGGACGCCGTTAGACGGTCAATAGAAAAAAGAGATTTCCCTTTGACCTCAGCAGCAGCCCACTCAAATTGTTTAATAGGATGTTGAGAGTAGGGCACATATGGATCCAAGCGTCAGCCATTTGCTTAATCTCCTTCTGATCCACTGCTTTTAGTACAGAGACATTTTTACTCTGACCATATATTTTATCGATACTGCTAAGAAACTTCTACATTGCTGAAATTAAATAGTAAACATTTAATTCAGTCATCGGACAAGATATGAAAAGCACTTAAAAATGTCCACTGATGTGGCGCCGTGTAAATAAAGCTTTGTTGTAAACTGCAAACGAGAGCGAATGGGGAAAAAAAGGCTATAACTGATGGAAAGTAACAGTACATTTACGTGTGAATCATTACTTTGATTAAATTATTAAAAGCAAAACACTGGTCACCAGGTTTCATGATTTTTTTGGGTACAATATACATTTTTTTGTGACAAATCCCACAACTGGGTCGTAAACCAGCAGCTCATATTCAGTCACTGATACAGATACCATTTTCTTCAGCTGCCTTTTAAGCCACTTATTAAAATAAGTTAATTAACGGCTGTGCATTCGTAGTGTGCATGGTCGAAGCTGTTTTTTTTTTTGGTAATGGTCTCATTTAATGTTGTACTGCATTAGAGGTATGTTTTGTTACAAAAATACATGTGAATATATGAATATACTGCAACAAATTGCCAATAACGCTGAAATTAATTTTGACTCATCCTCGCTATTCATGAATAAATTATAAGGGGGTCATGGTAAGACCTTGTGGTGATAATGAGCTGGTTTCATTAACTTTACTTGATAAAAAGACAAGAAATAACTAGATAGAGCCAAGACTGAAGAATAGAGGAGAGTAAACACGAGAATGGACTTGATTTTAGGAGGGTCTGGTTCCTGTTCTGAAAAACATAATCACTCAGCAAATGCCATAACTGTGTGAAATGTGATCACACATAATTAGTATTATATTATTACTAGTATTAATGTGCTAAGGGAAAAGCGTTATGTTAAAAGGCTTTAAAGCAGAGCACAATGTGTGATGTGATAAATGTAAATCTTTACTGAACTATAATAAGAGATTCATGATTACAGATAAGCGTGTATGTTTGTCGAGTTTGGTCCTAATGCTTCTTCATGATTACCAGGTTCTTCAGCATGTCAAAGGAGTTTCCGTCAGGCTCCACCGAGACCACGCCGTGTTCTTTGGTGAGCACTTGGAGGAAGCCATTTTGGTCCAAACCTACAACTTCAGCTTCCAGTCCATCGTCACTCCAGAGACGCACTTTGGTCCCACTGCAGGCAGAGAACGTTGGAGAAGGTTTATAGTTCTGCTTCATGATGTTGTTATGAGATACAACGCGACTGAACTGAAATGGCTTCCGATTACTTAATTTTAAAGAATGTGCCATTCATTCTCTGATGCTCTTTCTTCACTACTCTAGCTGACATCAGCCATGGCAGAGGTGCTGTTTTACTGCTGCCTTGTTTGGCAAGTTTATGTTGCTTAATCTGAAAGAAGGATTTCAAAGTCACAAAATCAAATCAAAATCATTGAACTTAGTGATGGGGACAGCAGTGGATCAATAACTCCTGTATTTGGTGATGTAAAATAGCTGATTTTCTTCTTGGACTTTGGTGCAAAGAGAATGAACCGCTTACAAACTTTGTTTCCAGTGGGAAAATGTCCAGATTAAATGATATATTTTTAATAAATTGTCGACTTAAGCGGCATAAATTTCATTCTTGAGCCAGTTGTTAACTGACTAGTGTTATTTCCTCCTTGTGTAACCACTGGCTATGTTTCCAGTGAAATGAGCAGCCCAGGTCTCAAGCTGGTTTTCATCACAGGGGGCAAAACCAGAGCATTGAGTGCTAATTACAACCTCATTCACACTAAAATTAGTGGGTGTACCTGGGATTTTTTGAACCCAGGCGAACCTGCTGAAAAAAAGGGTGATGAACAGCATTTTCCTTGACAGTGGTTGTTCTGCTATATTTGTTTTTTTAAGCCTTGTGTAAAATGTGACATCATGTCAGAAATAAAATGAGTAGGAGGAAGAGGAGCATAATGACCAAGAAGATGAAAAGATATCTGGTGAGATTCCACCAGAGGTGTAAGTTTCACTGTAGATGTCACTGTGTCAGAGTAAATGTACATGGAACACAGCCTAAATGAAGATTTTTTTTTTCTCGCCTAAAAATTTTTGCATTTTAAAGCAAATACCACCTTTAAAATATGCAGTAGGAGCTTAAAAACACATGGAGGTTGTGTAACAACATGTGGACATGAGCTGTGCAAAGTCTGATGCTGTTGAAGTAAAGCAGAGAGAAATTACAGAGGTTTTAGCAAAGAGGTGTCTTGGCGTTCTCTCATTTGGCACAGTTTGGCTCCATCTGTGCCATTTGAGATTACTTAGGTACCAAACTATTAAAACGCATTCAATTTTATTTACATATCTAAAAAGAACTTGCTTTGGAAAAAAAAACTTGCTGTAAATCGCTCCCTGTGCAGAGCGTAATAACATCTCAGGATCATGTTAGCAGGGCTCACCTGTGAAGCCACCTTTTATAGTAAGTGGGCAGTACTGCGTCAGAGCCACCTTTTTGGAAGTTGTTGATGAGAGCATCCAAAGAGTTGACGGTGCGAGCAATGAGCTGGGCGCAGCCGAGCGGCTGCAGGCTGCACTGATGCTGTATGTTGTGCTGCTGGATCAGGTCATTGATGCAAATGGTCGGGTTGCTGTTTGTCACATTGAACCCACAGCCTGTAGAGCACACACAACCATGTTATTCCGAAGGATGACTGGCGCTGGTGTTCGTTATGAAAACAATTACATTACTATTGTTGAAGACCATTATTTCTCCCATACATTATTATAAAGAGAAATTGATTTAAGTGTAAATGCATGCAATACAGCTCTGCCCACTTTAACCTGGTGGATAAACCAATGAAAAAAGGAGAAATCAGTAGTGAGAGTTAGAGAAAGTCCTTTCTGGTTAATGAAGGCCACCATAGTTCCCTGATGTTCTTGGGAAAGGGAATGAAGTCCTAAATGTGTTGCACTCTGCAGTCTCACAATTAGATATCACCAATTCTTAAACACTGGACCTTGAAAGTCAAGTTAATAAGTATGGTTTTAAAATACCTGAATCTACAGCGTCTTGCAATAAAGAAACATCTGTTTTGACTCAATCCCGAATCTCTGAGCTTACACGCATTTACATAAAATGCAGGATATAAAAGCTGTCAAAACAACACAAACAACACTGTATTTTCCTCTCAAATTAGTCGCAGTAATATGGGGAATGTCTTTTTTTTTTTTTACCTATGAGCAGATGAAAAGTTGATCCTATAAAAGTGGAAGTCACCAGCACTCCACCAAGCTTCATCAGGTTACTGTAGTAGATGTCATTGGGCCACTTCACTCTCAGGTCTATGTCCTGATGGAGGATAAAACATGTTCAAACATCAGTCTTTAAAATAAACCATCTTCATTTATGGCCACATTACAGCAGAGGTGCAGGCGAACACCGTCTGGTGATAGTGAGGAAAAAAGCTGGAGGTAACCTCATATCCAGGCAGTGTGCGAACAGCTTCCACCACTGCCAGAGCTGCCAGGTGCTGCAGGAAGGAGATCCTGTGTCCGAGCCTGGAGTTCAGCTCCACCTGGACCTTCAGAGTGAACATGGCACAACCCAGAGGACTGAGCCACATGTTCTTCCCCCGACCTGAAGCAGTTGCAGACACGAGAAATGTGTAAAATGGGTAAGAAACAACGGTAAAAATTGACTGAAATGCATTTCAGGCTCATACCTTTTCCTTGGCTTTGTCGACCAGCTACTGCTATTAAACCCACATCCTTTGGTAAGTTCAGAATCATCCTGAAGGAAGAGAAAGAATAATAATAGAGTAATTTTAAAATCTACTTGAAAGCACTAAATAGGGACTATTTAGTAAGAACATTATGAGTTAGCTGCAGTGACTTTTCTCAAAACTACTTTGTAGTTAGAATTATTTTATGCGCCTCTCTACACCCATGACTGCAGAGCCACTCACCCCTCCAACATCATCGTGAAATTTGCAGATGACACGGTGGTGGTTGGCCCGATCTCGAACAATAGGGAGACGGCTTATCTGGAGGAGGTGGATGCACTGTCGACATGGTGCCAGAAAAACAACCTGGACCTGAACGTCTCTAAGACCAAGGAGATAGTTGTGGATTTCAGGAGAGAGAAGCAGAGGAGCCATTACACCCCCCTCAGGATCTATGGGACCCCGGTGGAGAGAGTCAGCAGCTACAGGTACCTCGGTGTCCACATCTCCGAGGACCTAACCTGGTCCACACACATCTCCACCCTGGTAAAGAGAGCAAGGCAGCGCCTGTACCACCTCAGACGGCTGAGGAAATTCAAGGTCTCCCCAGTGCTGCAGAGAACCTTTTATACTGCAGCAGTGGAGTCTGTGCTCACCGGCAGCATCACTGCGTGGTACGGCAGCTGCACTGCCAGAGACAGGTCAGCTCTCCACAGAGTGATCCGCTGCGCTGAACGCTCCACCAGGGCAGCACTGCCCACTCTACAGGACATTTACACCAGGCGCTGCACCAGCAGAGCCAGGAGGATTATGAAAGACACTCATCACCCATTCAACAGAATGTTCCAGTGGCTGCCGTCTGGCAAACGTCTCCGCTCCTGCATGGCCAAAACAGAGAGGCTGAGGTCGAGCTTCTAACCTCAGGCCATCAGGATGCTGAACTCTCAACCACCCACATAAATACAGCACACACACACAACACACAAATCCACATCGCTGCTATATTGTATATTGAACATTGTGCATTTGATCCGTATTTTATTGCATCTTACTGCTTTTATTTTTTATTCTTGTGTATTGTAAATATTTTTATATTTATCTGGAAATTATTCTAAATTTAAATTGTATTTTATTTTTATTTTCATTTTTATTTTTATTTTATTTTTATTTTTATTTTACTATATTTTTACTCTACTTTACTTTATCTTATTTGATTTTATTTTATTAGTGCTTCACAGTTGCACAGAGGGGCTTGTTTTGCAATGTCATTTCACTGGGGTGTACTTGTACATCCACATGTGACAAATAAAAATCTTGAATCTTGAATCTTGAATCTTGAATGTATGTAACAAATTTATAAGCATAATGAGAGCGTGTTATGAAATTGCAATTCCATATTGATTCCCATACACCAACAGAACTGGGAAAGGAAATTCCATACAGATCAAGTGTATATATTCCATAGTAGGACCAGTCTTAGTACAAAATTGCCTTTTCCTATATCATAAGGAAACAAACGTGTGAACCAGCCAGACACTTGTACACAGCTGACATTTAGGTGTTTCAGCATTTAACCCTGTAAAGCCCAAACCATTAAACAGTTGACAGAAAATTCAAACTCTTTGAAACTGGAGCCTCTATTGGTCTTTTTTTTTTTTTTTTTTCAAATATCAATTTCCATATAGGAGTTTTAATTTGTATCATATTTGATACAGCGGGTCACAATGCTCAAAGATTATTTTTTTTCTTGGACAAACAAATCCAACTGTTCCAACGAAAACAATGCAGCAATGGAACTGGCAGTGTGGAAGTCTGGAAGACATAACATTTCAGTTATTTTTACTCATTTTGTGGTTCACAACCTTTTTATTTTGAGTGATGGTCGGCTTGAAGACAGTTGTTCAGACAAAGATGCACTCTGCATTTCTCACAGTTCACATGGGCAAAGTGGGCTACGCAGTGCTTGCATCTCTGTCGGGTTTCCCATAATTTTATACATCGGGTTTTTCAGGGAAAAAATTGTCACACTGCTCATGTGGAGGGCTCAAAAACTCATGTATCACATATGATACGTTTGGCTTTATAGGGTTAAGTAATTGTCAAATATCCTGCTTTACGGACATTTCGAAAAATAGAATTTTAATAGGCTATTAAATATGAAAAGAAAACATCAAAAAGGATAGGATGCTTTATGATTATATTTTTCCTTTTTAACTACACAGGCCTGCAAGAGGATTCCATGGAGAATAAATTGATGGAACCAGTGGACATGAAGTTGACTTATACAAACAAAGCAGAAAAGTAAGAACGTCTAGTATCTTTGTGGTAGCTCAATACTAACTCATTTACATTCTTTGTGTCTTTATGTTGTGTTTAGAAGAAAAGAAACAAATCAAAACACACAGGCAAACACATTAGCATGCTGCTGAATGCTGAAAGGATTTCAAATGTCCACACTGAAATCATAGGCAGTGGTAGTGGAATACGTTCTCTCAAAGCAAGGTCAAGATGAAGTGCTGCCAGATGTAAGTTCTGGCTAATTCCTCAGGGAATGAAAAAAAAAACCCTAAACTAAACAGCTGAGTTTGCAAATGGTAGCCAACTTCAAGATTGTAGCTGAAATATATATGAAAAGTTTTTCAATCCATTCAAAATAACTTGACAGTCAGTTTTCAGGCTGTATTTTCAGTTTAAATCTAAAATATGTAATCGTTTATCCCTTTTTTCCACATTGTCCCATTAGATCCTGAGGACTTTACTATTGGAGCCATTTACCTGTTCACAATTACACTAATGTCTAAACTCATTTAAGAAGATAACATACATGGCAAATTAGCAATATCACAACCAATCTCACTAATATATTTAAAATCATTAAGTAATCATTACCATCTCATTATGCGATGAATAACAAATTGTTAATTATAGGTGTTAGCCATCAGTGGTCAAGTGCTATCAGAGCAGTAATACACAAAGGTTTTGATCCATCAATAACAAATGGGCAAATTTTAGCATGTTTTAGCTGGAAAAAGCATGTGATCACATTAACAATGCAATTCTGAGGAAGCTATTATTATTAATATTATTGTTTTATTGTTTTTATTTTGTCTCCTATGTTTTATGTGCCATGTTTTATTTATTGTATTGTTAAGCACTTTGTTCCAGCTATAGCTGCCTAAAGTGCTCAAGTTGAGTTCAGTTGAGCTAAATGGAACTCAGCCATTATTACTTTGACTATTTACACCTGTGATGTGAACCGTCAAAATGGCTGCAGAGCAAAGGGCCGATTAAAATAAATTAAAGAGATACTACACAGTGAAATGTCTTGTTTGCAAATGAGTTCCTGCTAATTACACCACTATTAATATTACTGTATGTGACGACACTAAAACCCTATTCCTAACCATTGTGCAACCATTACAAGGTGATGCTGACACAACCACTTCTTACCAGCCTGAAGCATCAATCTGGAGACATGCATCTGCTTTTCTCTCTAAAAAAAAGCCCCCATCTCACCTCCCAGATTAAAATATCGCAGACAAAAAGATTAATTTTGCCATCAATGCTCATTTTTGAAACAGGATTTGCAGCACATAAGCGCGTTTGCATTGATCATTCAACAGAACCAAAAAGGCATGATCAATAACCGAGGACCAGCTAATCTGTAAATGTGATTAATTGAGCTAATCCCGTTTACGGAGGAAACAGCAGAAATTATCATTTTCCAAATAGCACTATAGGAACTGATCAATAAGTGAGAGCTACTCCATTACAGTGGAGCAGCTGAGGCACAGAGGACTGACCTTGCCTTGGAACTGCTTGTCTGGACTTGGATCTACAGTACCTCTCTCAAAGGTTCTGAAGAAAAATATAAAATCGAGAATGATTTACTAAAACAAAAAAACATTGTGACTGCAGCCATTTTTGTTCAATTTTTCAGAAAATAATTTATCAAATGTGTTCCTCCTCACACTAAATATAGTCTTTTGCTTAAACCAGTTGCTGGCAGGTTGACGCAGTCTTGATGATGTTGAAATTAAAACCTTTGGCCCTTCTATGACTTCCCTATGTTGGTGACACTAATGCAGAGAAGGGCTCAGGCCTCTGGAGTATAAACATACCTTCCACTGGACATGTCAAATACTGCACCATATGTTGTCCAGAATAAGAAATGAAGACATTTAGGCATCTGCTTACAATCTTTCATAATTGCACGGGGAGCATGCAAGGCCAATTGGGCCAATTTGATTTTTATGGTTGCACTTGTTGCCACGGTTGTGAGTTCATTTTCCTTTGCACCAAACCTCCATGTATGTTCCCGTGGCTTGTATTTTTCACAGGAAGCAGGACACTAATTCCACACAGTCTCAGTTTGGATATTGGATTACTTGTCAAAACAAACTGAGAATGCCAGGGCCTTTGCCAAACAACTGGAAGAGCTTTATGCAGGATGTTAAGGTGTTGTATTTTTCTAATTCAGATGAGTATGAAAGTATGATTTTTAACTTCCAAATTGACATTTTAAAACGATTTCCACATTTGCAGATGTACGGAAAAGTGAATTCGTACAACACCAAGTAGAAGAGAAAATAATCCTAATTACATTTACATCCATTGCTGCTTTTTACACAATACATAAGTGGAAAGTGGGCCTTTGGGTTTTCATGTCCAAACCCAAAACGCTCACAAGAAAAAGTCAACATCTCTGTGTTGCTCCAGGCTCAGAGATTAGGTTTAGCAGAGCAGGAAAAGAATCATTATGCTCTCAGGAGCAGCTAAGTGGTTTTTTCGAAAAAGCCCATAGTCTCTTATCCCAACTTGTTTCACAGATAAACACTTCCACACTGTTACTGTCTTTAACTCAACACCAACAGCATATTATTCCTAACACACACACATCAGACACTACTGACTGTG
Source organism: Microchirus variegatus (assembly GCF_963457635.1). NCBI lineage: Eukaryota > Metazoa > Chordata > Actinopteri > Pleuronectiformes > Soleidae > Microchirus > Microchirus variegatus. The sequence goes on along the minus strand of NC_139806.1, from coordinate 24,532,782 downwards.
TAACAGTCAGCACACACACATGCCCTCTCTCTCTCTCACACACACACACACAATACAGAAACAAGTCATTTTCTCTGGCAGAAAATAATTTGTCAACCAACATGGAAACCAATCAAATCACAATTACAGTGACCCAACCCATTACACGGATTACAAATGGGACAGAATCGTGTCCAAGCAAAGGATGTTAAAAGGATTTTCTAACAGATATTAAGTAGTTCAATAACAGTTTTTATTTTTCAATACTTGACACAATGAAAAAAAAGTAATCCTACAACTGTGAGCTGCCATACGCTGTGTGCACCATTCAAAATCCTACTTATATCCATATTCAAGCCTGTTACTGCACTGCTCTTATTTGGAGATGTACTACAACTACTACTACTACTACTACTACTGATGGTTAAATAAAAATGTTAATCTATATTTAGATGACAGAAACGTAAACATATTTAAAAAGTGTTTTGAGTTGTAGTTTAAGTCCAGTATTTGTTGAAATCTACAGCTATCAATTAATAAAGGTATATGGAAAATACACACAACCAATAATTCATAAGCTGGCAACCTGCTTTATAAATAAAACTGTATTGTATTGGATTATGATAATGTGTATTGAGTTTCCATGCATTCAGGTGATTCAGACATGATCGACAACGCTGTCATGCCAGTGCTGTTTCCTCCAGTGTGCTGTGAGGACTGAGCTTTGACGAGGGAGCAAAGAGGTCGGATGCATCACACCAGCTGCAATCCTGACGTGATAAGGATTTTAACATAAACTCAAATTACAGACTCAAGATCCACGGGAATAAAACATGACTAGTCGATAAAGGCAAGAGGAAACGTCTTCCATATAGCATATTAAACTTGAAGCATGGTGTCCATTTGAGGACACCGTTTTCTACAACTAATTATTACTGTACATTCAACAACTGATGGCCCACAACAAGAGCATCCAGATTGTGTGACATCCAAAAACATAGTGAAAAGCAGTGGAGGCAAGATAATAAATTGCAACTTTGGTACCCCAGTAACTGTTTTGGAAGTTAGAATAACGCAAACTTATCTTGAGTCACAGCCACATTAAGGTTTTCTTAAGTCCAATATACAGGTTCACACATGTCTCTGTGAACCTGTGCTTTAATGCGTATATTAAAAAAATACATAAACATTTATGATCCTTAAAACAGGAAAAATCGAATTCAACAGGGTTTACGTAAAACTATGATTACAATTTAAAATGAAGTGTCAAAATGTTCCCTGGCTTAGTACTGCACATCCAAAAGGAGAAGAATGATCAAGCAGAAGTATAACTCCTGATTTTTGTTTTAAGTCTAGGTCAAGTATCCAAACACTGAGCAATGGAGGGTTTTGTTATCGGTTATATGGAGGAGTTAATGTTATAATGGTGTTGTGTGGTAACTGGTAATTGGCAAATCAATTCACAACCAAAATTGTTGTTAGAAATATTGAAATTATATATTTCCCAAAACCGTTCAGCCCTAATTAAAAGGTTGCCCCGCTTTTATCCATTTAAAAACACATCGACAAAGCAAAAATAGGTATTTCTCACAAATTTTTTTTTTTAAATGTATGTGGTCAGTATGTGACCGCACACATTTCTGTGCTGAATCACAAAACAAAGTACTGCCATATGATATCACACAAAAACAAACAAAGAAAAACCACAACCTAAAAATGCAACTTGTTCTCCAGCACACATGAGCATTCCCCTATAACTGTTTACACTCGATTCAGTTTTTTTCCCCACTGAAAATATTCAGTATCATGCAGCATAATGAATTCTATATGAAATGCTTGAAGAAATAAAACAGGGATTCCTTAATAATAACATTAATCAAGGCTGCTCCAGAGGGACATCTGGAAACTCAAACATTAGCTATGAAATCAAACTGCAGCAACAGGTTTTGGGGGTTATATGGCCTATTCATTCACCCTGCTTTCGTTCTTGTATAGCCTTAATGACAACACTGTCTGTTCCAATCAGGTCAGTGTTGCTCCACAATCCATTTTTCAAACTTTATGACAGTTTTAATTGCTTCCACCTGCCGCCCGATCGACCCGCTCAACAGCCACTTTCACTCACATGTGTGGGTGAAGACAAAGAAGTCTATTAGGTGCAACTTGACTTTGCAGCAGTGAGGTCACTAAGGCATTAAATTAGTTCCAGCCTGTCTACCCTCCTTCCCACGTGTGTGCGCACACTCGCAGTACGAGAAGTGCCAAATGCTGGATTCACTCAACGGTATGATTTTTATGCTTTTATTTCCTTCATACAATTGGTGTCAACTTCATTTTCTATCCTTGCCACAAAGGCATTTACTGACATCTTAATGAGTGCTCACACACTATTTTTAATTACTGTCATTACACAGACCACCAACAGTATATTGTGAATTGTACAATGTTGAATGTCTACAGTTACTATGACGGCTACATTTGAATTTTACCTCTGCTAAATATCTACTGTATGGAGCTTGGTGTGTCCTTGTCGGGGGGAAACAAGGTCAACACAAAGAGTCAATGGCATCACACTGGCAGACAGATTAGCACAACAAGCTCACATAATAAATTAAATGCACAAAACTAACAAGTGGCACAAATACTGTGTGGGTGCTTGTTTATACATCTTTGTGAGGACCAGATTATAAGTATAAGAATGTGTGAGTACTTGTATTCGATACCTGTTTTGACCTTTTCTGGTAAAAACACTGACCCTGTCAGCAAGGAGAGTAAAACCTGGTCCTGATGAGGCAGAACCTCACATCTAAGCAGGTGGAGTATGCTCGTGGAAGTTAACCATGCCGTGCAGAGGCGAATAGAGCCGGTGGGAACACGTCATAAGGAGCTGGTTAGGTTTAGGGCTAAGAATTGAATTGTGGTTAAGGTTAGTGAGAGTGTCCTTAAAAGCATAACTGCATGAACCTGTGTGTGTTTAGTACGTTTATGTTAAGCTAAGTTCACATCACATGACTTTCAGTGACAGAGGGAGCAACGTGGTGTCTTTTTATCAGGAGTCTTTGCAGTCACTGCGAGTTCAAACAACCAGCTATGGGAGAGGTCACACACTGCACCATCTTTCACCAATAACAGATGTGATCACTAAAGCACGCTGGGAAGTGACACGGGCAATGATGTCGGAAATCAGGCTAAATTTAGCTCAGTACCGTTTCTACAGGTTTGATGAACATCCGTTTTATTCATGGTCAAACTGCTATCACCATCTTTGTCAAGGACGTGGTTCAAATTTCTGGAAAAGAGACAGCGGTCTGCGACCTGTTGGAGAGATGTTTTTGGAACCTTATCTTTTAATATTTAAATCATAGTGGCATAGTGGGCAAGCTGTGACTTGCAGATTTCACAGATGAGAGGATTATTGATCTGAAAATAGTGTAGTGTGAATGTTTTTTTTTATCTTCACATTTTGAAGTGTTTTAGGGCACTTTGTAAGGAAAAGGCAGGTTTGCTCTTGGACATTACTAATTTATGACATCAGCTTATATTTAAAATAGTAAAAGAACTCAGAGGAACAAGTTTTACCCTTCGAACAGATCCATCGTAGATGAAACCGTCTCAGCGTACAGCAGGGTGTTCCCCAGTAGACTGGTCTTCAGGTTCTTTCTGTAGGTCTCCATGCAGAACTCCGCCCAGCTACAGGACTCAGAAGAGTTGGTGACCAGGGCTAAAGAGCTCTCAGGCAGAGATGGGCCATCCTCTAGCTCCGAAGAGGACACCATCTTCAGGGAGGACTTGGGCAGTGTGACGAGGCCATTTTTATCTGCTTGTGTCCAGACCCACTTCAAGAAGCTAGCTTTTGCCTTCTGTGTGGAGAACAGAGCAGAATGGGACAAAAAAAATACAATTATTTGTTTATTTTATATAGAATTTGGCCATCATTGCTCTACAGACAGAAATGTGAAGATCAGTCAGCAACGTGCCAGCAGCAGCCAACTAAATTAGAGAAAATCTCCTTGTAAAACCCTTGTATGTGGAGCTCAAAATGGATTCATCTGGTGATTATTTTACCTGCTGGTGTGATGCAATGCTTGTATTTCCTAACCAGTAGTACAAAGCATCACAATTATCCATTTTCTCTTAATTTTAACACACTTCTCTGGGCCACTTTTTTTTGCATCCTTCAACAAGTCTGCGGTCTTCCTCGACTTTCACGACAGTCTGGAAACAATTCCCAAGCCACCAATTACATTAGCATGTTGCTTGTTGGTACAAAGTGGTGAGGAAAGTAGGGTCAGAGTTTACACGGTAACTCAAATATACAATAATTAAGACAAAAACAACTGCAGAACTAATGTTGATACTACAAATATTAACTTAATACTATTTTGTTTTTCTGGGAGGCCCAATCTGTTTGACACCCCATAGATGGAAGACCGACTCAAGAGCTTTTTTCTAGCTGCTCACTAACCTGGAGTTTTGACTCCCCCTTGTGTTTGTTCTTAAGTACTTAAATCAATGAAAAGCAATCTCCTTTACTATTTAGAGTGTTAAAATCAGCCTGTTGGAAGCATATTGTGCTGCAATAACACCATTCATGGTTCCGTCCTCTTATTGTTGCATTTGTCATCTCTTTTACACATATTTTACAAATTATGACATATCAAAGTAAGCACAGTGGCTGTCGTCCTAGATAAGTCTGATGTGATGTGTGTCCTATTTTTATTAAATTTTTGAATTAGAAAAACGACAGTTAACCATCAAATGTGGCTTCTGTCACCTTATATTATACTCTGCAACTACTCTGCAGTGTCAGTGTACATTCATGCCTCTCTGTGGAGAAAACCTGATTCCGCAGCTTGTATCTGCAATCTCGTTCTTCCAGTCATTACCCACAGCTCATGACCATAGGTTAGGGTTGGAACGTAGATGGACCGGTCCGCAATATCAAATTCATTCGAAAGAATTATGGGTCATTATGAATTTGTTGGAAATTGATTTTTGGAAAAAGCGACAGACCTACTCAACGTGGCCAATAATGGCCGACCAAAGACAGACCTACTGCCTTCACGTGTTTGTGTTGGCCTTCTGTTCAAAGACCTGCTGCGATCCTGAAACTCATACATTTGCATACATTTAGGGTGACAAATTGTTTCCACATGTGAACTATGAATGTTGCTCACACAATTAACTTCATTATAAACAATCTGGTGCTCTCTGCATGTGTAGGAGTGCTTGTATGAATGAATAAATAATTTGTACAAATTGCTAGATGATGGATAATGATGATGATGGAGGAAGGTATTTATTCATAGCTTGGACATTTGACTTAAGTTACCTTCTTCCAGACATCGGCTCTTGGTTTACCAGATCAGATTTGCTAAAGTCTTATCCAGATACTACCTAAATCTATGTGGTTGATGTTACAAGACATAATGTAAATAATTTACAAAAGAAATTCAGGAGAGTCACAGAAAACTGATTGATTGGAGCCAGAGAGAGTCAGATACTTATCTGCTGCATTAGCAAATTTTCACTTCTTAATCCTGTGGCCTGACAAAGATCCGTGCTGCGACTCTTACCTGAGACGTGGCCAGCAAGTGAACTGGGCTTGGGGCTGAAGTGTGGTTCCGGTCACAGCTGAGGCCCAGAGAGATGAGAATCTCCGTCAAGACTTCATACCGCAGTGCATTGCTGAGCTTCAATTTATTAAAACCATCTGTTGTTAAATTCTCAGGTGTCATTTCAAGGTGTGCCTGCAAATAAGAACACAAATAATGTAAGAAACAGTTTGAGCAAAGTTTTTAAGTGTTGGCTTACATTACTTACTTACTTACTACCTACTTAAAAAAAAAATACTCCACACCAACAATATTCACTGGAATGTACAGTGTAATAAACTATAAGATAATGGTGATAAGAAAAGACAAATAAATATAATCTTTAAAAATTCTAAACAACCTCACAAATCACTTTCAACATTGTCCAGTATCTTTACCTGACAAAGGACAGCTTCCCCACTATCCTCTCCATGGGTTACCTTGACGATAACCATATCCCTCTGATGAGTGACCTCCCCTTTCAGCTCGCCCCACAGTTCCACTTCCCCTCCTCCCTGAGTATCTCTGATATAGACCTTCCCACTCGTCAACACATACAGTTCCAGCTCTGTGCTGTCTTCCTTGAAGAAGCTCAGTTTTCTGACCTGCTCCCGTTGCTTCTGCCTGACTTCCAGACAGAGGCCTGCCGGACACAGAGAGGAAGCGAGGCCCAAGACTTTGCCACCTTGGCATAGATAGGTGAGGAAACGTGTCTGAAGCTCAGGGGTCAGAGTTTCCTCTTCTGCTACTACAAGGAGCTTGGTGTTGTCCAACCATGGATCACTCAGAACCTGCTGTGGTAGAAGGGGATATATTATATTGTTTTCCATGTTTATACGCTCCGATAAAAGCTGGCGAACTGCTTCAAAGCGTTTCTGGCAACCACCCGTGAACACCAGAACATTTGGCGGTTTGCTATTCGTGTCAGATCCATCCCTTTGTCCAAAAAAACCTGTATCATCTTGCTGATATTCATCCAGAATGTCAACTCTGCCATCAGGCTCAACTGAGTTATCATCAGGAAGATCTGGAATGTTCTCAGCTGAAGCATATTTGACAGAGAGAATTGTACTGCTCTCCATCTGCAAACATTCATGGCAGCTGGACAAATGGAGGTGGCGTCCATGGCCCTCCATATGATGACTCCCCAAGGAACGGTCTTCAGAGTCACCAACCTGTCGTCCAAGACGTTGGCTGCCGTGAAGCGGCTCTGACCCACGTCGTTCCTCAACTCTCTTCTTTGTACGCGGGGTGAGAAGAAGAATGTTGCTTTTACGGGATGGTGAGTGCTCGAGGTCAGTTGAGTCCTTTGTGCTTGGCGGACACTGCTTCTCCAAGAGCTCACTGAAAGTCGATTCTTGGAGGACAACAGCTGAAGAAAATCATAAAAATGTGACATTAACACACTAAAGTAGTACAAACATTTCTATTGACAAGACCTCTGTCCATTAATATGAATTTGGTTTGAAATTCAAACTGAACATAGGATTTTTGTTCTAAACAAACAAAAGATTATATATCTGGGTTGCAACAATTATTCAGTTAAATAAGAAATGTGATATTTTCTGGTTTCATTGCTCAATTTGACAAACAAATCCTTGAAACTGAAACATTGAGAACAAAAACAACAACGCTATGAGGGCAATGCATTGTGGACAAGACATCGTCATATTGAGGTTGTACTGGGAAACTGATTATTACACTTAATAAAAATAAAATGCATTCAAATAAAAGCACATTCACTGCAAAACATTGACATAAGGTGTTCTCAGGTGGTGATATGTTAATAAAACGTACTATAAAAAGCTCAAATTTGAAGTGTAATTGAAGGTAACATACGGATTATCTTTGAAGGTGTGAGTCCATTGTCTAGCTGCAGACGATCTTCAATGAAAGCAACTCCCAGTCGACTGAAGTTTTCTACAGTGGCCTGAGCCACTGCCTTGAATGGCTGACCAGGGCTACAGGCCAGAGGAAGACAATAATCCGACCATTTCAGCACCTACACACAACACACAGTACGGGTTAGCTGACATTAATTGATGATTAATGATTAATTTTTAATAAGATGTCAGGACATTGCAGAGTGTTTAATTAAGTGTTTTGGTAAAAGTGGGTATTTCATACCATTTATAAGAACCATATCTAGTTATTCAGCAAAAGGAATTGCAGAGAGAGAGTGTGAAGTCCACTCACAGTGACTGGCCAGCACAATAACACAATGTCCAGTTACACAAAGTATGGCACATATGTTATATTTGTTCAGGACTGTCGCTGAAACATTTAAGTAAGAGTTGACGAAGACAATTTATGTAAAACCAAAATTTGGAAGATTGATTTGGGGTTTTTTTCCTCACAAAACTGAGTTATAACATTAAATAACATTATGATTTGCAAAGTGTAATGTATTCTGTTCACTTAAACCAATATCAAACAAGGACTATGCTGGTATTCAGACCTTTTGAGTAATACCCAGCTCTAAACATAATAATGAAAAAAATGTACATATATACAGTATAGATAATACATAAACATATGGACTACACTGCAAAACAGAATAACAAAACTGAATTTAGATCAATATGTGTTTGCAAATAGTCAGTATTGCTAAATGAGAATAATAACGTTGACAGTATTAATTGTGAAACCATGTGTGGCACCTACTTTCTTGTTTGATGATTTCTGGGAACTGCAATCCACTCCGTTTCCTGTTGCTTCTATGATAAATGAAACGTTCTCTAGTTGTGGATCACAAACCAGAGAAGACCCCAACAGCACAGTCCATTTGCTAAGGTCATCACATGCCTGGGGAAAGTACAGAAAAACATTAATTATATGCATTATGCTCTTTCTGTCATGAGGCTCAACCACATTCATGCTGTTAGTAAACGATGCTATGAGGGCCATGCAGTAAACTGGGACATGTTAGCGATGCTATAATGGCCATACAGTAAGCCAGGACATGTAAACTATAATGGCCAGACAGTAAACTGGGACATGCAAACTATGCTATTATGGCCATATAATAAACTGGGATATGTGAACTCTGCTATAATGGCCATGCAGTAAACTGGGACATGTATAATGGCCATACAGTAAGCCAGGACATGTAAACTATAATGGCCATACAGTAAACTGGGATATGTAAACTATGCTATTATTGTCATATAACAAACTGGGATATGTGAACGATGCTATAATGGCCATGCAGTAAACTGAAACATGTAAACTATGCTATAATGGCAATGCAGTAAACTGGGACATGTAAACTATGCTATATTGGCCATACAGTAAATTGGGAGATGTAAACTATGCTATTATTGCCATATAATAAACTGGGATATGTGAACGATGCTATAATGGCCATGCAGTAAACTGGGACATGTTAGCAATGCTATAATGGCCATACAGTAAACTGGGACATGTAAACTATGCTATGAGTGCCATGCAGTAAACTGGGATATGTGAATTATGCTAAAATGGCAATGCAGTAAACTGGGACATGTATAATGGCCATACAGTAAACTCGGACATGAAACAATGCTATAATGGCAATACAGGGACATGTAAACTATGCTATATTGGCCATACAGAAAATTGGGACATGTAAACAGTGCTATAATGGCCATGCAGTAAACTAAGACAAGTAAACGATGCTATAATGGCCATACAGGGACAAGGAAACTATGCTATATTGACCATAAAGTTAACTGGGACAAGAAAACTATGTTATAATGGCCATTATACTTAGTACAGTACTTTGTTGTCATTGACTATCGGAGTCCTATCGTGTCATTGAACCGAGTGTTAGCTAAAAGTGTCCAACCTGAGGCTCAGTGACATAAACGGCTTTGTCTCCCAGTTGAAGGAAGACAGTCTCCTCGGGTGGATGTGAGCTGACACACCGACGTGCGGCTGTGTGGAGTCCGGGTGTCGGTGTGTTGCCTGGTGCTGAGGTCGAGCTGGAGCAGACGCTGAAGGAGAAGCTGCTGCTCTTCAGTTTGGAGAGAGTGTGGCGGATCAGCACCGAGTAGCACTTGTGAAAGCGCACCCACATGTAGACGTAGCACAGCGTTATTAGCATGTTAGCCGGCCAACGGGAGGTGAATCATCATTGCTGTCAAAAAAGGCGTTTTAAGGATATAACACTTGTCAAATTCAGGTGTCAAGCCGACAGGAAGACCTCCACTTCTTCTTCTCTTCCTCTATCGTCACCTTCATCTTCGACTTGGTACATTTTCTGTCAGTTGGCAACAACGTAATAATGCATTACCGCCACCAACTGGTCAGGAGTGTGAATAGTTCGATGGATAGAGAGGTCGGTAATTTGCTTGGTGGCACAAAATATTGATGTTTATGCAATACTTGACTGAATAAAACTTGGTGAAGCAAAACACATGAAAAATAATGAATTCAAAAATAATTTGAATTAATTGTTTTACAGTCGCCTTACATGTCAATACAATTCAATGAGATGAGATGTAAGGCAGTAGATCCACCACTAGATGATGCTGTTACTCTGCTTTAAGCAGTAGCGGATTTGATCACGATTTATAAATACTTTTTTTTGTGCTAGATTATATGATTTATATGTGTATATATTTACATATATTAAGAATTTATTTAACTGACTTTAACCCATATTTTATATTATGATATGTCATCATGTCATTTAATATCACATATGTCACTTATTTCTTTTAGTTAGTCGTTTTGCCAGTGACTGTTTTTTCATTTAAAGTAGAAAATAGAGATCCACTAAAAGTAGTCAGACGAAGACAATAATTAGGTTTCTTAATGTCATGTGAACAAGTTAGTCCAACTAAAATGGAGCTAGTCTTAGTTGGACTAACATACCTGGATAATGTGATTCATAGTCTGATTACTCCCGCATGTATACGCTTAGTCGGACTCGAGTCGGACTTTATTCTGCACATGCACCAAAATTTCCTCCCTGGTCTTTGACCTGGAAGTAGGAGACGACGTATAAACTGTTGTCCGATTGCCTGTCTTAGTCCGACTACGGCCTTAGGTTGATTAAACTTTGTATGTAAGTGTACTGAGTGTAATTTTGATCGAACATGGACTTATATCAGACCTTAAGTTGCCAACAGCACCATCTGGGACCAAAAGCTTGTCACATCACACCAGTTTTCCATTCAGACTATAACTGCAGCCAGATCACTGACCAGCAAAGCAGTGATAACAACCTGCTGCATGTTTACATGTTGCACTTGATGCTCCTCTCCCCCATTACTCACATGGTTTATGTATTGTGATTTGATACTCGGCAAAACAACACTACCCCCCTCTGTCTTTTATATGCATGAGTAAGTCATCCTATAAATAGTGTTAGTTATCATGTTTCAAAAACTACATTTTGAATCCAGGTAGTAGGTTTGGGGAACTTCATTCACATGAAAAGGGAAATACAATATGGACTCCACTGTCTGTAATTCACAGTGACGCAACACTGAGGCTTTTAGTGTATTGTTGTGTAATTACACGTGTATAAAGTGACAGTGTGACTTAAGGACACGCTGTAAATGCTGAATGCAATTGATTATGTAGGTGTCTGGCTTGTTATTGTTGAAAGGAGTCACATTTTTGGTGATTGTGCAATTGTTCACACCAGGGTGAAGCTAAAGCGTGGAAAAGGACATAATAAAAAAAAAAAAAAATAGTGCTTTGTCACTGAGACGAGGTATGACTATCAATATTTAGGCAGCATGCACTAAAACACTCATGAATGGTAAAGACATGAGGCCAGAACTGAAGCTGAAGGCACTTCCTGTGATGATAAGTGAAACCAGTGAGAATATTCTCTGCATGGAAATGACATGTAAAAATACTGCTTCCTGCCCTGAATAACATTCACCTTAACTTCATCATCACCACAATGACAAAAATAAATACACTCAAAGATTATAAGTGTGATTTCAGAAATGATGGAGGATGCAAGGATGATGAATTAAAACTATTGGTTTGGAATCGCAGTGCAAGCAATGGTCTTGAGTCACATGGGTCCCATAATATGGAAGCTATAGTCAAAAATACACATTATTATTTAGATTAAAAGCTCTTTAAAGGGCAATTTTAAAGGAATTAAATGTGGCTTATGTCAAAACTCAAACTTCCAACATCCAGCCCTGAGTCACGGACTCCACCAACCTGATTTTCTCTGTTTCCCGCTCGAGCATTATACGATTTGACTGATCAGCAGGCTGCTGCCAAGTTAACCTCATCATGAATTAATCTTCATCCTGGCCTCCCTCTGAGAGACACACAGATGCACTGCAGCTCTGATGCTGAGTGTGCATGTGCATATTGTGTTCTACATTAGCGATGCTCCAATGACCCAAACCACCTAATTTCCCTGGCTTTGTGCCATGGCGACGCGGATAAATTATCCAGGCTCTGGCTCTCCGTCGACCACCCGTGGGAGAAACTTATGAACAAAGGTCCACCTTATTTATTTAAGCTTAGTGGGAATAATCGAATTCAGCTCAGCAGTGCATTAAACAAACATTCATCTTCTGCTCCGTGCAGATGTTAATAGAGGTTTTGCCGCATTTCCTATGAGTCGATTAGCACAACAGGACACCTTTAAACCACATCTGTGTCATGATGCAACGTTTGTGGGACAAAAACACAGAATCTTTCATTTAGTCATACATCATTCACAAAACAAAATGAGTCACGGCTATAGGTTAGTAACAGATTATCTTCCTGTTACTGTAATCGCAGCTCAGTATTTCATATTGAAGTTGAAGTGATGATGTGTACACTCATAGGAGAACCCTTTGGCTCCAGGTAGAACCTTTTTAGAAAGGTTCCACCTGGAACCCTTTTGGAGGGTTCCATTAAGAACCCTTTTAAAACCCTTTATTCGGGAAAAGGGTTTTAAAGGGTTCTCTGGATCAAAATGTTTCTTACTGGAACCATTATTGTGACCAAGAACCCTTGAAAGAAGCAAATGGTTCCAGGTAGAACCTCAGCCCTTGTAGAAGGACCCTTATTTCTAAAAGTGTATAATGATCAGACCAACATGAAGAGTAATATTAACCATAATTATAAATCATAAATGATTCAGTCACCTTTGCCGACACATAACAGACGTGTCACATGGATGAATATTGATGAATATTGATGAATATTGATGAATATTATGCGATGAATAATTCTAAATGTGTTTCAGGAAGGAAAGAGTGTGAATAGCATCAATGATTTACACATTTTATTTTACTATTTTCCATCTGGCTCAGGTCAAATTTAAAACATAATAAGTAAAATATTTATATTGTACATAAATAGAAAGAAGACATTTGCTCGACAGAGCCAGGCTACATGGTTCACCTTTTCCCTGTATTTAACCAGCCAAATATACTGTATGCACTCAGTTTTGTACTTTTGTCTGGTTATATCAAATATTTAAAAAGAAAAATCCCCTTTTTTTGACATACCAGAGCCTCCATTTCACTTATCACGGTTCCCATCTAAATTTCTAAGTAAATAAAGCATATTACTGATCACAGAACTCAACCAAACTCCACATATCTGTGCCACATTTCCTCCAGTCTCTCTTTCTTTCGCCTTTTGTTCATTTACAAGTCAGATTCATGAAGCCTCAGCGCACACGCAGCCGGGCCGAGAGACGTTGTTTTGCAGCCAGTGAAGCAGAGAACATGTGGCCGAGTCAAACAAACAAGTGACAGCAGTGTTCACCTCTCAGCCGCCCGCCTCACCTCCGCTAACACACTTCACTGACCAGTCAGGCAGGAGAGGTGACCCAGTGGCTCTGGAAAACAACAAGCACTTAGGCAGCACATTTGTGGCCGCAACTCCCTGAAGGTGAATGGCTCTCATTGTGTGATTAATTGGGTGTGTAACTATTAAGAGACACTGTAAATAGAAAAAAAAAAGGGGGCTGTATTCTTAGCTGTAACTGTGAGTGCGGATGATTAGTATCTATGATCTATGGTGCAGCATTCTGCTGTTACACTGGTTAAAAGGAAGCTGTTGAACATTGCTCCTATACTTACAACTTCCGTAGCCTATTTTCAAAACAGGAAATGAACCTGGTGTCTGTGAATGATGCTATTATGAACCTTTTCCTTTTAAGTGTCATTATATTTGAATATTTGATTGTTTTATCGGTGTGTGTCACTCTCAGCTGAGCCACTTTTATGCTGTATAGCTGTACGAGGCTCAATGAAACTGACAGGAAATAAAAAGTCTAATTTATTCAAAGTAGATACATTCATTCATTGGTTCATTCATCTTTCGCTTCGGAATTATGTCCAGTAAACTCTTTTTTTGGGCTGTTTGTCTCAAGTAGACACCAAGCTTTGTGTGAGAACAGACTGTGGGCGTTCAAGGAACCAATCAGACTGTTACTCCAAGTAAAGGGTGCTAAGAAATGGAATGATAGGGGCTGGTTAGTTTGGTACTTTAGGTTTCATTAAAGTCCAGGCTGTAGGTGAGCATTTGGAAAAAGACATCATGTTGAATAACCTTGTTTGTCTATGACACACAGAGGCTTTAAGAGAAGTGTAATCTCCTATAATGGCTTCCATTTACGTTCATTAGGAAATATCTTGATTTCTTGTACTTCTACACACCCTCTGCTCCAACAACAGCTCCAGTTCATTCAGTGTCAGGTCAGCGTCGCTGCTGAATGAGTCTCTATTGAAAGGAATGAAAATGAGTCCTGATAAGGATCAAGTCGTGAAGCGCCTTTCGTTGCCTCCCTGAATTCATAACCGGGAAACTAACGGCACACAAGAGAGGTCCACTATGTTCCTGTGATGCAGCTAATTTAGTGTGAATGAGGAACAAGATTTCATTCATTTATTTCCCCTCTCACAGCTACATTTTCGGATGTCTGCTAAGATATAAATCACGGTGGTTTAATGGTTTGCATTTATTGCTAAGATAAAGGCACACACTCTGGATTCATGATGATACTCAGAATGATCCACTGTCCTGATTTGTTCCTGATGAATCCTGGCATGGCCATCTTGGAATAACGTAAATATGTCTGAGAAACCTGGTCATTCAGTATATTTATGGTGTGCCTATTTATGCCTATTTGAAAAATTAAGTCCCTCCAAAACCTAATAAGTGCCGTCCTTGGTGGCAACAACAGCAATTGCTGTGGTTTTCCTGGAATGATTAAAGGTGCATTATGTAATAAATCTAAAGCAACTGGTCATAAAATCCTCCTAATATGTCACAGAGACTCAGGAATAATGTTCAAAATACAAACTGAACTCACCAACAACAACAGTACAGACAAAATATTTGCATTAAAAATTTTTTTTTGCAGACTGCAAATCATGTTTATGTTTTGAAATCATGTTTTGGCATGTGGCGCCACCTACCAATCATTGCAGTCAGTAGAGTCTCAGCTGCCGAGCAACCACGGGTTGCCATTTATGTCAGAAAATGAAACCTTACATATGGCACCTTTAACAGTGGTTATTTGTGATTACATTGTGTGATAAAGACACAACATTACAATATTTCAAAATTACCTGGACGTAAATATAGTTTTTCCTTTTGCTATTCCCGAAAATGCATATTTTGCACTTGCTGTAAGTGTTATCGTATGTGCAATGCCAAATATTACAAATATTATAAAAAAATTTTAGTTGGTTTCACTTATTATATATTATAAGTTTTATTTTATGTCACAACATCATTAAATAAGAGTTATTTCCATTGAGTTTTGATTGAATAGACTTGGTTGTGTCATTTTCAACACCTAAAAGTAGAATCTGTGAAAAAGATGGGATGCATATAACACACTTGAGATGTAGCATGTTATTCACACGTGTTTTATATTTAATGATACCAAAATTCAATATATGAAAACACTTTAAAAAAAAACGTAATTTAAAATGTACAATTTCATTCAAATTCTGTTTAATTTAAAACCTACACTAATGTCTGTTTCCATTTACTCTATACTAATGGTACATTCCTAAAGCACAGTAAAACAATAGCAATGCAAAGGCCGATTTTTGATGAATGCGTCCGAATACATTTGTTTGAGCATGAAGCATCAAATCCAAAAAAGAAGGCAAAAGAAAAAAATACATTATTTATAAAAGAATGTGAAAATGGCAGGAAAAATCCCTTCAACACTTCAGAGGTAAAATATTTTGAGGTACGAGTGTTCATATATTTATTGATACAAGTCAGACTGCATATATGTAAACAAACATTTCTGACAAAAAAAAAAGTATATAACACTTAGGTACAAGCCGTTTAAATCCTTCATATACAAAAATGTACTGCTCAAAGAGAATAATATGTACAACATTATATGTCAGTGAGACCAAATAGGCACAATGTACTAGAATACTTTCTTTAAAATGTGTTTGGTAGAGTATAGTAGATCATTGGTGTATGAAATACTGTTGATACAATTTTAAGTGAACATATATTTTTTTTTAACCAAAAATGTCCCTTTTTGCAGGAGGCGATAAAAAAACGTGTTAATCCTGTAGCTTCTCTTTAACTAAAAGAATTGTAGAATAAATTGCAAGCATGACTACGGCCACTGAGGTTTGTGCAGTTGTACAAAGACTTTGGAGAGTTTCCCCTGACGGCAACATTCATGATTAAGAATTTCACTAAGGCAAGATGAGAAGAGCAAGTATTCTTCGTCTGTGTTCACAGTCAAACAGGGAGCTTTATATTCCAGTACACTATCTTATGCTGATATTATAATTTCCTTCTTTAGTATTAGACTGCTGGAAAAAAAAGGATGCAGAACAATGAAATGCGACTCAAATAATTATATACATCATATACAGCATAAACTAATGAATTGTACACTACAAGTCCAACAACTGCATTTACTAAGAAAATGTTCAATAAATATTTCTTTATTCAGTTTGTGATGAGGGAAGATATTGTTGATATTTATGTTTCAATCCTCAATTTGTCACTACTGTACCATGGCACGTGATAGTAATCTGGTATATGGAGTTGTCTTTTCCTTTTGTTCCTGTCTAAATGGTCGATTCCTTCAGGGTTATTCATTCATTCATTACGCGTGGAGTGCTGGTGCCAATCCCAGCTGACATAGGGCAAAAGGCAGGGTACACCCTGAACAGGACACCAGTCCATCACAGGGCCAACACACAGGCAAACAACCACAATTCCCTATTAAAACAATGTTAATGTGACTCACTATGCAGATGATACTCTGGTTTATCCATCGGTTAAGCCTAATTATCTCACTCAGGTTGTCACTTGTAATCAATGATCAGAGTGTGGTTCGGGAGGTTTTTGGTTATTGACTCTTTGGTTTGGTCATTGAGAATGTTCAGTGTAGATGTGAAACTTCTAATTGTGGTTCTCAATAATTTGAAACGTAAAACACACTTTACAGATGGAGCTGCGATCTGAATTCTTTTTTCAAAATAAGGGTGTCCGATGCTCCATGAGGAGGAATGTGGCGGCTTCTTTGGATTTTTATTTCCCCATCGCTGAATGGTGGCAAGCAAAGGCATGATGCTGGCAAATCCTGTGAGGGACAATGACAAAATGTTCAGGGATAAGAGACATTTGTTGGTTGTCAATTGAAATAGTTGTGTTCACTTCCACGCTTACCTTTTTGTGTCCTAGCCTGACACCCAGCTGTGTGTGGTGCTTTTTACCCTCTGTGGAAACCCGTGAGGCGCTGCTGCAGGATCAAAGTTAAAGTCCAGCGCCCCACCATCCATGAGAGTGTCATGGAGGACGGACTCCATGTCACATTCAAACCTCTCGATGGACATGTTGTCCAGGTCACTGGGCAGCCGTTCCTGATGATGATGATGATGATGATGATGATGAAGATGACCATGTGGGTGAACTGAGTTCAGTTCCCTGTAGCCGTTGCTTCTGTTACAGTTTGCTGGGACATAATTAGTGTGTGCTGGGTGTCCGCGGGGCAGCTGCATGCATGTTCTCAGGCTAGTCATGCGAGGAGGGGGTCCTGAGGGACTAGTCAGTGGGATCATGTTACAACTATTCAAGTCTCGTGAGGTTGAAGGTCCCTGGTTATGTATAGCTTGTGGATTTACACAAGGCACTGGATGCGGATAATTCATCATTTTCACTCCACTATGGCTGCCCACATGACACTGCCTGATGTATGGAGGAGGAGGAGGGCAGTCTCCCCTTCCAACCTGAGATACCAGTGTATCCCTAGAGGGCATCATGTCCCGATTGGCATCTGCGTCTGAGCTGAGCAACTCTTTGAGGAGACCAGCAGGACAGATATACTGGTTCTCATAAGCCCCAAAGCCTGGCTTGGTCTCTGGTCGTGTCTGCATGGGAACAGGGGGCAGGGAGTTCATTCCCACTTGGCCGTACATGCACTTTCGGTAGTCCTGCTGTGAATGTGGGGTCAAGCTAGATGAGGTGTAGGGGCTAGTCTGAAGCATGGCAGCATTTGACGAGTGTGAGGAGTCAGAGCCCAGTGGGTTTTTTTTAGAAGGCAGCAGGTCCAGGTTATCCAGCAGAGTCTCCATGACGATCTCTGAGTCATCGTGGCCCAGGGATCCAGCCACTTCAGACAAGCTAGGCAGGGTGGAGGTCTTCTTTGTCCCCGCCACCCCAGAATACATCATGTGGCCTTCTGACTCTCCAAGGTCATCCTGCTCAGAGGGGAACGGTGAATGGTGACCACTCAGCGTGCTGGCATCAGAGCTGGTACGTGTCCTAAAGGAGCTCCAGGTCTCAAAGTCCTCGTTGCTGTGGGAGTTTGGGCTCCCCAGCCAGTTACCAGAATACTGGGAACCAGGACTAGCTCCTCCTCCCTCAACACCTTCATGTAGCGCCACCTGGGTAGAGAAAAACAAAAGTACACCAAAATCAACTCAGATTCAACAAACTGATTACGCTGTATGAATATAGAGTTATTAAAATATTACCTTTTTCTTTGTCGCCCTTCCTCTGCTCTTGGCAAGCTTACTGTTGTTGTCCATGGAGGCAGCTCGGCGTCGCGGTGACTTTCCGTTCTTTCCTCCTTCTGGATTCAGCATCCACCAGGAGCTTTTTCCTGTTCCCTCATTCTGTATGCGCACAAATCGGCTGTGCAGCGACAGGTTGTGTCTGATGGAGTTCTAAATGAGAAAAGAGTTCGGTCATTTGAAAGATTGTCTCTAAAGGTATTTTGACCAGACTGGAAACTCTTCCGAGTGAAAAAGAAAGACAGGGATAAAAGACTGATGACAAATTCTACTGTTTTTTCATGTCTGAGGGTCTTCTTTTATCACATTACCATTACATGTCTTTTTGTTTATCCAACAACTGTGGGTTTCACCGAAGTATTTTAAGTCAAAATTGTTTGGCTGGCTTTTATTGGACGCTCCCCACAGGGTGCAATATTCATGTGCTTCCTGTGATTTCCACCAAAGTTTTATCTGCACAGCCCTATCCCACCCTTCCCCCGGCAGCAACACTCCTCCTGCAAACCAGAGGAGCTGGAGACAAGTTGCTCTGAATCATCACGGCTGTAGGAAAATCCAATCTTGTCTGTGTTTTGTCTCAGACCAAGGGTTCTTGTTTTACAACTGCGCTACTGAAAAGGCTGATTCAAACTGCATTTCTTTGGGTTTCACCCAACTGGCTCCTTTTTTTTTGCGTGTGGTCACATTCGTCCTTGTGCGACCACGTATACACCTAAAGCCCTGTTCATATTTTCTCTCTAATGCTATGTTATGAACCATAAAAAGGACGCAGAGGCGACTCCTGCGGTGCTTCTCTTTAGGAACGACGGTTGAGAAACAGCGAGACCTTCACACAGGACACAGATGCATTGTGCCACTAGGTCTCTCTGGATAAAAATCTTCCTCAAATGCGACTCAACGCCGTGCTGGATGGTGGGCACGTCAAAAAAAACACACAAGATGAGCGAGCAGGGAATTTCCCCCTCAATACCCATGTGAACCCAAAAGCAGCTCCTTGCAGTTAGTAAAGCCAGATGTCCCCAACCACAGGATTCAACAGGGATGTACAAAGCATGGAGATACAGACACTTTGAAAATAACAGACACATTGTCTGACTGTCTCTACAGTGCTGCTCTTTGTGTGGGAGTTTCAGTGTTTATTAAGCAAGATAATGTGACTCACATTCAGCCACGTACATTTGTATTTATTACTGTTATTACTATTGTGTAACATAAACCATTTGTATAGGGACTATTTATAGTTGAGGATGTTTCTTAGGGAACTGCACAAGTTAGACGGGGACTTTCTATCGCTATAGAAACGGAACAAACTTTTGGACATCTGTTGGCATGTGAATGCGCTGGACCACAAAAAAAAGTTCAAGCTGAAGCTATCCATCAGGAGCAGCTTTCTGGAGCCTAATACTATAGCGACAAGCTGTGCATGAATGAGGTTATAGAGTTCGAAATGAGAATGGGGGTGGAGGGGTGGCAGAGAGAGATGTTTTTGCCGGTGGAGCTGGGGTCAGTGAGTTCACTGTGTGCGCTGAACACGAGCTCCTCAGCCCGGCGCTGACAGAGACATGCAAACAGGCTGGATGGAGCAGGAGCAGAGGAAGCGGGAGAAGCAGAGCGAGTCCAAGTGGCGTGCGATACTCTGGCGTGTTTGTTCATTTACTACGTGAGCCTTTCTCCGCCTTTACTCGCTGTTCACATGAGCTCAATCCGTAAGCGAAGACAGGAAATGAGTCATTAGTGGAGTACCTGAGATCTGAGCAGGGTGCTGCACAGACTCTGAGTACATTTTTTATTCAACTAACCAAATGACATGTCTAGCTCACATGCTGGTAATATGCAAATATATACAGCCTCTGATCAGTGCCTACAATAGATCCTGGACTGGATGACTGGGCACCAGGAAGAGGCATTCTCTCCTTGGCCTGGGATAATCCTAGTTTGAGACAGACCTCACCTCAACCCAATGAGAACAAAAGACATCCCCTGCCTCTTAATTCAAGAAGTGCCCCATTCACACATTACTACGCTGAAAGCCTGACCCAAGGTGCCCTGTATGTTTCATTGTTGCTAAACTTCTCTTGAAAAAAATATATTGTCACGGGCCTTTACTTTTAATCATCTTTGAAGGAGTGAAATATGTGCACCTGTAGCTGCGTGACAGCTCATCTGAATGTGGGCCATTAAGAAATCTACATGATCCTCGCTGACCTCTTTCAGTAACCAGGGGAGTTCCCATGCCCGGATTACAGAGGAAGGTGACATAAATGTTTCAGAGCAGCGTCAGAGAGGAGTCATTTAACACAAGCTTGCACTAAAGTCTAGATGCAGCGCTTCTAGTTTATGTCAGTGTAATAAATATTGTAATAATAAGCAGATTTTCCTTTGCTCTTTGCTGCTCTTGAGGACAAAATATCTTGCTTGCTGTCAGTGCTAATATTGAGGTGATTCTGATATTTTTTTTAAAAATTTAACAACCCCAAAAAATGGATCTCTGTATGTGATAAACTATATGATGTTCAATATATTGTATAGTATGTATAAGCTTTACTTTTATATTGTTAATTATTGTAAAGTTACCATGTTTGTTCTGCACTCTTAGAAATAAGGGTTCCAAAAGGGTCCTTCTACAAGGGCTGAGGTTCTACCTGCAACCATTTGCTGAAGAAAGGGTTTTTCAAGGGTTCTTGGTAACACTAATGGTTCCAGTAAGAACCATTTTGATCCAGAGAACCCATTAAAAGCCCTTTCCTGAATAAAGGGTTTTAAGAGGGTTCTTGGTGGAACCCTCCAAAAGGTTTCTACCTGGAGCCAAAAAGGGTTCTCCTATGAGGACAAGCCGAAGAACCTTATATGGTTCTACTTAGCACTATTATTTGATTTGATTTTAGTGTGCACCAAAATCACAGATGCTGTGGTTTTAAACTTATTTTGTAAGAAAGTTAAAAATACCTCAAATGCTTCAACAACAGCAGTTTTAATGTTATGTGTGTATGTTGCTCTAGTTCCCGTTAAAGAGAAAACTCTTATTTGCTGTACAAACTGAGCTACACTAAAGAACCTGAGTGTCACGTTGGCCCAAGAGTTCATCAGGTGCAAGGTCAGTGCACATGGGAGAGATCCTTTTTTTTCTGCTGACAGTCTCTATTTTCAGTTTGCCAAAATGTTGGGCGGCATATTGCTGCAGAAACTAGGTGTGTTCCTAAATACTGTGCTGCTCAAGTACATGGTTGCACTCAGAAGGCCTGCGTTAGATTACGGTGAATCATCCACCACCTCACCAGGATCCGTCTGCTCATCGTGCACCCGCTGATCTCTTAATCATCTGTGACCAGTGCCATCAGATAAAGTGCTGCAGCATGCACGGACTCCTCCTACTGAACGTCAAAACAATCCAAATTGACACAGCTGCTGTTTCTTGTGTAGCGAAGCATGCGGCTCACAGTAACGGTCACAGGGTAAGTAAACAAACAAGGCCCCCGTTGCAAAGACAGGTGCAGCCGCAGGGAAAGTGGCCTCACTCGCAATTGGTCCGAACAATTAGACACCGAGCAGCAGACTAAACCACAGACAGGACAGAGGATCTCCCAGGAGGCTGACTGCTGCAGAACAGCTGCTTCTCAAATCAGTAACTCAGTTTTATATCAATGATGTTTAGCTTGTGATGAAAGACTGGAGAGGGGAAAAATTTAAAAAATATATTGAAATGAGTTTGTGTCACAGGATTTAAATAATTGAATTGTAAAGTAAAAAGTTGGAACACGGAGCTATAAAACTCCCACTCACTTCAATGGTTGAGTTTTCTGTCATAGGTGATATTTATAGATGTAAAACTGTGGCTGCAAAACCCCCTAATGGTCAAATAATGATCAAATGTGTTACTCACAATTTTATTTAAGAATAGGAGCATGCTATTACACACGCTGAGAGAAAGTTGGATGTGTGTTGTCGTCATTGGCATCTGTGTGTCTGTGTGGGGTGGGGTCAGGACCTGTGCTGTCACAGCATGGGATTAAATGTTTCATGTTATGCTAATATATGGGGAAGACATTGAATAGTTTTCATGGCAATACATTTTGAATGGTTTTAAAATGAGTTACAGATCATAGAAATACACAGCGAAAACACACAGAACACACACGATACGATGTGCGATATTGTCCACGATATCAATAATATCACGATACAGTGATTCTGTGATAATCCATATATTTATAATTGAGAAAACATTATAATAATGAATGACATGTAAAATGTCTAGGGCTTTTATGGTCTCTATTCTTGCATCTTTGACTCTGCATTGATTTTCTGTTAGAACAACTCTCTTAGTTCTAATCAGCGCTTTATCAACTCCAGCATTGGTTTTGGAGAGTTTGTCAGACTGTGCAAAGGTTTATGAACAAACAAACTGAAATAAATGGACTTCTGTCGACTGGCTGAAGGTGTGACTTGCACTCTTTGCAAGGGATGGTGCATTTGTAAATGTGCACAATATTAATGCTTATTTTTCACCACGAGTAATATAAGTTTGTTCACTGCTGCATTGCCATTCTTCACACGTGTAAAACAAAATGTGATGAGGAAGCAAATGAGGCCACAGGGTAGTAGCTTCTATGTCATCACAGCTGGAAAGAACAGGACTGCTACCACTACTTAGCAGAAGCAGTGAGAAAGAGAGAGTGCACAGTACTTGCAGAGATTACAGTAAAAGGACAAGCCACTTCCTGACACTGTCTTCCTGTGCAAAAGCCCCACCCCCTTGCATTCGCCTCTGACCCAGAAGTGCAAGCTACAGGGTTACAGGGTTGGTAAAAAAAAAGAAAAAAAAAAAAGGCGAGCAGAAGAAGTAGAAGGACCCTGCGACTCAGTGTGGACAGACCATGTGTCCTCTCCATGGCTCCAGGGACAATGCAGGCTACTTCATTAACACTGAGCATCAAACTGAGTGACCTACTTCTCCAGTGGCTTCAAAGTGGGAGCATGAAAGGGCCCTGCAGAGCTTTGTGTTGACAGTTCAACCATAACTAAACAATGAGGGGACAAATGAGTATGATAGACAAAGGCATACTGTATATTCTCACGTAATGGAGCGCTGATTATAAAAAATATACACAAACCTACTGGAAAGAGTGTAAATATTCCCCCCCAACAGTGCAGTGATTAGAAACTAAATCTTCCGTCTGTCGGCCTTATCTTTAAAGTGAAACACATTCTTTGCACACTTTACAGGGTGAAAAGGCCAACTTGTTTTTATAGGATTGGACACTAATCTCAGTCACTTCTGACCCCTTGTTTCTCTTTTTTCTTCTTCAAACTACATCCATATCCTTCAAACTTTGGCTCTGAGGCCGATTTCTTTTTGTGGACATAATATACATGGGCGATTATTATCCTGCACAGGAGGACAATGTAGACACCCACATGCCGCAGATTCCACAGGCTCACACATGTGTAGACAGCAGACTGTATACACAGGCCTCAGCCGACTGCCAGCCAGTCAGCTGACTGGTCCCCTCCTTCCCTCAAGCTACGGTCGCTCCACTTTGAAAGCCCCTGCCCCAAGCCTCCCTTTCTTTATGGGGTTACTTGAGGCATTCAGTGGGCCTCTTAAGTTCAGGGCAGGCCTCCCTTTTTAACCTTGTGATCCCGAGATAAATAGCTGACAGTTATTCAGTCTTTTCTTTTCTTCTTGCCTCCTTCAGTAGCTGTTGTCTATGAATTAAATGTCCATGAATTAAAATCGCAAACAATTGATTAAATAAAAAATAAAATGAATAAAAAAAAAAAAAAAAACAGAATTCATAATTTATGGTCTACATTGAATAAGGGATCATGGGCATGCATATTATATGATTCTATTCTACTCTTCATAATTACATTAAAAAGATACAAAACTGAAAATTGTTCATTAATATTGCATTGGTTAAAAAGTTCCGACTGGCGTAGTATTTCTTTTTTGTATTGCATTGGTGTTTGTAGAAGTGATGAAAATTCAAGAGGTTCCTTGAATGCATCTTGAAGCGTGACATGCTTGAGCTGCAGTTTGTTGCCACTTTGTTGTTTCCTTCTGACAAAATGACGTTTGATGTGGAAAACTCTTTTAAATTCTGTCATGTAGGTTCAGTTGGAGCATTAAAAGCTCACTTTGCAACATGCACACAACACATTTGATACAGTATATACAGTAATTCAGCAAGTGGAAGTTAGTTTGAAGAAAGCAAACCACTGTTGTACCACCAGTGGTATGCAAGCTTCCTCTGGTGGTACACGTGCCACAGTTTGAGAACCATGAATCTACAAAACGGCAGCTTCCTGTCCAAATTACCATGCAAAAAAATTTGACAATTGATCTTGTTAAATTGTGGTATTGTGAGGGGAACAGGCTTGTTATTTCTTTTAGATCACTTTATCTATTGACTGCCAGGATGTAAAGTTTGCTCACCTAAAGTATACATACTATTTCTCCATCCATAAATGAAATTTCTGATTTTTTCAGCTTCTAAAATTACCATTTTCTCAGTTCTTTGCTCCATGTAACAAAGAAATCATTAAAACATTTGGATCCAATGAATTTATTTTAGTGTCATCGAAACTCAAGCCATATATCTACAAACATGACTTACATGAGATTTTCCTGAAGTATACACACAATCTGGGGTTTGTAGAGCAGTTTGCTTTTCATTAACTCTGCAGCTCCACTAGTTGTCACTTTCATCAGTTTTCATTTCACCCATGGGATGTTGTTCATACAGTAAGCTTTTCCACTGAACAGCTCAGCTCATCCTGAATAAATGCCCTCAGTGTTGTCTGTGACAAATGTCCACAGAAGGAGCCATGATGATGCCACACACCCAAACTGCCTTCAAAACCGAGGGCTTTTACACTTTAACACGTACAACAAATAGAAGTCAAACTCTCAAATGACACCAAAACCTCTCTGTCAGTTAAACCCAGCGGTGCTACTTCCTGTTACATTATCTAAGGTCACAGTTCACTGAGGAAAAACAGTGGCAGTACCAGCCTTTTTCAGTACATTGTGTGCTATAAACTACCACGCATACCCATCAATGCCCCAGGGGAGCCTTTTGGGGCCCTCTCTTGTGGCAAAGGCATTGTGCACACAAAACCTCGTCTATGCAAGTTTTGGAGGGAAAACAAAAATCCCCGTGACATTAGAGAGACAGGAAGCTGAAGCGGCACCAGCATCATCCCTGCCCTACACCCACCTTCATTTTCTAGGTGGAGCTGTATTATCACTGCAGTTCAGACTCGATGCCCTCCACCCGCCATGAGGTCTCTGGCTTATCTCTGTCTGTCTCAACAATCAGAGCTCACGCTCACATGCACGCGGATTTCAAAAGTCAACACAAAGGCCTGGAAATGACACACAACATAATACAGCAGGCTGGTGATTTCTTTAACCACGTGGTGGGGAAACAAAAAGACGTGTTATGTAGAATTTGATGCACAAACATGATCCATATATGGTCTCTCTCCATCAGTGCCGTCTCTTTTTCCAGCCGTGACCCTCGTGTTTTGCAGGGCGGGGATGTTAACACATGGCACTGTTTTCCATCCACTCGCCAGGAAATGCATCATAGTTCATTGTGGGGGGACTGTCGTGTGTTTTTTTAACAGGAAAGTGTAAAAATAACTGTTAGCCGGTGGTTCCAAGGCGAGGCGAGCATGCCAGCAGTTAGGAATGCAGAGGTTGAACTACAGACGTGTTGATTTAATATTAAAGATAAACAAGCGAGAGCTGCTTTTTTGTTTTGACAAAAAAAGGTGGTCAGGTCGATTCGCACTATGGTGCCAATTTTATCAGCCGTAAATCAGGAGTAAGATTAGCAAGTAAGAGGTTAAGCTGTTTGTTTACGGTGTTTAAAATAAGATCAACATATGATCTACCATCAACAAAGAGGGCCTCTGATGTGATTGATGCACGCAGAAGAAAGTCTAGCCCACGGCACCAAACTCGATAAACGCGCACATTTGGAACATGCATGTTATCCACAGAGCTGCAGGTCCTATAATTTACGGACCTTGTGCTTCATACATTTGGCCCTGAAACTGAAATGTCTGTAATCCTCTTGAACAAACACAAACACCTTCAGCAAAAGGCCTGAGAGAGGGCACAAAAGGAAGCGATAGGATACACAGCAGCAATCCCTTTCTCCAAGCTGGAGCATCCGCTGAGGAAACTCTAGAAGACAGGAACACAAAGATATGAGCACAGAGCTCAGGAATGGAGGATGTTTGACGTTGTTCCCAGCATCCCCTTCTCCAAGCCCCTTCCCCTCCAACACACTCCCCAACACTGATTGAGCTGTTTGTGTCACCTCCTGTTATTGTCGGGTTATCTCGGAACAGTTTACTCCACGCTACCTCGTTGCATGCAAAAATCAGTCTGTGTTTTCAGCCTCTTTTGCACTAAAATTAGCTCACAAATTAGCTTATTTTAACCTGGGAAAAAAGGCAATTAACACCATTCGTATTGGCAGTGGCAGGTCTGGTCTGGTCTGGTCTGATCTGTTTTGTTTTCACCCCTGCATCACCCGTGTGTGAAATGTGACGTCAAGAAAACACCGGACACAAAACCAGTGGAAGAAAACAACAACATATTGGAGTGACAGTGTTACAGCCATTACTATGTTGAAGCTTTTACTTCAGTTTCCTGTTCAAGCTCAACAGGGAGAGATGAATGATAATAAAATCAAGCACTGACCCAAGTTGTAAAAAGCACATTTCACTAAAAACATTCAAAGCTAATAGCTATGCTAATGTCGAGAGCAGGGTTTCCAAATCCTGGTCCTCGGGGGCCCCTGTCCTCCATGTTTTAGATGTTTCCCTGCTCACACACACCTGATTGTCAGGCTTTTGCAGAGGCTTTTGATGTCGAGTGTATTGGATCAGGGAAACATCTACAATATGCAGAGCAGTGGGTCATCAGGACCAGAATTGGGAAACATGGGTGCAGAGGGTAGATGGAACGCAAGACCCTTTTTCATTATACAGTTCTTGCACTACACTCTTAGAAATAAGGGTTCCAAAAGGGTCCTTCTACAAGGGCTGAGGTTCTTCCTGGAACCATTTGCTTCTGAAAAACCCTTTCCCAAAGAAAGTCTTTTTCAAGGGTTCTTGGTAACACTAATGGTTCTAGTAAGAACCATTTTGATCCAGAGAACCCTTTAAAATCCCTTTCCTGAACAAAGGTTTTAAAAGGGTTCTTGGTGGAACCTTTATGAAAAGGTTCCAGCTGAACTTTATAAAAAGGTTCTACCTGGAGCCAAAAAGGGTTCTCCTATGAGGACAAGCCGAAGAACCTTGTCATTGTCATTTCATTGCACCCGGGAGCGAATGCCGAATAAACACATTCCCACTGTTCAAAAACCCATTTTGTTCACTTATATTTAGCAGAGCCATAAATCATAACACAGGCTGTGATTTATTTGTGTGTGGAGTGATTAAACAATGGAAACTATATTTGATTGAGGTTCACTGAGGCATTTCCCGACATAACTTCAAAATGACGTCTCACAAGAATGCAGGGGTTGCAGGAAGGGCTCCATGCTCAGGTATGCATATCATTTAGTTTTGTGTGCAAGTCCTAATTAACATCTGTTCTGGGTGCATGTTCAACTCTCTCTGCCTGCTGCAGGACTAACCTAGACGTTACGCTTCAATGCTTTTCCAACGTGTCCCTCATACTAAACATTTCCAAGACATTCCTGCAGGTCAGAAAGCACAGGTTTCAAAGTTGGGACTGTACAAAGATTTTCCCTGACTGTGGAAATGCTGAATAGACGATGAGTCACTGTGTGTTGCGGTCATACTTTAAAGGTGCAGTCTGCAACAAGTTGCCCCGAACATGCAAACTCCGCGCAGAAAGGTCGAAGCGGGACTCGAGTCAGTGACCCTCTCGCTGCGAGGCAGCGATGCTAGCCACTGCAGCGACGTGCGTCCCTTTGTGTCTTCAGTCATGATCCAATCTCTTTGCAGACAAATACCTTGTGGAGAGTGACATCGCCTTTCTTCGTGTGTTTTCATAGTTGGTCTGGTTTGTACATTTCGTTAGCCTAATAGCATAGTAGCCTAAGTTTGAATGTTTTTCGGAAAACATTTAGCAAGCACATTGGTTAGGCAGATATCACAATTACCAAAAAAATGACTTAGGCAATTATGCTATAAGGCTAACGATTTATACATGTATTTTTAATTATTTGTGCCTCTGTATTTGCCAGATAAGGTTCTTATTCTCAATGCATTGTTTTCCCTGGTTAAACCAATGTTGGTCACACTTTATATTAAGTAACACATATTCACCATTAACAAGGTGCTTACTAACATATGGAAGTCGCATACTAGTCCTTTATTAGTCCTCATTAACCCTTATGATGAGTACTACTCAACCATTTGGACGACCACACTTTAAGTCACTATATGTCATTGAAAAATGCATCAAGCTGAACTCACTAACACTGAATGTGACTTGTGAATGTTGTACTTTACGAATTATGCAAACCAGGTTTATAATGAACAGATGTCTCAACCGTTTGGTAGAGGCCTGTATCTGAAATACTGTGGGGTCTAATTAAAAAAAAATTTTGATTGTCATTATGGTTATCATAAGGAAATATAATAAAAAAATGCCAATAAATAATTTTCCTTTGCTTTTTCTTGGTTCGTACCTTAAAGGGTTAAGCACATATTAACACCTAGTATGCTACGTATATGCATGTTAGTAAGTACAGATAATGGTGAATATGTGTTCCCTAATCTAAAGTGTTACCCAAATGTTTAATAAATAAAAAATCTGCAAAATCATTGTTTTTTGCAGAGGACTGTTTCAACGCTTATTCTCAGGCCAACGTATGGGATGTTCATATATTCACACGCACCGAGCGGCGCCCTGCTGCTTCAGAGCTGCATGTTTCCTCACTGACAGAGCAAAGAGGCGGGTGCTGCCACCGACAGAGGAAACCACTCCACAACTTCAAAGGTTACTGACATGCCAAAGTTCAGTGATTTAACGGTAACCACTGAGCATTTCTCATGGTTCATCTTTCAACTTTATTTTAGAAGAGAGAGAAAATGTCCTTCCTGCCTGAGAGCAGAGACAAAGGAGTTAATGACGTGTGGAAATATGGCAGTTGTAGAAGAACGATTAAAACAATCACTGTTACAAGTAAGAGGTTCATTTAAGTAGTGCCACATTTTTATACATCTTGCTCAATGAGAGGACAATACAGGACGCAGCATTACTGCATTACCATTGTGCTAAACTATCACAAAATACAACCTAAGTCAGAAAAGTTTGAGTTAAATCTTCCACCTTTTTGTTGATTACTTATAATCAAAAAAGACAACTCAGTAGTAGGTGGACACATGGTTTTAAAAGTTAACGTCACGATTATACTCACTGAAAGACTGAAAATTCAGTGTTTTAATATAATTTTTTCCTTTAAGGTACTACTCAACCATTTGGTCGACCACACTTTAAGTCACTATATCTCATTGACAAATGCATCAAGCTGAACTCACTAACACTAAATTAATGTCACTTGTGAATGTTGTACTTTATGAATTATGCAAACCAGGTTTATTATGAACAGACGTCTCAACCATTTGGTAGAGGCCTGTATCTGAAATACTGTAGGGTCTAATTTAAAAAAATAATTATCGATTGTCGTTATTGTTAAAGGATTAAACATATGCAGCCTTCTGTGTGCACTTATGGTGGTCAGATGCATCATAGAAAGGAGGATAAAATATATTTAATAAGATTATAAATGATGAATGAATGAATGAATAATAAGTTGGACAGGAATTGGATGGAATGTTTTTCGATTGACTTATTGTAAATACTTTTAATCATAATAAGCCATAATAGCGTATATTGTCCCATCAATTCACTCTATATTGATGGGATGAAATAAGGGTTCCAAAAGGGTTCTTCTACAAGGGCTGAGGTTCTACCTGGAACCATTTGCTTCTGAAAAACCCTTTCCTGAAGAAAGGGTTTTTAAACGGTTCTTGGTAACACTAACCATTTTGATCCAGAGAACCCTTTAAAACCCCTTTCCTGAATAAAGGGTATTAAAAGGGTTCTTTGTGGAACCCCCCTCAAAAGGGTTCCAGGTGGAAAGGGTTCTCCTATGAGGACAAGCCAAAGAGCCTTATATGGTTCGACTTAACTCTTTTATTTCGAAGAGTGTAGTTGTGTGGGGCTTCTCAGGTTCCCGCTACCCAGAACCCCCAAAATCCATTTGAACACCGTTGTTCCGACTACATCAAACAAGCTTATACTCCAGTAAAATGACCTTGTGGTGACCACTGTGGTCTTATCATGTGGAAGTGTCCCTTTCTTACGATGTCATCCTAACCTGTGCTTCGCATTCATCAAGTATAGTACCTGCTTTTCTCGTAGAAAGGATGGAGTACCAGGTAACTTGATTGCTGTACGTCTGATTGCACCTGGACCAAGTGTGTTGAGGTTATAAAGTCAGCTGAGGTTTTTCTGCTCTAACACACAGTCTGATTACCTCCAACAGGATGATTATGTTGTGTTTTGTTACATTTGTACACACACTTGATCGAATTGATTTGGTCGAATCAAAAATATTCTTTAAGATGGCGTCGTCTCCCTTCTTTGTCGTGACCCTTTGAGTCAGGACAACCCGACACTTGTGGATCAGTAGTAGAGCGGGTCGTCTTTCAACCAGAAGGTTGTGGCTGCGTGACACTTGACCCCAAGCTGCTCCTGATGGCTGTGCCGACAGCGTGTGAACGGGTATGATATATACGTGACAGAAAAAAAAGTGCTGTATGAAAGTGGGAGTGGTCATCGAGTGTAGAAAAATGCTATATATCATTTACAACCATTTTGATCATGCATAACAACCCGTAATATAGACTCACTGGCCACTTTATTGGGTGCACAGGATACTTAAGTTAAAAAGTGTTCTGCTGCTGTAGTCCAGTTGCCTGAAGGTTAAGGGAGATGGACTTCTGCATCCTTTGGTTGTAAAGAGGGTTTCTTTGACTCACTGTTGTTCGGCAACTAAATTTGGCCAATTCTTTCCCTAAGAAATTGAATAACAGGAGAAAACCTCATAGCATCATCTGGCAAAAGCTGTTTTCTACTAAGCTTTTTTTCTTTTAATTTAAACGATTCAATGTTGTACATCAATACACTTTGAACCTACTGGGTCAGATAATAATGCTGGCTGGTCAGTTTTGGCCACTGTTCCATGATTTTAAACCAGTCTGTCCTCCTGTCTCTCCTAATATTGTCCACTGAACTGCAGAGAAGTAGCTGGATATGATCTATTTTTGGAACAATTGCTGTAAATGTGCATTTAAATGTATTATTCTGATACTTCATTTGAACCTCAGAATGGTTGCTTAATTATTTCATAGTAAACTATTTTCTACACCAGAGTTCTGGGGATTTTGCGCGCTCACGTGCGTAAAGGTCCATTCACTCACTCACCTTCCAACCAGCGGAGCTGTTGTTGTCTCCTTTATCCTTAAAGTACGGCACACTCGTCACCATCCAGTCGTAAATCTGGGACAGCGTCAGCCTCTTCTCGGGGGAACTGTCTATCGCCTTGGTGATCAGGTCTGCGTACGACATGTTTCCCCAGGCGTTGCGGCGGGACGAGCTGTGGCCGCTCTTCCTCTGCGCGGAGCCGCTCAAAGGTGCGACGCCGGGCGGTGGAGGCACCTGTTGCTGCGGCTGCAGCTGTGGACCGGCAGGGGTCTGCTGGTGGTGGAGAGGATGGTGGTGATGGTGGTGGGGTTGTTGGTGGTGATGTAGCTGCACGGGCTTCTGCTCTTCATACTCCTCATAGTCCTCCTCTAACAAGCCCAGGTTACTGATGAAGTCGCTGTTTCCTCCCGGCTCCTGCTGCACCGAGGGCGCCGGGGAGGATGTGTTGGAGCCGGCCGGGTCGAGGAGCTCCGGCCGTTGCAGCGGCCAAGTGCAAGACCGAGGGCGAGAAAGAGGCTCAAAGTCCGGGTCTATGTCGACCTGCTGTGTCTGCGGAACCTCAGCCATGTCGGGGTCACAACTGTCACACACACGCTCACATACAAACATATATTAAGTCAGATAAAGTGAAGAAGGGGGAAAAAAAATCACTCAAAAACATAAGTTATTAAAATGTTGCGTTCACGGGTTGTTTTTCAAAGCGAAAGAATGGTTCCGTTCAAGGTCTTTAGAGAAATTCACACCATCACGCAGCCACTAAAAGTGCGCCTCAATGACTGACTGTGTGTATGTATACATGTAGTACAAAGTCTGGTGCTGCCTTCAGGGCCCACCCACAGCCTCCGTACACACCACTATCATGGCGCGTTCAAGTGCTCCATAGATAAAAATCACGCCTAAAACAGTGTTTGAATTCACAGAAGCATCAACAATTCACTGAAAGTTTGATTCAAACCCCTGTGTTTGTATTTATTAAACGAATTGCCTAATTTTAAAATAGAAAATATTTTTGGTCAGAATTATGTAGTAACTATTTTCTGTTTTTATTGTGTTTCTTTACATTTTTCAATTTCATTTATAACATTATTTTCTTCCATATCCGTTGCAGTCTTTGTCGATATGGTAGCCTGATTAGCACCAGTGGTTAGTAATTTAGTGATGATGTCTTTTTTCTGTGTGTCTTATGATGTTATTCAGTCATAGCAACCACACAATTACTAAGCATTTCAGAACTTAAACGCACCATAAATGATCTTCAGTGGTTCGCTGCAGGCAATGGGACTTCCTTGAATAGGATGTTTTTAAATTTTAAGTAATGGCAGTCATAAGAATATATAACAATACATACTTTGTGTTTTTATATTATATACTGTATATTTAAATGCTATTTAAGTGTTTAAAATACTTTACTCAGGCATATGTGTTCACAGCAGCCATTTGTGTTATTAATTTAATACTTCATTGATGTCATTACCAACACCTGTGTTTACCTATCTGATTTCAAGATGGCTGCTGATGAGACCTGTTTAACTAAACCTTAACTGACCCTGACACAAGTGCCATCTAGTGGTCATTTTATGACTGTAGGAAAGCTGAGTGTTTTTCCCCCCACTACATTCTGAATAACACACACACTCATAGAAGCGAGGAAGTGCAGCCAACATCTTATCATGCCAACACCGACTGTGTTTAAGGAAAAGTGAACAAAATGTGGAAATGAGGCACTTTAGAAAAAAAGAAAAAGAAAAAAGACAAGCGCTCTATTTCCACACTTTCTCAGACAATGGATTAGCAGGGGTGTTTTTAGACTAGAAGAATCAATGTGCTACATTGTTAACATGTTTTTAACTGGTAAAAAACACTTCCCTTGCAAAGGTTATAAGGTTCGAGGTGTGATTATAATGTTACTGTAACCCTGATTTGACGTCCTTGATGCTGTATATATAAAGTTGCACTTTGGGACTTCCAGGAAAAACAGCATTAATCATGATCACAGGTGTTTGTATGACCTATGACACTGAAACAATACAACAATATTTTGATCAAACCTATTTTCTTAGAGTGTGGCGGTTTGTTTTTTATCAGTCTGTTGTTTTGTCTGCAAACGTACGTTTCTCATTATCACTAAATATGCAAGTTTATCACTAAAACTACTAGTGACAAAAATGCTGACTACCTTTTAGATAAATGTGGTAGAAAGTCTCATAATGAAACTTTACCACCAGTATAGTGACACATTCCAGCCTGCATTAGCACCAGACTATACAAAATACAGTGTGAAAAAATAATTATACAGAAAGAAACAACAGTCACAACTGTTTCATAGCTGCGTTGTATTTCTTCCATAATTTATGTAAGCACTTGTATCAGAAACATTTGACTCTCTGCATAGTTTCTCTCAGACAGAGCTGAGGTGATTCAACAGTTCAATGTTCTAACTAACACACATCCAAGTCCAGTCTAACAGCCTTCTCCCATCTTCGTGTCATGATTTCTACTGGAATTTGTTAAAACTGTATGAGAAATGTTGGAAATGTTGGTTAATTGTCCCGACTTCAGTTGAGGAAAACATCAGCTTCCTTAAGGACGTCCTCTTTTTGGTGGAAGTAGTCTCTGAACCAGAAAATATGTTCCTTCTTCTGTTGGACAGTAAGGTAAGGGTTTTTGGACAGACCGGCGACCACAAGTTCCATGAAGTGACGCACTGGTCCCTGACGAGGGAAGCCCTCCTTCAGGTGTTCCTCTAAGAAGATGTGCTCATGAAAATGGACACTGGCTTCCTCCTCCATTCCTGACATTAGAACAAGAGGACAGTGTCAGTGTGTCGTTGAGCCAAATATGAATTTTCCATCTCTATATAGTGAACACAAGTGCATCATTCTGTACTCACCAGCTTCATTGTTGATTGGATACTGCCACAGTTTCCCCTCTTTGGTCCACTGGATCATTTCCTCAAGCCCGTTGCGGGGGGTTTGGTTGACTGTCATTGATAACTGGTTCACAAAATCCATATCCCATAAAGTTGGTTGAGCTGAAAACAAGATACAAACATTATTGGTTAATTAAAAGGTGCATTATGTAATAAATCTAAAGCAACTGGCTGTAAAATCCTCCTAATATGTCACAGAGACTCAGGAATAATGTTCATATAACAAACTGAACTCACAAACAACAACAGTACAGCCAAAATATTAGCATAAAAAAAAATGTTTATGTTATGAAATCATGTTTTGGCATGTGGAGCCACCTACTGCCGTCTACCAATCATTGGAGTCAATAGAGTCTCAGCTATCGAGCAACCACGGGTTGCCAGTTTCGTCTGAGCTACAATGGCGGAGAAAGCGAAACCTAAAAGACCTCGGTATTTTGAATCATCAACATCAATTATTACATGAATTGTCAACTATTTTGTTAATCGATGAACGGGCATGAAGTTCTCTGACTTTTCATCTGTGAGAAAACATTTCATATGAATGAATAAATCTATAATTACCAACTGCAGAATCAATTCCTTCATCGTCCTTGACTGGAGAGAAGATATTAAGTCTTTTCCCTTTGAACAAGTTCCTTAAAAAGAGCAATAAAAATATAAAACATTAAATCCACAGTTGATGTCAAAAACTGCCCATGTAATGAAGTGATAACGATATTTATTACCTTCTCGGACCACCTTCTGTCTCAGCTCTGTCCTTGTATCCTCTCCCGTCTTCATCAAATTGGATCTGATTGGCCGACAGAGCGTTCTGGCGCTTGGTGTTCTTTCCTACTTTCATGTCGGCGATAATCACTCTAAAA
The DNA here is from genome assembly GCF_963457635.1 of Microchirus variegatus. Classification (NCBI taxonomy): domain Eukaryota; kingdom Metazoa; phylum Chordata; class Actinopteri; order Pleuronectiformes; family Soleidae; genus Microchirus; species Microchirus variegatus. The sequence continues at coordinate 24,496,957 of NC_139806.1, read as the reverse complement.
ATATATATTGTTGATGAGAATAAGGACTTCGGAATTTACCAGAAGATATCAAAATACTAATTCTCAAATAATATTTTCAGGACACATACCCAAGGCTGCTGATGTCCCCTTTCTTCTGCGCCTCAGTAATGGCCTCATGCTGCCTCAGCTGCTTTAGCAGCTCAGACTCGGCCTGACTGTGGTTCGGCAGAGTGGCCGCAGCAGCAGATGCGGCTGAAACCAGTTCTGGATCCAGGTTCGCACTGAAAAAACACAGCGTTGTGGAGTCAGACAAAGAAAGACTTGCATTTGTGAGACATTTTACAAGCACAAACTACAAGTGTTCCCCTTACTACTGTGATGAATCGTGCTCTGCAGCCTTCTGAAACATACTGGTTGTACTCTCCATATCGGCTGGCTTGGATTTGGTCGTCGGCTCATAAATTTGCTGTGCTTTCAACGTTTTGAGCTTCCTCTTGTTGGTAACTTGTACCTTCATGGCACCAAGAAGGTCGAGGAGATTCTCCTTCCCACTTTTTGGTGCGTCCCTTTTTTCTTCTTGCAGCTTTGCCATGTTCTGTCCAGTTTCAACATCTGTCTGATGCAGCGTGGTACTTCCATCCTCTGTCTTTAACTCCACTGGATCCTGCTTTTGTTCAGCCACTGCGACAACCGTTCCTTCATCTACAACCTTCTGCGCTGCCAAATCTGGACTTTCTGTCAGTTCAGACTTTACATCCGCATGTGTTTTCTCACCGAGACCGGAGGGAACGACGTCGTCTTTCTTTTCACACAGCTGGACTGAACTCGTGCTGAGCAATTTGCCGACGCCTCCATTTGCAAACCTATAATAAGAGTAAAGAACATTTAATAAACATAAAGGTTTGAATAACAGAGGATCACTCAAATGTGAATATTATTATTTATATATTTAGAATAGGGAAATACAAAGTGGGCAAGACTGTCATAAAAAGCAACAGCAACAGAAAAACATACATATTGTACAGTGTGTGAGTCAGTGTGACGCACCAAGTGCAAAATGTACCGCGAAAAACATGTTCTGACAATTCTCTATAAACCAAGTCAAACCGAGTCAGAGTATTATTTTATCCATGACAACGGAGAATGCAATGCTTACACCCTCTTTGTAAACACGATAATACTATACAGAGATGTCTGTGCAGGAAAATCCTAGCAGATGAGCACTTCCTTAAATACAACACTATATTTTAAATACTACTATACTTGTGATGTCAAAACTACAGTTTCAGATATCTGCAATTCAGTTTTTACAAGGATTAAGCAGTAGAGGATGGATCACTTTTGTCATTCATGTATATGGGGTTTGTCATTGTTGATATCTACAATTCAGTTTCAGATATTATCTACAACATCATTATGACGAGCCATAATTCAAGTTCAAGACATATTTAATTATCCTCAATTGCCATAAGTGATTGACTGATGAGATATGTTGAGCCCCCCGTGACCTTCATGTGGAGGATAGAAGATGAACGAATGACTGAAGCAAAGTTGAACCTAATAAAGTGGCACCTGTGAGTTAAGGTTGCCAAATATCGGCTAGTGTCATTTTTGTTTTGTTTAACATAACACAATTTAAAAAAACGATTAATCCGCATTTGACTGTTATCATTTTAGTTAATAAATAATGACTGTTTATTTGTATTACACAGTACAAGTGATATTTAAGGTCATTGGTCTCAGTTTACGTGGTATTGACACGTTCAGTCTGTACTCACCTGAAAACTGCAGCTTTGTCACATTGAACTGACTCATAAACACTGACTGAAGGATTTCGTACAATCCGAAATAAAGATCTGTACATGTTTGCTTCTGGAAATGAAACGTCCTTCCACGCTCCTGACGCTAGTCCCAGTTGCTGCAGTGTAAAGTCGCCCCTGGAAACACGAGTGCTACAACATTAGTTCCGTGGTCCCTTTTGGTAACAGAGTGCCAATCATATTGTGACACTGATTATGCTACCATCTAAAACAAATGTGATGAGTTACATGTAGAAAAACATTAAAATATATATATATATCATAATTTAAGTGAAAAGAAAACTAAAAAGGAGACCAAAAAATACTTAAAATACTCAGTTTGTGAAGACATTCTTTAATAATGCATAAAGCTCTTTGGCACATTTTGATTTCATTAATTCATTTTAGGGACTTTATAAAGAGTTGGATGCCATAACGAATGTAGTGTTGATGTATAAAAGCACATAAATATGGGTGGGATCTTTGTAAATTTTGCCTTGTGGATGAAAGATTTTGGTTAAAATAAGCAAAACATGAATCATTAGGTCCAATTTCATGTTCTCTATCATTGCACTTAAAAATAATATAATTATATATAGTTGTAACAACACTATATTTTCTATTGAACACGTATAGCATAAACTATGTGTTTGGTATGGCACCAGTAACATATTTAAATTATTTGAGGTCACACTCAAAATTTAAAAAACATAACAATAATAATAATTATTATAATAATTATAATAATAATAATAATAATAATAATATCTTATATCTAATAAGTCCTTTACACTGGACATATTATTATCCATCTACTTCCTGTAAAATATAGATCTTCTTTTGTTAAACCAGTACATAATTGATTTCCGGTTTGTGTTTTGAGGCGTGAAGTTATGATTGTGAAATAATTTCCAGAAAAAGCGAAACCTGTTGTACTCTAAGACGGTTCTTCGAGTGAGGGAGAGAACTGAATTGTCATCTCGCGATATTTCAACCGGAACGCGATTCAAAATGGCGAAGCAATACAAGCGGTAATTCACGTACGGTCCCAGCTGCTGTGCATGAATTAGTTACTTATATCACCCAAGAAATGGATATACGTAGAGAAGCATCAGCCGCACGAAATCATTATTTTTGCAAATCTTATCACTGATTGTTTTTATTCGTGTAAGTTCCGGCTTGAACTCAAAAAGGAGAGGACAACTTCACACAGGTAAAAATGTCAACGGAAGCTAAGTCACTAGCATGCTAGCTAACACACTGCACATTTATATCACTCTAAGTTAATATTGGAGAAATATGCGGGGGTTGTGGGGTTCAAAATCTACTTTTAATATACTTTTTGCATCGAATTTGGTAAATTTGAATGCTACATGCCTTTGTTGTTGACTCTGTGGCTTCAGTTGTTCTGTCACAACGGTTAAACCGCTTACTGTTCAACTTGTTTGTTTACACACACGAAGTGTGCAGACAAATCCTTATTTCTCTCAAATGTTCACGTTTTACAGCACGGAACCGGTGTGGATATGTCGATAATCAGTGTAGCTTAATTGATTCCTTTGACGTGCAGATGTTAAAACTTTAAAATAAGCTCCCAAGTGTTTTCACTGATAGAAATCACAGCATTCACTCTATGCTAAAACGATCGCGTTCGCTTTCACATTGACACGTTGGACATAATTATTATCAATATTTATTATGATTGTTGCATTGCTTCCTTGACATATTGCACGATTGTGGACAAGAGTGCATAGATATTATTGATTTGAATGCAGTTATAATAATATACTAATTATAACTGCCTAACTGTCTTTCCCTGGCCTGTTTTTACTACTGCATGAAGATGATTATTGTGTTTGTTTTTTTAACTTCTCTCAGTTATGCCCATTCATGCATGAACATTCATTTACACATCAAATGTTTGCTCTAGATACACGTTTATATGTTTCATATTGTTGCACATCTAATGGTTTTAGCTCCATGCATGAGTCATGCTCTGTCAAGCAATATAATTTGATTGATAATATTCCATTTTACTTTCAGTCTTTAAATTATAAGTTATTTTGTCTCTAGAAGCATTCCTTGTAAAAGTATGTCAACAAAGAGCAACAAATCATTTGCAGCTCTATACATAATAGAGGATTATAGGTCTAGCATATTAGGTCAGAATAAAATATGTAAATTTGGTGAGATTGCAACTTCGTTCAGACACATCGAATTTATTACCATTTACAGCAATGTAGTTTAATTTAAAATGTTTCCTAAAAACTAGGCCTGCAGTGGAAGAATTCAACAAGAGAAGTGATATTCACAGACCCATGTGGACATTTTTTTTAGCCATGGCAGAGGAGCGGCGGCAGAAGCAATGTTCGGTCGTCCTGCCCACGGAGTCCATGAAGGCCATGGCAGAGTCTGTTGGAGTGGGTCAGTTACAGGAGGAGAGCTGTGTAGCGTTAAGTGAAGAGGTCAGCTACAGAATAAAAGAAATTGCACAGGTAAATCATACATTATTATCATGCAAACATTTTGTTAATGGCTCTATACATTGCTTAGTAACCTCATTACTGAATGTTTCATTGTATCTTGAATTGTTGTCGTCTTCTCATCTTTTTCATAGGATGCTCTCAAATTTATGCATCATGGGAAGAGACGTAAATTAACCACCAGTGACATCGATAATGCTCTTAAGCTAAAAAATGTAGAGGTAAGAGGGTTTGTGTCATGAACTAGCTTTTAACCCCTTATTTCTTTATTTTTCTCTGATATCTTTTTAATTCCTGCACTTAAACTAATTTCCTGTCATTACAGCCGCTGTTTGGGTTCCAGTCACAAGAGTTTATTCCTTTTCGCTTTGCAAGCGGGGGTGGAAGAGAGCTTCACTTTTATGAGGAAAGGGAAGTCGACCTCAGTGACATTATAAACACACCACTTCCCAGAGTTCCACTAGATGTGTCTCTAAAAGGTATTTAGATAATGGTTTTATGCTAAGATAATGTAATGTCTTCATTGGACTGCATGCTTACACATCACACTTGTCTGTTAATCCATAGCCCACTGGTTAAGCATTGAGGGGGTGGAGCCTTCTATTCCAGAAAATCCACCGCCAGGTAAGCCATGCATACATTTTCTGAAAACACCAAATAAATATTTATGGGACAAACTTTGCATTAAGTTTAATTGTCCACATTTCAGCAACAAAAGAGCAGCAAAAGGTTGAATCTACAGAGCCTCTTAAAGTTGTCAAACCCGGACAAGAGGAGGAAACTACAATTCAGGGCAAGAGTCAGGGGGCGACGGCTGCTGATGGCAAAGGTTGGTATCGTGTCTGATTTGAAAAGAAACCTTTTTTTGGCTTTCTTCTCATGCTCCTGTTTCGCTTCCACCGTCCCTCACTAATGCTTTGCCATAATATGTTTCTCCTTTGTGTTTCAGGAAAGGAGAAGGGTCTAATAAGGTTGAAGCCACGCAGCACTCATGAACTGTCTGTGGAACAGCAGCTCTATTACAAGGAGATCACAGAAGCATGTGTTGGCTCATGTGAAGCTAAAAGAGCTGTGAGTTCTGTCTGTCTATCTTTGTATGGTGTATGTTTCTGTAGTGTCTCTTGATTAGATAGTTAAGTAATGGTGACCACAGTTTAAGGGAACATTTCCTATGGAAAAAACGAAATATGTCAAATTTAGAAAAAAAATTTTTATTGATGTATTTTCTCGCTTGTTTCACACAGGAAGCTCTGCAGAGCATTGCTACAGATCCTGGACTGTATCAGATGCTTCCAAGATTCAGCACATTTATTTCGGAAGGGGTGAGGATCCAAATTTTAATGCTTTTAAAAACTCACATAAAATATCCGGTCATGTACTGACTCTATGTTTTCCCCAAAGGTTCGTGTGAATGTGGTACAGAACAACTTGGCACTGCTGATTTATCTAATGAGGATGGTCAAAGCTCTAATGGACAATCCCACCCTTTATTTGGAGAAATATGTGAGTAAACGCAATGTTTTATTGTTTCTGAAGGGTGTAATGTCAGCGAGTACTTTTGTTTTCTTATGTTTTTTTTCTGTGTTTCTAGCTGCATGAGCTCATCCCAGCTGTGGTGACGTGCATTGTGAGTAAGCAGCTCTGTTTGCGACCGGATGTCGACAACCACTGGGCTTTACGAGACTTCGCTGCTCGCCTCATGGCCCAAAGTTGTAAAACGTTCAGTACTACAACTAACAACATCCAGTCCCGTATTACCAAGACTTTGACTAAGGTGGGTATTTGGGTTGCACAAAAGCTTGAAATAAAGACGTGTCCTTCGTATCACATCATCTACATTTCATATAACTTTTTTACATATACATTTTTACTAACTTTTAATAAAACTTTAAAATAACTAGTAAAACAGCACAGTTACCTGTTACCTTCCATTTCTTATCAAAACTTTGTCAAGCATGACACTTCACACGTTTGTGCTCTCAGTAAGTCACCTGACGAGTTTGAAGCCTGTCGAGCGACCCATTTGACAGATGTGTCTTTTGCATTTCTTATCCAAAAAAGTTCACACTGCACACACTGGTGTTTTCTTTTCACAAAGAACATCCAAAGATGTAATTTAACTACCATGGTTGCTGCGGTAGCCCACATACAGATCAAAGGAAAGTGAGGACGGCATCTGTCTCTGTTCATTTCTCCATGTGAGACAAGGTGGAACTGGCAAATATAGCCTTTAACTGTAGCTGTTACATTTCTACCGAAATGTCCTGCATTTCTCGTCCAAACGCTACCAAACTTGGCACGGTACAGACTTGGCATGTGACTTACTAAGGGTAGTTAAAGTTTGAAGCCTGTCACATGAGCTGTTTGATAGTTATGTGATTAACAGACAGAACAGACGAAACGGGCAGACCAGCATTTCTTAAATGTAATAGGAAGATACTCTACTCTGTATACTATTTTTAATGTACCTCACATACTTAAGCAGACTGACCTGTTTCCTCAGAGTTGGTTGGATGAGAAAACCCAGTGGACGACACGTTATGGCTGCATCGCTGGACTTGCAGAACTGGGAGCCGATGTGAGTGTGATTCCCTCACTCCTCCTCCAGGCTTTGATCTTTTTAATTTATTTTATTGTCATATTTATTATTAACTTTCTGGTTTTCTTCTCCATAGGTGATTAAGACTTTGATCCTTCCTCGGCTTACTATAGAGGGCGCTCGCATCAAAGCAGTGATGGAAGGACCGGTCCTCTCCAACATCGACAAGATAGGAGCTGATCATGTTCAAAGCCTCTTACTGGTAATAAATGAAGCTCTGAAAATATAATTTGTTTTTAAGATACAGTTTAAACTTAATCATTTCACAAAACAACTTTATTTTTGTTTTGGTTGTAACTTACCTTTTGTTTGATGAATACTCAATGCTCAAACTTTTGTTTTCCATTTCAAAGAAACACTGCGCAAGTGTCATTGCCAAGATTCGACCCCAGCCTGACATTGTGGAGCAGTATCGGACAGACTACGGTTACCTCGGACCCATGCTTTGTTCCCATGTAATGAAAGCAAGGACTCAAGCAGCACTGCAAGCCCAACAAGTCAACAGAACCACATTAACAATCACTCAGGTACATTTAATATGTGATCGGAAAAAAAACATTAAATTAGTTAAGTAAATAATTAAATTACTGAATAATTCAACCCAAAGAATGAGAACAAACAGCTTGCGAGCTAGTCCAGAATAAGTTTTCCCCATTTCGCCAACCTTTATATTATCTTAGTAATTGAGGAGATGTATTTACATGTCATCTTACATAAAGGTCCAGTGTGTACAATTAGTGACATCTAAACTATGGTGGCCTTCGCATACCAAAAAGGATGTTCTTCATTTAAGAAGTAAGCCGTTCAAAATTACTCCAACACATGCCCTTGAATGCTGCAGTATTTTATTTTAAAGCTACTTTATGCTAATATAAACATAATAGGTAGTGTATTCAGTTTCTGCCAGTACATTTTCTTAAATGATGCAGACTAGACCTATGAATCTTAAAGATGTAGTTTAATCATTTGAAAAGAAAATATTTTGTATTATTTGCCTATCACACTTAAAAGTAAACATGAAGCCATTCATGTGACATTCACAATTAAACTAGCAGGTGTTCATTAATTGACCCTTTTTTTTCCCCTTGCAGCCTCGTCCCACTCTCTCCGTCTCACAAAGTGGGCTCAGTGGGTCGTCGGGGCCACGCACTCCCAGCATCATTAAAGTTCCCAGCTCACTCACTCTGATGTCCCCTCGACCAGGGACCCCATCGCAACCGTCTCCTCCAGCAACTAAGTACATTGTCATGGCAACCAGCGCAGGAGCCGCCTCAACTCAACAGGTGCTTGTTTTGCTTGAATTTAAATGTTGCTCCATGTTTGTGTTTCTCTTAAATTTTGCAGTGCAGTAATACACAGTACCTTCATGCTTACGGCTAAGAAAAATTAATTTGATGTACAATAAAGTGTAGAATAATAAATCACATGTAATCTGCTTCATATTCAGGCATATGTGAAATGTTACAGGCACTTGTAATAAAGGCCGCTGCTGCTCTCCTCCCTTTCTGTCTACAGCCATAATAGTCAGTCTCACTTGCAGTCTAATTGACCGAGTTCACTGCTCGATAGAAAAAAGTGTTTACTTGAAGACACGAGCTGGAGTTTTGTACAGTTTTGTGGAGCTGCCTCACAGTAAAAACCCTGGTGGAGCAGAACGTGTAAGAAGAAGTTATAGCACACTGTGTATGGAGAGCAGAGAGTTGTCGAATGTATCATCAAACACGACCAATATCAACATTATTGTCCATTGCTGTATCTCATTTGTCTGCAACCTACATTTGAGTTTGGATTTACATCTCTGTCTGTGTCATCCCTCCAGGTTATCACCCTCAGCTCTTCCCAGTCGGCATCATCAGTAACTAGCACGGTTCCCAGCGCCTCTTCCACCTTACAGCCTTTGGTAAAACTGGAGTCTGGCAGTGGCCCTGGACTGACCGCATCACGACCTCTGCAAAAATACATAGTAGTATCACTGCCCTCATCTGCCTCATCCTCTTTGGAGCCCAAGAGCTCCGTGCTCCCAACCTCAATTTCCTCCACCCAGCTCGACACAGGTATGAAGATGGAACGGTCCGAGTCTCCGGGAGCAAGCACACAGTCACCACACTGAGACTGGTGCATGTGGTGGAGATTTTTTTTTATCATGTTGGTGCAGCTGAACATACAATGATCATTGTTTGGGCTGAACTTTTTAAAGGGTTAAACTCTGGAGTGGTATGAAGCAGGAGTTTCGGAACTTTTGACTGATGAAGAACAAATGTGACCAGATTTTTGTAAATATGTTCGTGCCCAATGAGAACTGAAGTCTGTGAGATCTGTAATGTTTCAGCTTATATTCTAATTGATTTCATGTTCTTTTTTTACTCTAAAATAAATCAGATTTTGTATTAATCTCTTTATCTGATGGATTTTTTTTAAAAACTTCCTCTGATAATTTTTAATAAATAATTGTCTTAAAAGTATAGAATATTACTTTTGTACTTTTTAATAACATTTATCAGCAGCTGTTATTGTTTCAGCATCAACATCTCTGAACTGTTTTCTACCTAAATATATATTTTTTTAAATATGAGCAAAATAATAAAGACGTTGATCATTAAATAAAATAGAAACTGATTTCATTGTAGCGGGAACATTACTGTACCTCTGGTGCCACCCTCAGGACAATCAGAATTCCTCTTTTGGCTTGTAAGTTGTGCTATGATTATATTGAACATTTCACTTCTTATTATGCCCACTTCATTATATTCCCGTAAGGTCACCAGCATCAATAGAGACTTAATTTTGGTTCCTTTTACAAACCCAAATTAATGTTGCAGTATGTGGCTTGTGGTGACATTTGTTGATGGTGTTATTGTTGTATTAACGTTGCCTCCATTTGTCTTGATATAAAACAAATCACTTGCTGTGTGTGAATGTCACCAGGCAGCATGAGAAAGAGAGTCATGTGTCAACTCCTTTGACAATGGTGTGAATGAAACATTGTTTTTCTATCGAGATGTTATACACTGCAGCTTTAATTAGTTATCTAATTAAAGGGTTATCTTGGCATTATTAATCAATGATTACATAATAACCATTTGGCATAAAATGAATCAAATGTAGTTTAAAGATCACCTTCTAATCAAACTTTATTTTAAAATTATTCATGGGATATTCAACGCACTTATTTTTTTATCCAGTTGTGCCATGGTTCCCAATCTAGTCTCCAGAGATCACATTCCTCAGTTTTGATTGTATGGATGAGTTTGAGTTTTTATCCATATACAGTACGTATACTGTGAAAATAGGAACGAAAACCTGCAACCTGAGTCTTTGACTCTTACTTGGAATATGGGGGACTTGACTACAACGGGATACAGTAAGTTATCCTTAATTTAAGGGTTGCATATGTTTGTGAACGTGTTTTTTGTTTCTATGGTGTGCAATTTTATTATTATTATTATTATTAGCAGTAGTAGTATACGTATTATTATTATTATTATGATGATGTTGCGTTGAAATTCCATTGTTAATTGTGTAATTTATACTCCGCACCTGAAGGGGGCGGTAATGTGCAATACAGCTGGACGACAGACCGACAATTGCGCGAGTACTATCAACGTTGTGTGACGACAACAAGTGTTCAGAGTAGTTTTTATTTTCTCACGGTTCTCCGTTAACCATGGCGTTTAAAATACGTTCTGCAACTAAAGAAGACTGCAAAGAAATATTCCGAATGATAACGGTGAGTATATACACACGTCTTTTGTGTTTTTACTGTGTAAGTTCAAACTTTCTTTGTGAAAGTGGACAATTCACCAAGTTAATTCATTTGTTCCCTTTAATATTATCTGCGTCACAGTGAATTATATGAACTCTGTTAAACATTTAACGACCTCTGCTGTAATTTTTGTATTTTCTTTTTCGTTTCCCCCTCAGGAGTTAGCAGTTTTTGAAAAAATGCCGGACCAAGTGAAAATATCGCATGAAGGTAATGTTACACTCAACTGCTGTATCACTGACACTAATACACATTGTTCCAATTCAGACCACAAACAAACAGCAGACACATTGAGATTAATGCGTACCGGCATTGTTTTTAATATTATTAAGGGCCTATTAAAGTGTTAAACATTTGTAAATACACATATTTGGGACATTAAAACCGATCAACATGTCGCCTGCTAATGTTTTTTTATGCATACATGTTCAAAAACAGTTAAGTTTGATGCAGGACACACTTTTTTATGAGGCAGTAAATGCAATAACATATTACTTTCTGTTAAGTGTTAAACAGCTGGAAGGACAAATCAGCTAAAGCCAGTACATTAATCAACCTGTTGCTTGAATACTGTTGTATATATTATTGTTAAGTATCAACTATTCATCATTTTGGGTGCGGATGAATACTAATGTCGCGTCTCATGGAAAGATGTGGGTATCATTTACATCTGTTTTATTTCAGAACTGGAGAGCAGCGGTTTCTGCGAGAATCCACTGTTTGGGTGCCTCGTTGCAGAAGTACCTGAGGAGCATAAATCCGAAGAAGGTAAAATGTGAAGTCCTCTTCATCTGTTGGTTAAAACATAGTGGCATCTTACACTTAAAATGGAATGTCTTTACCCACTGAATCATTGTAGATCTGAGCAATTAATAGAAATGTAATCAAAATCGCAATGCGGCCTACTGCAATTAGGAAATTGCAGGAGATGCAGTATTTCTTACTGCCAAAACGTGTGTCCAATTACTGCTAAATTATTATTGAATTGAAAATGAGAATAAGTATGTAAAAATCACAGTTTAATCACAGTATTTGTCTTCTCTCCATGTAGGATTCACAGTTGTCGGATATGGACTTTACTTTTACACTTACAGTACCTGGAGGGGGCGGGCATTACATTTGGAGGATTTGTATGTGATGCCAGAATTCCGCGGTAAAAAAGTCTTCCCGAGAAAACTTAAACAAAAACTATACATCTTTTTCTTATGTGACCCAAACATATGATCCCCCCCCCCCCCTTTGTTCTCTGCAGGGCGTGGCATAGGCAAAAGTATGCTGAGCAAAGTTGCTGAGGTAAGAATGTTTTGTTGACAATTTAAGTCTAATTTTATAGCTTTAAGTAGCACTTTTAAACAGGCAGGTTTAAAAGCACATTTCACACACAAAGCAATAGAGGTGGGAATCACTGTGTACCTCACGATACGATGGGATACATGGTCCATGGTACCAATATTATCACGGTATGAGGATTATGTGATAATATATAATCGTATAGCGATCACGATATCTGTCTAACTGAAGAAATGAAAACGTCTGTGAAAAGTTAAAAGTGCAGGATTTCTCTATTTATTCTCAACATAGAGAACAAAGTCTATGTATAGAACGTGGATGGGACATCTCTTAACATAGCTTTCGTCGCCATTATTCCACTGTAAAACACCATAAGGTGACATGACGTAGTGATGTCTGGCGAGTGAAACTGGCAGGGACATTTTACTTCAGAGCCCCTTAATGCTTGGCATATGGATTATCATATTGCACAAGGTAGGACGACGATTTATCACTATATCACTAAATCGGTATTTTGACCCACCCCTGCAAAGCAAAAAAAAAATAACAGGATGCTCGTGGACGAGACAACAGAATAACAAAAATCTGATCAACTTTTGTCAAAAGAACAAGAACGAACTAAAAAAAACAACTCAAAGACAACATTCAAAAGGAAGCAGAGCTGTTTTCAAAACAGTGATTTAAAAGAATTCACAGCCAACCTTCTCACATACAGTAGGTTGTTCCATAATCAAGGTGGCAAAAGCACGATTTCAGCCATGTTGCAAAGATGGCTCATATGGGTCAACATTTCTGCTCAGAGCTCACAAGCTTTAATTGTGATCAGCAAATCAATTCTGAATTGCCCAGGTGGAGAGAAGCTGGGATTAGGGTGATGTGATGTCTTCTGTTGAAACAAGTAGCCAGTTATTGAGATGCTGCAGCACGTGAAAGAAATGAAAATGCACATTTAAGATTTATTTAGGGTAAGGGTTAGATTGTTGTGCAAAGGCCAGCTGCCCAGTGTGATGTAAAGGTGGTGGTACATGATTAACTTGAGGCCTGTTTTGTTTGCTCAGGTGGCGAAAAAGATGCAGTGTGCACGCTTGCAGTTGTCTGTGTTGAACTGGAATACTCCTTCTCGAGATTTCTATGCTGCTAAAGGAGCTCAGGACCTCACAGCCGCTGAAGGCTGGCACTTAATACGATTTGATGGACAAAGCCTTGATAACTTGGCAAATGAGGCACCTAAAGATTAGTGTTTTTTCTTGAATGGGAGTCAGTGGCATACTGCTGGTCACTGGGGTCATGGAGCTGCCTAAACCTTAAAAAAAGTGATTCACAAAATGACCTACTGGACTTTGCAAATATAAACTGCAATTCATAAACCAATGCATTTTGATACAAAATCCATACAAATCTTAGGAAAATTAATGGGAGATTCTCTGGATCTTTTGGCTGAGAAACAATTGAGAACCTAAAAAAATCTACTTGATCCAGCTGGGTTTTCATTGTTTTTTGGTCCTTCCTAGTAGGAAATGTTACTATACGATTCACTACTGATTTGTTGTAGTTAAAAACATCTTAAAACACCCGAAACCAATCAGTATGGTTTTTGAATTTGATTAGAAATACTCTAATTTAATAAAATTTAAAAAATGGAGCACAAGATTTGTCCTTATTTGCCAGTTTTTGTGTGTGTTTGTAAATGTTTAAAAGGAAAACGTCGACTTTGACCAGCTTCTTATGTGCAGTTAAATTCCAGATGTGTTATGATTTCTTTCCAGCAGGTGGCACACTTTGTGTATGTGTGTTGTGTGTGAGAGAGGGAATGCTGCGGAAAATGTAAATGGTCTAAACTTTACATTCAATTTCCTGGTAAATTAAGTTAAAGCAAAGGATGACGTGCAACAACCTTTGTAACCAAAAACTCCTTTATTCAAACATTGTTTTACGTCTCTAGTCATCACTTTTTATGAAAATCACAACCTCTCATTAACATCGTTAATCTGTAGTGCAAACTGTTTTTGTAAATTACATTTATTTGTGTAAAAAAAAAGACTCACAGTCACCCATATGAAAACCCCTGTGACATTACATTTGAATTACAAGCATATACAAAAGATAATAATGTACATGTGCAGAAGATTTACGCCTCATTGAAACAAATCTTCTCTCAAGAAATGTATTTCTCTCACAACTTAAACATGGTTAATAGCTATCATATAGATGAGTAAGAGTATGAGAGGGTACATATGTATATATGTACATATGTATGAAATAATTAAGCAATTTTCACACTATATATATATATATATATATAACATAACAAATTGCGACACAAAAAGTAGAAAGGATATTTGGATCTGATGAATCCAATCCGCTCCAATATCCAGTCGAGATTATTGCAGTGTGTTAAATTATAAAATCTTCATCCAGTCAGAAGAGTTGATGCTTTTAAAAGCCGCCTGGTGTAGTAATGCCTACTTAAACAATCAGATATACTGTAATATGTAGGGCTGCAGCGATTTACCAATTACTGTATTAAAATAATTTTGACAATTGATTTTTTTTTTTTTAATTAATTAATTAAAACAAGGTTTGTAAATGTACATGTTTTCATCGAAACTGTAAAAGTTCAGTTTGTGAGACAAAACAAGACATTTTCTGACATTTCATGGACCGAACGACGAATTGGTGAATCAAGAAAATAAATGACAGATTAAGTGATCATTAAAATAAGTGTTAATTGCAGCTCTAGACGTATGCATTCCTTCCATAGTTGCTTGGCGCAGTGTGCGATGTTGCCACAGTTGACAGCATGTGTCCTCTGGAGCCTGGCTGGTATGGATATTGTCTACAACATACAAATAAAATGTTTTTGTTTAGAATATACACCGATACTCAAGAGTGGATTAAGACTCTTCGGTACTCACATTTTTTCCTCGGATGATTCCATTTTACAAGAACACAGCAGACACGAACCTCCGCAAAGGGCAAGTGTGGCTGAGGACCAGCCGATGTAGAGGCCCTCTCCGATCTCATACCTGTGACGTTCACAAAGTGTTATAATTTAGACAATAATACAAAAAGCATCAGCTGATGCTCTGTTGATCTACGTCGTTGAAAATCAATAAAACATTGAAGCAGATCGCGTTGACTCACTTCGTCCCCGGATAAAACTGGTCAAAGAACTGTTGCGTGATATTGGCTGCATACCAGGACACGGCAATCATGGTGCAAAGCCCTACAAAACACAAAAGAAAGTGTTTGCTTAGGATTTGCGGCACTTTTTTTTTTCAATTCAAACGCACACAAACTTTGTCAGGGTTTATACTGGGATGTAAAAACTGTTAACACACTGTGGTGTAAGGAGTAAAGCTAATATTCTTTAAGTAAACTGAAGCATGAAGGGCTATTGATAAGACCAAAACGATCTAAACGTTTAAGAGTTGACTGACAGGGTTCATTTTAGGCCCCTCCTATAATGAGTGCATGAATCAGCCTGTTTGTTTAAACGCTCAAATAAAAAAAACATACAGCACTGTAATGTTTAAGTTACAATAAAGAGTCAAGATAATGTTATCATTATTATAGATGTATTGTGTTAGGGTGTAACATATTGTTGATCCAGAGAGAAAGATAGAATAGAAAGCTTTTGTTGTAATGTATGTTGATTATTTTCTTGATTAATCACTTAATGACCATACAATGACCATACAATGTGGAAAAATGGTGACCAAACCTCAAAATGATGATGTTCTCATGTGTCTCACTCTAAAACCAAATAATCGATTAGCAAAATATTTAATTTAGTAATTGATTAATTATCGATTAATTGAATAATCCTTGTGGCCCTAAATTGTGTAGAACACAATGATATAATGGTGTACTGTACAAACCTGATTAGTGCATATGGAAAAGAGAAAAAAAATGCTATAGAATCATTGAAAACATTTGAAAAAGAATATAAACCCTGTCTTCTATAAAGATCTTGATGATAGCAGTCGAATACAGCAGATTCTCACACTTGTAGGTCTTTGTATTTATGTTGTTGAGACAGAGATGTCTTGTTTTTTTCATGGTGTGACCTATTCTTTCAATCCACAGACCTTTGGAGAAGGTGCACTGTTGTCTATCAGCAGGTTTGTTAGTGTAAGGATAACCTTTTTGAACCCGGGCGCCATTTTCTGATAGCTTGTCATCTGCAAACACTTTGAATATCCAGCATGTTTACCTCTCCAGGTGTTCTCTGCAAAGGTGGTTTAACACTTTTGATCTGCTCAGCTCCGCTTTGGCAAAGGGACAAGTTTTTCAAACGTAAACTTAGTGTTTTGCTACAGCTCCATCTGTACAGTCTGTACCTTGCAGTATGAAGAACACTCCTCCGATCGCAGCGATCCTCCCCTTCAGGACGTAGTTCTCTCCTCCTATTTTTGAGCACTGCATCCCTACGAGTGTTGCCACGATCCCGAGCGTCCCGAACACAATGGCAGAGATCATCAGAGCTCGGGCGGCCTGAATGAAGCCTGTGAGCAAACATAGAAAACACACACGATAACGTACCGTGAGTCACATACACACAGAAAACAACACCTGACGAAGTTGTCCGTGAAATGGAGTTTCAAGCGCTTTGAATTCTGACTAATGTTTGAACTCTTTCAGCTTCCCCTCTTAAAAACACAAAATAGACTGAAAAGCAGAAAAGTGGATTGTGTACAGTGACAATGAAGTGTTTAAAAGTGTCATGGACAACAGAGCCGTTAAAGAAAATCTTAACGGTGGCTATTTTCATTCACAAACTTAAACCTGGCACATGAACAAGTAGCTCCATTGACGGTAGTCAACAGACCCTGAACCGAGTTTTATCAACAGCAATTCTTCAAATACAATTTATTCTTTTATTAATTTACGAGTCCGTATATGTCGGCTTTCACTGAGGTTGTGCCTAATTGCCTTCTCTTATCTGGTCATGTCCTATGGTATATTCCCATACAGATCAAAACAAGTACAGTAAAGGCTCCTGAGGGCAAATCTAGGGTAAGGTTTAAACTGAGTTGATGTGGAAAAGACGATAGAAAACAAACAAATCCCATGACAATGCCACTGCATAAAAGGCAGTTTCAGAGTTTATCCTTGAAAATCTCTCATCGCTTCTTCTTAAACAACTCATACGTTGGCCACGTACCATCAAGTGCCAGCAGAGATGGAAAATCCCGACAGTTGTGAACTCCCGTAGAGTCCGTTGCACAGGACATCCAGAGGTTTTCATAGATGGTGGACGTTGTGATAACATTACCGTCCACTGAAGAAACCCTCCAGTATCGATTTGGAAGGGCAATCCCAACCATTACCCAGGCCAGAAAGCCCAGGAAGAAGGCAAAAGCTTCCACTATCGGATTCATATTTCCTTGCTTCTTCTGTCCAAAACACGCAGAATTATCCAGAAAAGGAAAAAATGTTATATAAACGTTAACTCTCCGAGCTATCAACCTGCGCAAACGTGTGGTTTTGTTGGCCCCACAGCTTCAGTGTGCCAGACCAGTTTCCTTGTAACCCCAGTGCTAAGATAGTATAGAAAACAACTAATCAATGATTAATGTCCAAAAGCCCACTTATGATTTACTCCTATTATTCTCAACTCTATTGAGACATTTTCAAAGGCTCCACATGTTTGCCTAACCTGAAGGACAACAGTGAGAGGTGAAGTCCAACCTTCAAACCGACTAATGTTCATCGACCTCAAGCCATTTGTCATCTTTTGTCATTTGCCTTTGAACACGTTGTCAATGATATCAGAGCGTAATTGATGGGCTCCAAGTCACGTTCTGGCTCCTTGACTTCACCCTGAATCTGAGGGGTGATGGGAAAGGGTGACAGTGCATCTATACGGACTGACCCACAGATGACCAGTCTGCTTATCTCACATCTGAGCCCCCCCCCCCCCTCCCCCAACACCTTTTTCTTTCATTTGTTAACAAATATAGAGTTGGGCATTCTCTCACTTTTGTCGCCATGGAGATAAAGTACCACTGCAGCCTTTTGGTCACACACAGACAAAATTAAACATTTGACTTAAAACTTAACTCTAGTCCATATGGTTTTAACTAGGGATGGGACATACCACTTTTTTGTGACCGATACCGATATTACAAACTCAAGTACCTACCAATACCAATATTAGACCAATACAGTAATTGATACAGATTTTGATTAACATTTCTACAGCATATAGAAGCATGTGATTTTTGTATTGTATGCTATTTTGGATTTTACTTTTTTATCTATATCGATATCTGCTTCAGTGATTTTGACCAGTATCCAATACTGATTACCAGACTTAGTTTTAAAGTTTTAACCTCTAACATGTATATATATATATATATATATGTGTGTGTATATATATATGTGTGTATATATATATATATATACATATATATATATGTTTTTATATATGTACATATTTCAAACAGTTTAATGGTCAAATGCCATTTTTCACCATTAGTAGTAGACAGCAGGAATGGATTATGGATAATCTAAGCTTAATTTAAAGTGTAATTTGATGCAAATGAGTGCATATTTGATTAGACAAGGCACCTTATTAGTGTATTTAAATGTAAATTCAGGAAAATCTCCTTAAATTATCAACTAAACAAATTTTGTGTTTCGACTTAATCACTTACATTAAACCTTTAACATTCAATATGCTTTTAATAGACATACAACATGTGTTGGATAAAGTTCAATGATATAGAGGAAAAGGAAACGCATGAAATAAAACCATTATCTCATTGCCCTATAATTAGACTGGTTTATTGGGTTCTTTATTGCAACCATGTATATACGCAATATGTCATGTAAACCACTTTAGTCTGTGTCTCAAAAAGTGTTAAAATTAAACTCTTTTACAGAATTAACAAAACTAAATTTTACACATTTTAAAGATCTGTTTTACAGTTTTTAATATAAAAACAACTTTTAGATGAGAGCACCATCGTTTGAAATTGTATACATATACATTTCATATTTATCCAGTATTTAATAATTTTTTATTTTATGAAGAAAGGATTATCTGCCGGTGTGCCGCATTAAGTGAAAGAACGTAAAGCTGTCTCGCTAATGTAATGTTACAGATTATAAAATGCAAACTCAGCTATAACATACAGCTAAATCATCAGGGAATAAACTGGAAAACCTACACAAAATGCCGAACTATGACATCACCATTAATAGGCCGTAAGATAATTACGACTCCTTTTATTTCCACTTACCTGGAAGAGCCAAAAGTGATTGAAAGTCCCAGCAGTTATAGATCCCCGTTGAATCACTGGCACAAGACATCCACAGGTTTTCATAGATTGTGGAGGTTGTGATCACGCTGCCGTCTGTGGTGGATTCTTTCCAGTACTGATCCTCCAGTGCTACGAAAACCAATACCCAGCTTGCAAAACCAAGAAAAAGTGCTGTAACCTCAATGACCCACTTCATCTTGAGAAGCAGTCTTCTATAACGATCAATACTGAATAGGTATTGCCTCTGTGCCCTGTTTGCAGCCTCTGTGGCTGATATACATTTTGGGGAGTGTGAGAACTGACTCAGGATTTTTTTTTTTTCATGCATGCAAACCTGGACTAATTTGAGCATTGATTTGTTGGCTGTAGCTACATTACTTCTTCTATTCCCGCCCAAAATTGATGGCATCTCATGTGTCAGACATGTTACCATAGAAATGTGAGCATACAAGGAGGTTTTTTTCTCTCTCTCTTTTGATTGTCAGTGGAGATAATCTTGTCTTGTAAATCACAGATTCAGATTCTATGGCTGAAGTCACTGCTGGCTCTGACTCACTATTGAAGCTTCTGCATGAGACAATTCACGTGTTCAATCTATTTTTTTCTTTTTTGCAGCAGTGTTTTAAGATGCTTATCACTGTGATTGCAAAATGTATTGTAACATGCAGGACAAAATAGTTTGATAACGTGGCGAATGAGTGCAAGTGATGCTCGGTGTGCATCTTTTTTTTGTGGATTTCTTATCTTGTCCTCTTTGTCAGCGTATTCTTTTTTGAGGAGTTGGTAGCTTGTGATTTCAGGGAGGTGATTTCAGGTTCTACATGCAAACACTTATCGGGCAACGCTGAATAGAGGGCAGAGCAATCACTGAAAGCTGGGTGAAAAAAAGGTGGTTGGTGGGTGATTTATTGAAGGCAGAAAGTGTTTATTTTAGCGCTGGTTAAGCATTAACGAGTCTGTTGACAGGACAAAAGATGCATTGAAATTCTTGATCTTTGCAAATACGTTTTTTTTTTTCATGTGCTGGAGCAAATCCATTTAACACTGTCCATTCTTTTGAAGTAATTGTGTTGACTTATTACAGTGCTTTCAACAAAAAGAAACTGGCCAAGGGCCAGGTAGCTCTAGGACGCGCTTAAACTTAAATGATTTGTCTTTATGGATAAAGTCACGTGTAGAAGTATGCAAAAGTGCAAGATTTAAGAGGGAATGTATGTTTGTACAGCTTTTATGATTTATGAAGTGTTGGCATTTTTTGTACTGCATGAACATTCCCAATTGGACTTAGTTTTTTAAAAAAAAGGTTAAAAAAAAGTGTTTACATTAAGCAGTTTTTCATTTAGACTGCATAATTTACAGTCTTTATCTTATCAAATGTGAATTTGCTTGTAATCAGACATACAGTTCAAAGTACTGTCATATACTTACAATATTGACCAGACACTCAGACTTTAACTCAGTCTTTTGTCTGTTAATATTTTATTTCCCTGCCCTTCCCTAATATTTTTTTTTTTCAATTGCGTCCCCGTTGACCTCTCTGCTTAAAGGTAGAGTTCACTTAAATTGGCCGAAATGCAGTGGAAACTCATCGGAAATGGGACTGCTGGCAACAATGTACATTAGGAATTGATATTAGCACATCATGTTTCCTCATTGTCATTATTTTGAATGTGTTTTTAAAACATTTATGAGCATAGTAATCATTTAAATGAATGATTTAACGTGCAAAATGTGTTTTTTATATCACAATGAGGCTGAATTAACATGTACATGTTGCATTAACAGTTGATGGCAGGTGGGCAGTGTCTGTCATGTGATGGTGATGTGATGTCAGCCATTGTTTGTCCATTCAGGCTGTGAAGTGTTTGAGAATTAAATGTGATTTGATCAGCTGATGCTCGAGCTGATGCTTGCATTCAACGCAAGCAAAGCAAAGCAACACAATGGACCCACAATGCAGTGTGGTTCCCCCTGACTCTGCTCCATTCAAAACGAATGAGAAGCCTTTCAGTTGACGCCTCCACTGCATCCAGCGTTGCAGTTTTCCCCTCATTTTATATGGCCTAAAATAAAAAAATACACACAATTAATATTATTAGAGAATAATATTAGAGAATAGTCTTTACAAGATTTTGTATCATAATTTAATTACAGCTTTATTCTTCATTCTCGCAATGTTTTGACTTTATTCTCACAATATTATGACTTAATTCTCGTAAAGTTACGACTTTATTCTCATAATGTTACGACTTTATTCTCATAATGTTACAAATTTATTCTCGCAATGTTACAACTTTATTCTCGTAATGTTATGACTTTATTCTCGTAATGTTCCGACTTTATTCTTGTAATGTTTAAACTTTATTCTCGCAATGTTACGACTTTATTCTCATAATGTTATAACTTTATTCTCGCAATGTTACAATTTTATTCTCGTAATGTTACGACTTTATTCTCATAATGTTACAACTTTATTCTCGCAATGTTACGACTTTATTCTCATAATGTTACAACTTTATTCTCGTAATGTTACGACTTCATTCTCTCAATGTTACAACTTTATTCTCGTAATAGTACAATTTTATTCTCGTAATGTTACGACTTTATTCTCATAATGTTACAACTTTATTCTCGTAATGTTACGACTTCATTCTCATAATGTTACAACTTTATTCTCAACTTTATCCATGTGTAAATTTTAACTTTCCCTGCACAATCTTTTCCTTTTTCGTTCCAAAAAATGCCAGTTTCCCCAAAAATACTACTCAATACTATACAAAACGTGACAATACTATATGTTTTGTTGAGTGTACTAACTTATTTTTAAGCAGTGGGTGAATTTTCATTCCAAAGTTTAATCACCTTGAAATTTGTTACTCTGCACACAAACGCCAAGGCTGTGGTCCTTCACAGCCTTGGTTCCCAAACTCTGGAATGAGTTGCCATTTAATATTAGACAGGGCACTTCACTTCCTGTTTTTAAAGCTCGCCTTTGACGCAGTGTGAGCTGGTATCTATGTGTAGAACTGCTGTTTTCTCTGTTTTTATAGCCCTGTGAATGTGAAATGTTGTGTTTTTACTTCTTTTTTTAAATGTATTTTTTACAAACTTTAGTTGTGTATTATGTTATTTTATTAAGATAGGTGGATAAGTGGATTGGATTAGATTGGATAAAATAGTTAACATTACAAAGCTTACATAAATAAGTACTGTCAATGCTATTTCAGGACAAAAAAACGACTTTTGAAAGATCAATACATTTTGCTTTGTAGGACATAAACATATACAAGCTGTGCGTATTATTTAGTGGCTAGCATTGTTGTCTCACAAGGAGAAGGTCACCAGGTTCCAACCCGGTTCGCCCAAGGTGTTTCTGCATGCAGGTTGTATGGGTTTTTCTCCGGGTACTCCAGCTTCCTTCCACAATCCAAAAACAGTTTAGGATTATCAAACACACAATAGAACATACGTGTGAGTGAGTGAGAGACTGTTTGTCTCTGTATGTTGGCTCTGTAATGGACTGTAGACCTGTCCAGGGTGTACCCTGCCTTCACCCTATGTCAACTGGGATTGGCTGCAGCCCGCCGCGACCCTTATGCAGTAGATAAATTGGTAGAAGATGGATTGAGGTGGTCTTGAGTGCTGTATTTCATTGACTGTCCAGAAAAACTGTAATTTGCCATGACTGATCAACGTGCCACTGTTGCCTGTGTTTGCACTGCTGACATTTTCCTATAGTTTCTGTGTGTATGAGGAAGAAAGGGTGGGTACTTTTTTTTCCTCCCAACAAATGCTCGGAAAGTTACGTTCTTGAGAAGAAATGACAGCAGCAACAATGTCTGCGATCAGGAAATAATCTTAAGTAAATGAATCATGAGTCTTTAGCTTGTCTTTAAGGCAACTTTATTAATTTAAAGTGTTATGTAATAGAATAAAACCGTTGTGCAGTTGTCCTCTGAGCTAAATTAAGATCATGATTCATGTGCGGGGTTAGTAATATGCTATTCAGTAAAAGCTGTTTAAATAATGTGATGTTTGTACAACACTGAACAGAACCTGAGACAGTTTCGATTATGTAACTGCCTAAATACTTGGTCTTATAAATCAATATGATGGTAAGGTAGATGCCAACTGTCTCTGTCACTCTGTCTTGCTCAACTTAAAAGAAATGTTCTTAGTCACACTCGCAGCATTTAGGTTTAAATTGACACGTTGACTCTTTCTACATGTTCCTCTGAAGATGACTGACTGTAAAAGTTCGCTCAGTTTAACTTTTGATCCGCTGTGTGAACTGGGCAAAAGCCCTTTTGTTTGGTTCATGACAGATGACAGGAATGTGGTGATGGATGACTGTGTAAAGATACAGTTGTGTTGACACTTTGTCCTTGTCGTGCTGCTGCTGGCCCAAGTTCCACCGACAGTTATCAGATCACCTGAGGTCATTGAACAGACAGGTCTTCCCTCGGAGAAAGTTAATGTTTAGATCTTAGATGTGTAGTGATTTTTTAAATGTATTCATTGGTTTTATTGGGTTTAAATATGCCGTTGAGGAAGATAACCGTCAGAGCAGGTGTCATTGTATAGTGTTAAGTTGTATTTGTTTTGGTTTTAGTTATAGTAAATGAGAATCGGCCATGGCCTATAGTGCAAAGAGTAATTGGTTTGTAACCAGAAGGTTATGGCTAGGGTATTCCCCGAGCAAAATGCCAAGCCCCCATTGTTCCCCATTGTTTGGGTCAATTGACCCCAACCATGGGGGCCACATTCAGTGTATTCCTAGTGGCCCAAGCCCAGAAAAAAGACAGCTTAAGTGCCATAGAAGAGTTCTAATAAGTTTTTATGCCACGCCACAACAGAGCAGGCGAGGAAGCACGCAACATAAAGCGAGACAGGTTCAGTAAACCGCTTTAATAAATAATTTAATGAGATGCAATGATGCTATTCAGGTTTGATACGCTCCAAAGATCACCACTGATTGCTATTGATATGCTACGTATTGTTGATTGTGAGTCCTTGTTAATGAGGAAAATATACATGCATGCCATTTTCTGCAAAATTGGAACATGTGAGCTTTGTCTGCTCTGCAAGGAGTTGTTAATACTTGTTATTAGTGTTTGATTTTTCATGTGCCCAAACTAATCTACTGTTTCTTATTTTCCGCCATTCGAGAAGTAATTCTTCACATTTTCTCCTAAAGCCACAGTAAAAGGAACCCAACACACACACTTGTACCTTGCAAGGGTTTATTCATTGCTTTAACTCATCTAATGTCTAGAAATAACTTACAGATAATTCCTCACAATTTGAAATCATGACACTTTAACAACTTTACACATTTCATTGGTTCCCATATCAGATAAACTTGTTTCTATACAAAATGAATGTACTTAAATAATGACACAGAAGAATTAAAGCAGCAGATGCCTAAAGATGTATTTACATTATTATATAATATTTAAACAATATATTTCAGCATGCTGCCACTTTTACAGTAATAATCTAAATACATAAATACAACCAGTTATTTACAAATGAATACATTAACAAATGCATGTGACTATTGAGGTATATACAGTTTATATTTATATATAATACACGTCTTACTACATTGGTCCAGTCATGATTGAGTGATCATGCCGATGGTGATCACGCCTGTGCTAAAGGTTAGGCTAATTTATCAAACGCACACACACACACAGATTTGCACAACTATACTAAGGACACGGCATTGACACCCATTCATTTAGACGGTCTAAGCAAAACTTTATCCCCAACCTTATCCAGAACCAGTTTTCTTAGCCTCAGAAATGAATACCAGGCATTGGTCCCCATGAGGACTACTGATCCAGGAAAAGGCAGTGTTTATACCAGAAAAGGTCTTGGAGAGGTAACAAATGCAACTTCCAACTCAAGAGATTATATTTATTTTGTGGTATGTGGCACCAAATTAGCATATATTAGATTTATTGAATTTAAATTGAGATTACTTTCTGTTAATCTTAACTTAAAGCAGCACACATCCTCCACCCTTGGCTTCCACATAGTTTGGGTCTAGATCATTGGGCAGCTTGCCGCTCTCCCCCCAGATATTCAGCTCTCCAAACACACCAGTCTCAATCATCTCCTCTTGCCAGGGGATTGGGACGTTACCAGAAGCAAAGTCATCGTAGAACTCATTGTCCTTGTTGTCTATGACCACGCCCTTGATTGAGCTGAAGACCCCTACATCGTCGATGTCTTTGGCGTAGACCATCCTGGGATCAGGGACAAATGGTGGCGGTAGCATTCCTTTAGAAGAAAGACAAACATCAACTAAGGTCTGGTGTATGTTGTTGAGTTGTGTTTTGAAGCGAAAGAATTTGAGTTATCAACATATTCTTCTTTGTGAGTGGTTCTGTAAATAGCACCCACCTGCTTCCAGGCGACCCCAGTTAATCTCACTGAAGAATGGCTGATTCTTGAGCTCGGTGCAGTCGTTATTTTTGAACCCAAGACGTTTGGCTGGGTCCTTTTGCAACAGGCCTTCACAAATATCCTTGCATTTGTTGCTGAATTTATCTGTATACGAGGCTGGATCATTGTTAATTCTGCGAGCGACCTCTTCATTCTCAACCTGAAGAGAGCAAAAGGTTTTTTTTTGTAGTTATCAGTTCACCAATGAGATTCAGCAAAAAGGAAAACTTGTGAAATATTTAATCTCATCACTCAAGTACCTTCTCTCCTCTCACTCTAAAGGGCCCTTTGGCAGCAATCATCTCATACAGGGTCACTCCCAGAGTAAAATAGTCCACAGAGTAGTCATACTCCTTCTTCTGGAGCAGCTCCGGCGCCATGAAACCTATATTTATCAACAACAAAACATTGTGGTACAGATCATTGACCTGGATTATTGCAATTCTTTTCTACTTGGCCAGTTTTTTTCACTTTTATCCACATCCAATGTTTAAAAAATTGGGTTTGTTCACTTACCTGGAGTCCCAGCATATCCGGTTGTTTTGTCTTTTCCTGGTGGGAGTTCAATGGCCAGGCCCAAATCTGACAGGCGGACGTGTCCTGCAGATGAAATAACTTTAAGTACCACCTCAGAAAGTCAACAAACTATTCACTTTAAACCACCAAGGAGGTCACCGGGGTCACTAATTCTGTAAGCCAACAAGTATAAGTAACAAGTAAGACCACAGCTTGTTAACACCTATGTCACATGGGTGAGGACCAAGGGCAATGGATTGGGACCACAGGCAGAAATTAGCGTAGTCTTCTGGTTGCAAAAGTGAAGCTGAGGAAGTAGGATGGAAGTAGCAGGAGGCAAATCTGCTGGTTGCAAAAATAACTCCATTTGGAAGTCTGTGGGTGAATGAGCCTACTGTGCTTTTCACTTGATTTATAACATCAGTAATCATTTTCCTGAGGAATTGGTAGGTATCTTCAAATATGTGGCTGGTTGTAGGTGACATCTGTATAAAAACTGTACTGACTCTGGTAGATACATTGGTTACCATGGTCACTAACTGCAAAGTAAGCCAGCATCATGGGTCAAACATCCTATTAACTAGTATCTTCTATGTCACATGGGTGAGGACCAAGAGTGATGAAATAAGACTGTGACCATGATGTGGGGCTGTAATATCAGTGAGAGTGACTCACCTGCATCATCCAGCAGTACGTTCTCTGGCTTCAAGTCTCTGTAGATGATTCTGTGCTGGTGAAGATGCTCCACCCCACAGATGATCTGAGCCGTGTAGAAACGTGCTCTGGTCTCATTGAAACCGGGATTTTTTTCATCCACGTTATACATATGATACCTTTGAGAAGAGGTTAGGATGTTATTATAATTTGTGAAGCTTATGTAAAGTCAAGAAGAGTAGAGAATAGGGGAACAATACTCAGGTGCGTCTGTATATTAGCTGTGGGGCTTATCAGTCCTATATAGACTGATCAGCAGAGATAAGAGGTGCCACTACTCCCATGTTGTTAATGTACAGTACATACAGTGAAAACAATATAGCACATGGTGTCAAGGCCACTCTTCAGATCTCATGGTGTAATAAAGCTGTGTCTGTTGTTGATGTAGCACACCTGAGGTCTCCACCATTCATGATAGTCATAACTAGGCAGAGGTCAGTCTTGGTCTGGAAAGCGTAAGCCAGTGTCACGATGAAGCGACTGTGAACTTTTGCAAGGATGCGCTTCTCCACGATTGCACCCTAAAGAGAGATGATATCAAACATAAGATTAGTCCAACAATACAAGGAAATGAAAGCTTTTTCCAAACCTACTTTTATCCAGGTGTTAGATTTTTACTTGTATCTGTCATGGCTTACTCAAGGAGTGACAAGCTGCGTATGACCATGACCCTCTGTGAGCTGGTTTTCTGTACAGCATTGCTCTAGTCTTAAGGACTGAGAGCACTAGCATTACAAGTCTTAGAGAACTTCTCGTTATCCAGGTCATCATATCCTCAGGAGTTTATATAAAGTCAACTGGACTGCCTTTATTAAAGGTCAAGACCTTTAACCTCTTCTGTTCTGGAACTAAGTCTTCATCTTAACTAACTTGTATACATACAATTTGAAAATGAAAATGTTTTTCATCATAATGTATTATGATATTAAGTATGGTAAAAGAAAAGGTCTGGCCCTCTAGGCATAGTCAGCACAATTAAAGGCTCACTGTCGTCACACTTTGCAAAGCATTATTCCTCACTTGTGTAAACTTCAGAGCTGCTTTGTGAGCTCTACATGAGAGCTGCAAGCTCGTTTGCACTGAGCTGTGGATCAAACTAAAACTTAACTGTAGGTAGGGCAATCTTTCTTCCTTATGTACTGCTGTAGGTCACGTTGAGGTCGCTAATACAATGAACTCTTATAACTCTTGTTTGACACCATGAATGGCTGTGGGTGCGACATTAAATGCTGCATCAGGGCTTTTACCTGGTAGCCTTTGCGTTTCTTAAGCCTCTTTTTCTCCAGTTTCTTGTTGGCGTACATTTTGCCTGTCGCCTTTGCCTGGCAGGCAAACACTTCCCCAAAACCCCCTTTACCCAGGACCCTGAAATCCATGAACCACTCCTCATCGACATGCTGGCTCTCCAACCATTTGAACTGAACATAACGGAGGAACTGCATGCTGTTCTTGAAGCCATCTTTGGCCTTTTCCAGATGTTTGAGCAGCTGTTGCTCGCTCTCTTTAAACAAGTCGCCAGGCACATTCTTGAAGTCTTCTTTAACTCGAGTGATGGCCTTCTCTTCCAGGAAGCTGCAAAAACCCTTTGAGGCAGACTCATAGTACTTGTTGACCATCTTCTGGGCCTTCTGCGTTCTGTCCTTCTCTTGGGATATGGTGTAGTCTTCGATGTCTTTCCACAGCTCTCCAGCATTTTTATGGGTTGCGTCGCTATCCAGAAACTGCTGGAAGAGGCGCTTGCCGATGGGTTGTTTGACACACATGCTGTCAAAGGCTGAGTCTACAGTCGTCTTCATGTGTTCACAGTCTCTGATGTGTGGGAGTTTCAGCCTGGCGCGCATCTTCTTGTCACGCATGGAGACTGCTGCAGCTCCATCCACGCTGCCACGGGCGGACACATAGGCAGAGTTTGCCACTACCGTCTCCAAACCACCAATATCCATGGCTGTGAGAAAAAGAAAAGTTAATGAGTGCACTAAAATGCTAAAAAATAGTTTGTAGAAGATGGCTTGAAGCTTGTTTTATCATACCATTATTATATTCTAAATTCTTTCTATCTTATTTTTTTATATTTGGCTGTGTACCCGTATTATCTATATTGCATATTATTTTATCTGATTATATATTTATTGACATTGACTTTCTATCTCTTAAGTACCAATATTGACAATGGATAAAGAATTATGTTGTGCTGTGCTGCACCCTGCTGTTGAAAAGTAAAAAGTCACTCATGATAAATAAAACTCATGAAAGCTCAAGGTCACATAGACTAGCAGAGCCATAAATATATATTTATTTTATGTCTGAAGCTACAGACAAGACATAAAATTTGTCTTGGCTTCTCTTGCATGTGCACACTCGCACATAAGGGAGCAGGGAGTACAGCTCACACTGTACAGCCCTAAAGTATTTTCACTTCCTTAGCCTGGTTTCCTTCTGCAGATTATCTCCCTGATGGCAGTTTAAAAAGTGAAGTTTAAAATCACGAAATATTTGCCAACACCCAAGTTAGTGTGTCAAGTCTCTTTTGGTGTATCTTACATTTATAAAAGCTGCTCTGTCTCAACTTTGTATTTGTACTGCGGGCTGAAAGTGATACGGTTTGAAGGCTCTTTCCTGAGTCTGCATAATCCAATTAACACTGACTCTTGACACCAGACCTTTTCATAGCCTATGCATGCTTGACCTAGTTGTTAGTAAACCTTTTTAAACCTATTTACTTAAATAGCATTCATCATGTCATATATAAAAACGTATGGCCTTCATAGACCTTACAATATTCGAGACAAACGGCCTTTGTCTAATTTGATCTAAAGAGAAACCAATGTTCATGATATTCAATCAGGAAAATTAGGCAAAACTGATATTGTGAAAGTGGTCAGAAATTAGTTTAACCCATCTTTGTGTAAAACCCGAGCAGATCTTGATTGAAGGAATGTATGAAAAAAAAACAAGAACAAATAATATTGGCAGTCTAATCAATAAATAGTTCTCCAGCACTATATTCTATTGAGAAAGACGAGTACGCTGACAACGACAACACTCACCCTACTTTCTCGCTGTCACAGGCAGTCGAATGAAGACTTAAATGAAATCGATCAATTCCAGCATGTATCACCCAACATGTGTTTGCTCCTGTCTCCTCTCCTTTGTGCCCCTTTTCTGCCTTTAGCCAGAACAAAAAGAAATCATCTCTGTCGCACCAGGACCGCGAAAAGACGTGTTGAAAAGGTTGGGGGCAGTGAGTGGGGTTTACTCTGCATCAGAAATCCAACTAGGTGGTTCGTTAGCTTGTGAGGATTACACACAGTAACTTGGCAGAAGGTTTAGTGTAACTAATAGCAGCAGCAGTGATTACTGACGAGGAGTCCTGTTCAAATTTAACAATAAGCATTGACCTATTTCATGCCTGGTTTCACGGTTTGCACATTTCAGGATGAAAATCTTGAACTTGACTCTTTCTTAATACTAGATACATAGTTTTCCCCCATTAAATTGATATGTTTTGAGCCAAAATAAAACAGCAAAGTACAGTTTGCCTGACAGAGCAAGGCTGCACATCAAAAGTGGATTATTCTTCTTGTCCAAATGCACAACACTGCAGCACAAGGGACAACACGATCTTTGAACTATTATAATAAGCTTATCTGCAAGAGAAAATAGATTACATTACACTAACTGGGAATGCTGCACGTGAACACAAATTTTTTAATAAAAAATAATTTTTACATCACTGAGCAAATGAGAGAAAAAGATGCAGGAACAGCTGAGGTGAGAGGATTTAGTGTGAGCTTGAGGAAAGCGAGAAGGATTTAGATCATGCAGCTCGAGAGGATGGAAACGGTGTCGAAAAGCATGGAGACAGTAGCAGAGAAATAAATACAACAGTGGGGGAATTAACATTCACTTTCAGTATAAGTGGGGGTAAAACACATGCACAGAAGCATGTGCAGGCTGTTTGTCACGCTGTGGTTTGCAGACTAAGACATACTGAGGAAGTCCTTGCCAGTATTTTGCATTTCCTTTGGCTCAGTTAATGGCTTGATATATTGTTTGTTTTTCTTCTAGACATTTTACATTACAAATGTATGTCAGCGGAGGTGACATTATTCACAGTTATCTTCGCGTTACTGATCATGCCGTCGCCTAAAATTAAACAGAACAGCAAGAAACTGGTGCTAAAGTGGGGTTGTTTGGCAAATTTGGATCCCTGCACATATAAATCTTGACAGATATTGCCCAAAGAAATATAAAATACTGCAAAAATGGCTAGTTTTTGGAAGTTGAAGAAGGAATTACTGTGATTATTTGTTTGTTTAAAACTATATCTTGAGCCAGCACATTAAATGTAGTGATTTTTCTTAGCCATGTTTAACCCCATTTCCTGTCCTGTGCGTCAGGGTGTGGTTCTTCACAATACCCTGAGCTTAAATCCTACTTAAAGACGATAGAGGTGAAGCAGATTTTACTTTGTAGTCTAATCCAGCTCAGTGACGATGTCTCAACCCACCCAGCTAGACAGCGAGATTAGCCCTCGGCTCAAAGACACTGATACTTGCAGATCTAACCACTGTCGTTTCATCTGCCAAGTCAAAGGTGAGATAGCATTATGACACATGAAGGCCTGGACGTCAAACATACAAACATTAACTTCACACTCATTGTTCCGTCACTGCACTGCAACTGGTGATTCATCCTCATGTGGCTTGACTAAATAATCACTTGTGGTTTTAAGGCAAAGTGGAAAATCGTATGGTGTTTATTTAATATTTTGGTCAATTTAAAAAAAATTCCTCTACAAATGCGAACACTCTGGCGTTGTCAGGTCGTTGAGCTGCTACCGCTGATCCTCGAGCAGCTGAGCTGTAACTGCTCTTCACGTGATTAAACAGAGATGTGGTTAAAAACAGCACAGGAAGTCAGTGTTCTCTCCGTCAGACAATAATCTCTCATTTAGAGCGATGGTGCTGCCCTATTGGATTACCTGAACTCACTTCAACAAGGAGCATTTCATCTAAATACTGAGGAATAAAGAAATATACGCTCATGATCAGTTCAAGTTTTAGTTGTCAATTGATAGTTCAGGGTTTTTTCTTTTCTGTGAACCACCCAGAGACAGCATCACATAATAAAATCGACACCCACTTATGTTAACAGTGTCTTAAGAATTCTCTGCTGCATCACCGCGCAAAGAAAAAGAGGGATTTTACGCCACAGCACATATTAATACATTATTAAGTGTGTAATTGTGTAATTCTGTGGCTTAAGTGTTTAAAATATGTTGTTCTGAATCACCTAATTCAGGTGCCAGTTGTGTTCTCTGCCTATTCCCTACATCAATATAAAACCAATGAGAACATCATAACTATTGCACAAGAATACACTTCACTACAGTATGCACTCTTGTAATGAAAAAGAGCAGAGGATCTGGAGTGAATGTTGTATTTTTAGTTTTGTAGAAAGCATATAAAACAGTCTAATGATATATATTGTTTAACTTTTTTAAAAGCCTAACTTTAATAGTACATTATATGTATTATAGAGGGGCCCACGGTTGGTGTAGTGGTTAGCACTCTTGCCTTTGCAGCAAGAAGACCCGGGTTCCTGGGTTCGAGCCCCGTTTGGGACAACTTCGGAACAAGGGCCTTTCTGCAAGGAGTTTGCATGTTCTCCCCGTGTGTGCGTGGGTTTTCTCCGGGTTCTCCGGCTTCCTCCCACAGTCCAAAAACATGCGATATGGGGATTAGGTGAATTGGTCACTCTAAATTGACCGTAGGTGTGAGTGAATGGTTGTTTGTCTCTATGTGGCCCTGCGATGGACTGGCGAACTGTCCAGGGCGTACCCCGCCTATCGCCCTGAGATAGGCACAGCACCCCCCGTGACCCTCTGGTGGAGGAAAAAGCGGTAGATAATGGATGGATGGATGGATGTATTATAGATTAGAGTTTAACTACTGTTAATGAATGATTGTAGTTTAGGTATTGGTGTGAACACACCACACATTGTTAGGAATGTGGCTGCTCCAGCCCAGTTTATTTGTGTATATATATATATATATAAACTTTATTGATAACAAATAAACAGAACAGTGAAAACAACATTATTATATATTATTATATTATAGGTATTTTTCACAATACTGAGTATATAATGTGTAGGATTTAAATATGTAATTGTTTAATTTTGTTATTTATACAAAATCTGCATGGTAAAGGTCATACTTTTGCCAAACAACATAATCAAAACTGTTGCACAGCAGAAGCCCAGTGGAGAAACATGGAAATTCCCTCTGACGTTCCTGCTGATATACAAGCAGACCTGGATGGGCTGGAACAAAATGGCCGCCGGTGGTTTGCTTTTGTTTTGACAGTCAGATTCAAAGAACCGCGTTCATTGGCTGAAAATCCAAGCGTCACACGTACTACGTGGTGCCAGCCAGCCCCCGAGATGAGGCGTTTAGGGAACGAGTAAAGTGTCGGCTCTTTCAAACACACTTCTTTCAAAAAAATAACATAACATAACGTAATAAAAAAATTTGCACAGTGTAAAATGTCGTATTTAAGTAAAAACACTTAAAAAACATTACACCTATTTCATTCAACAAACGAACAAAAACGAACAAACAAAAACATTATTTTGGACTCTACATCTCTTTGAAGAGAGCTTAAGATAGTGTGCTGTTCTGTATCACAAACATATCCAAACAACTATATATCATTTGCATATCAAAACACTTTTATTTTGAAACGTTTATTGTGAAATATTACCACACATTATTAATTAATTATTATGATGATTTCATATCACCAACCTGGAAATGTCGATCTGTCGATATTTGTATGTGGTACGGATTGGAGTTTGGGATTACGAGTTTCTGAGGAGCCCGTCAAGTGGTCTCATGTCAGCCCACAGTGGGTGTGTGTGTGTGTTGCTATTGTGTCGCGTGTGAACAGTAGAGAAATGGGAGTAGGAGAAGGTCACACTCGGCGTGATCTCCACATCTGTCCTCCTCGATCGTGATGGACTTCTTGCTGAGCGGAGTGGCGGCCTGCGGGGCGTGTGTGTTCACCAACCCGCTGGAGGTGGTCAAGACGCGCATGCAGCTGCAGGGAGAGCTCAAGAGCCGCGGCACTTACCAGGTTTACTACCGCAACGTTTTCCACGCGTTCTACACGATCGGTAAAGTGGACGGAGTGGCCGGCTTACAGAAAGGACTGGTGCCCGGGCTATTGTACCAGTTTTTAATGAATGGAATCAGACTGGGCTCGTACGCCGTCATCGAATCCTCCGGATACATCCACACCGACGGAAGAGTCAGCGCGATCAAAACCACGATAGCCGGTGCTATGGCTGGAGTGGCCGGAGCAGTGACGGGCAGCCCCATGTACCTGGTCAGTACTGACAAACCGTGACATGCGGTTAAAACTTAAAATATCACAAATATTCTACTCAAGTAAAAGTACCACTATTTTGATAAGATTTTACATTGTCGAAAAATGTACACAAGTTAAAGGGGAAATCAGCCTTTGTCGAGGTCTGTCATTGTTACTGCAGATACTGTTGCTATTCTAAGCTGAGCATTCCTGACATCATGTAATTATTGTTTGTGTGATACTTTGACAGGTGAAGACTCATCTGCAGAGTCAGTCTACCGCCACGATTGCAGTTGGACATCAATATACACACCAGGTAACACACATTTCAGCCACTGGATGACTTGAAAGTCTTTCCCATGATAAGGAATTAAGCATTTTTTTTGCTGTGCATTACATTAAAATCACTCTGAGTAAGTTAATTGTGGTGGATTTCTGTTCTTAGGATAACCATGAATGGCTCATTTACATGAGTTACAGGAGTACTTCACCGATTTGTATTTAGCTTTGTATTACGAGAATAGGGGTAGTATTTTTGAAAAATTCTGCTTCCCAACCTCAGTTTCCCCTGAGTCGAGAAATATCTTCATTCGTTTTTTTGTTACGTGCCCACCAATGACACTTCCTCCTGTTAGCGGGACTGTTAGCAAAGATGGCGGACACTGTTAACACTGGACACTGGTCTAAAAATGTGGAAATATCGTTGCAGTTTCAAGCCTCGGACCAAGTGTCATTGGTGGGCCAGTGTCCGGTGTAAACAGTGTCCACCATCTTTGCTAACAGTTAAGCTAACAGGACCAAGTGTCCGCCGTATTTGCAAGCCATCTAAATAACCTCCATCAAGTGTCACTGGTGGGCACATAACCAGAAAAAGAATGAAGATATTTCTCAACTCAAAACTGAGTTTGGGAAGCACTATTTCAAGATTGCTACCCCTGTTCTACTAATAGAAGCTAAATGCAAATTGGTGAAGTATTCCTTTACATGAATATGCTTTATGGTTCATTTTGCATGGTTCAAGTGCATTCCAGTCATTCTAGAAACTTAAGTGTTTTAGCCGTCTTCTGAAAGCTTGTGGATACAAACCAAATCTTGAAAAACCACCTCCCACATTCCAAAAAAACATGTAGATTTGGGGATTAGTCAAATTCAAATGATAGTTGGCGTCTTTAGTCCACCTCCTCTGTTGAGTATGGTTGGGTCATCGTTCATAATTGAACCGATACGGTACCAAACGGTACCTTATTTCGGTACTTTTAAAATGTTTTTCAGTTGTAAAACAAAGTCTACACGTCTCTGTTTCAGTTTTTTAAATTAAATAGATATAAGAACAGTAAATAAACATGAATATGTTAGTTCGAAATAAATGTAGAACAAGACCTCTCTCTTCCACAACCTTTTTTGTCTGCCCTTGTCACAAACAAGTGTTTTCACAATCAGCTCTTGACTGTGAGCTAACCGGCCGAAAGTTAGCCACACGGCTAATGCTAGCCACAGACGGACGATAGCCTAACGACAAGCAAACACTTTTTGAGGAGTCAGAGGCTGACCCCGTTCGACTGTTGGTAGCACTGCTAGCGTTGGTAGCACTGCTAGCGTCGGTAGCTGATGCAGCAGTCGTCACTTCCCATGACTCAAAAAAATTATATTCTCCAGCGTTTAAATAAATCCCGTGTTTGACCAGGTGCTTCATCAGGTTTGAGGTGTTTCCCCGGCCCTTCTTGCATTCCGCATCGCAAATATTACATTGAGCGCTGTCTGCGTCTAACTTTAGACAGCTTTCAGCTCGCCATTATTGCTATTCTCTCGTGCTTCCGCAGACATTGCAACTACCAAAATTTGACACTGATTCTTTAAAAGTGAACCAATACTCGGTGGTAGCGACTCAAATCTGTAACAAGTACCAACATTTTCTGCCGTACTCAAGTGAAACTACCAGACCAACTACCAAAACGGAAGCCCCAACACTTTTATTTTAATAACGATATAATTACATCACCAATATTTGTTTCCTGACATCTTGTGAGCCAGTATGTTGTATATTGGACCTTTTGTGTTTCCTCATGTGTTCCGTCTCTTCCCCCCTTCAGGGATTGATCCATGCTCTGACTGGTATATACAGGAAGCATGGCATTCTGGGGCTGTGGAGAGGCTCCAGTGCTGCTATACCAAGGGTCAGTGTGGGTTCATCTGCTCAGCTCTGCACCTTCTCCTCCTCCAAAGAGCTTGTGAACGACCTACAGGTTAGAATCTAGTCTTCTTTTTTTTTTAAAGCCGTCTAAAGTCAGTGCCGATGACTTGACTGAAAACAGGAGGAGTGGAGGAGTGTTGTCTCAGGAAAACACCATGGGTGCAAGTCTTTCATATGAGCATGCTGTCCAAGAATAAACATGACATGTTTTGGGTGAGACATAGCTTTACAAACTGCTTTTAAGAGAAGTTGTGATTCCAAGTATGTCCAGTGCAAGAATGACCCAGAATGAGCAGGTTATAGCTTTTGAATGTTAAGCTTTCCTGCTTTTCAAATATCTTTGGTTAATGAACAGTCACGGAGAAATGCATATTGTTTTACAAGTCACTTTTGAAAACCCTAAACTCAGAGATGAAGGCTTGAGAAACAACGAACCCTAGTTGGTATGTGTGCAGATTACAAAAGCAGTGACTGTGACCAAGTTCCAGGCGTTGCACTCTTCTGGAATAGAAATTCGACACCTTTCATTGGACTCACCCCCCCCCCCCCGGATGAAAACATGAGGATTATGTAACTGATGTACCAGTCCACTGGGAGCAAGTGGCTCCTGATCCAGCTCGAGTTTAAAGGGGAGTATTTTCAAATCTAGTCTGTGAAAATCGATAGAAAAACTTCCTAAAGAATGTGTGCACCGTTTAAAGAGTGGTAGAAAATTAGCACCACATGGACTCAAAGTATGCAATAATTTGAGTTGCTGTTTGAGTGTAAAAACCACAAGGAAACTCAAGGGCACTTGCTTGTAAACAATCAAATGCCTTTATAGCACAGCATGGTCATGAGGACATAAAAACAAACCCTCCTGGCTCATGAGAGGAGGTGGAGTCTCAACGCTTCCACTGCTAAAGTAAAAAATGTGTAAACTGATGCTGGTTTGGCCTGGTTACTTTGTGCTTTTGTGTGAAATGAAAACAGTATCCCAGGTTTTGGCGTCTGCTCTTGTTTAAAGGTCACATAGAGTGGTCCTGTTGCACATATATGTTAGTTATGGAGGTCTACTTACATATATTAACTTGTTTTTATGGTCAAAAACCTCATAGTTGCTGAGAACTAGCCGATAGAAATCCTCTTTTCTGACGGTGTTTTTCTGCTGCGATATTTCAGAGTGAACTTTCACCCCCAGAAGACAGAGTCTCTTTTGATTGGCC
Organism: Microchirus variegatus; assembly: GCF_963457635.1. Taxonomy (NCBI): domain Eukaryota; kingdom Metazoa; phylum Chordata; class Actinopteri; order Pleuronectiformes; family Soleidae; genus Microchirus; species Microchirus variegatus. The sequence goes on along the minus strand of NC_139806.1, from coordinate 24,459,338 downwards.
AGTACTATCCAGCACATCCGTTCTCAGAAGCGCAGCGCCCCCCTCTGGAACGGCAGATGCACTGCTACTCATTATCAAAACATTGTTTTAACAGTGTTTAAAAATAGCTTCGTCACAACTCCCCGCTGCAGTCCCTTTTATGACTTTGATCCGGAGTCAGACCCAGAGTCAGAAGACACTGTTGCTCGTGAAACACCTCCACAACGGACGTTATTCTTCTTCTGCTGTTCAATGTACGTAACCGGATGTGCCTGGACTAGTGCCCGGAGCAGGACGATCGGTTGTTCAGGAGAACCGCTGCTTACGTAACTATTACAGGATTTTCAGTGATCTCGTTGAGCCCCGAGATTACAATATAACACAACGTTCTCAGCAGTGGCTGAACTGTTTGTTTCGAACCGTCAGGCTTCATAAACAAGGTAATGACGCAGATACACACTAAAAAAAACAGCGATAATAGGAACTTCCGGTCTAGTTCCGCTTTAAGACTACAATATCTTAGATGTTTGCTGTGGTCATCCGTGACCTGTTAACGCGAGAAGTGGCTGCACCCGTGGTTGTATACCCTGATGACAACATTCTGGTCACCTGTTTGAAACTGCTACCCGACACCTGGACACCTCACGTTGTCTGTGCTTGTATTTGAGCTCATCATAACTGTGTTCATCTGTTTTTCTACAGCTTTTCCCAAAGGACAGCTGGTTGGTGGCCCTGAGTGCTGGCATGATGAGCAGCGTGGTGGTGGTGTTGGTGATGACGCCGTTTGACGTCGTGAGCACACGGCTGTACAACCAGCCTGTGTGCTCAATGGGCAAGGTGAGGAGAGAGGGCAAATATTTAAAATGCAGATTTTCCACTACATGGTCCCGGCACGACTCGCCTCGGCACTTTTTTTTTTGCTTTTCCATTAGCAATAGTACCAGGTATCTGATACTTTTTTTTAAGTACCTACTCTGGCAAGGTTCCAAGCAAGCTGAGATGATACTAGGCGTGACATCGTCAGATTGCCGGCCACCGATTGGTCAGAGTGTCTTCACTGGAAAAGTCATGAGCTCGTACGACACATGAATCAAACCGAACAATGCCAAAATGTAGATCAATTAAAAGGATGTAAAAAAAATCCTGAAAACATGCATTAATCTCCAACAAAGAAAGCCTGTGATCGTGAAGCCAACGAGCCATATAGCAACCTCTGCCCCTGTATATCAGTTCAGTGACCAGGGCCAGAACCAGTATCAGTTCCGCTCACGCAGGAAGTACTGAAGACATCTTTTTAATTTCCTGATTCTAATAATTCACTATACTGAAAACAAGTGCTTTACAAGTCACTATTCACACACAAACGGCAGTTTCATGCAGTCATGCTGTGATGACCCCGCCCACATTGAGGAGGTACTATATTGACCTATATTGTAATGGAAAAACCAACCAAACCGTGTAGAGTCGAGCTGTGCCGCGCCGTGCCGTTTCGAGTCGTGTCGGGACCATGTACTGGAAAAGCATCATAACACTTTTGAATCATCAATCAAAATGTGTATGTCATATACACAGTTTACATCTCACCTGCCCTGTTTTGTTCCCTTCAAAGATTCAAGTTGCATTTTGGGTAATGTAGTCACCAGGGTTTAACAAGAAAGACAAAAACTAATTTAACTGACCAGATCTAAGCTGAATAACATTTTCTCATCTTTAAGGGGGAGCTTTATAAAGGATTTGCTGATTGCTTTTCCAAGACGCTGAGGAAGGAGGGCTTGACCGGACTCTACAAAGGCTTGGGAGCCTCTTATTTCCGACTTGGTCCACACACTATTCTGTCTTTGTTCTTCTGGCATGAACTGCGCAAATCGTACCAGCAGTTCAGATAACACCAGGGGCACGGAGACTGGGAAGTGGGTAACTCATTAAGCTCTGAGTTTTTCATGAGTTTTACTATCATCAGGTAAAAGTGAAAAAAGACAGGTCCTTTTTTTAAAATGGGAAAGAAAAAGGGAAAAGGTCAAATTTTTACACTCCAATATATATACAATAACAACCTGAACAGACCTCATATACAGTATACTATACTGTACAGATAAATAGGTCAAACTACTTACACTCCTGTGTTACGTCACTCCAAATGACATTAAAGTCTGCATGGCACATGTGGCCCAGTGTGATAAAATGAATGGAATGGGCCAAAAAAGAAATGCCACTCACCTACACCGGTGTTTTATGAAGGAAAAAGAGATTTGTTTCCAAATGTGATAGCAACACATGGGACACAGGAGATGGAACAGTGTATAGTATTCTTAAAAAGTGAAAACTTGTGATGTTTGAGTAAAAGAAAAACTAGAAAATCTCCTGTGAGTAAATGCTTTTGCCCATTTTTCCAGAATAACTTTCAACATCTGGCACTTATTTACAATTTACTGAATGTTTAAAATAGTGTATTTAAGTTTTATTTAAAAAAATGTTATAAAACCACTTGATTATGAACACCAGATTTTGTGTGTTAAATTTGAAATTGAAACGGTATAAAAAATATTTTTTCCAACTTGCTCGTCTCTGGTGACAAAGACACTGATTAATCACCTTAATAACCACATTTCGGCGTTCGGCTTTCAGAATCCATTGGAATTTTTGCGATGGCACAAACCATTGCGTAGTTACGGTAATGCAAAGTCTAGATACGCTCGGTGTTAAAGGGTTAAAGTTAAAGACGAGGCCATATGTCGGAGAGAATTTTAGAGAAGTGTGTATGAATTATGAATTGAAGTATTTTTTATATATTTTTTTTTTGGTGGAGGGGCTTACAGTTGCTATATTAACCTCTTTTTCAAGGTTGCCCCCGATGCGTCAGACACAGCGACAAAAGCGTCATAATACCATGTCTAAGTTTAACAAACACAGACATGCTGCATACCCACAGAAAGGTCAGAAACTCAACTAAAAGCTCATATAAACCATTCTTATGTTCAGGAAACACAGTTAAAACACCGACGGATCAAACCAGCAGGAGGGGAAAAAAACTTTACAGCGCACACATTGAAAAGCAGCACCGGAGCGTCAGCGTGATTGTGTAAACAAAAAAAACATGTGTCGGCTGGGCAGCGGAGAACAAACAGATTCCAGCTGTACCATTTTTATCACTCTACGACCAAGATTCACGGATCCAGCCCCAAAATAAGAGCAAAACAACTGACTTTAAAGAAATACAAGCAGAAATGTTGTCTTACCTTTGCTGTTTATCAAAACAAGTTCTTTCCACCGTAACAAAACCACTTCTAATGAAGAACTACACTTTCCAGCATGCTTTGGGAACAAATCCCGGTCTGATTGATCATTACAGAGCGACATTAGATCATTCTGATTAGAGAGAGGCGAATGTCCGCACAAATGCGTCATATGCATTTATGTCCTTTTGACTCACTAATGAAGTGATTCACACGCATTTGGAGACCGGGGTCTGATTCTACCGGTTTAGAGGTTCAAAATGAGCTGTCAATCACCCTAATTGACCAAGGTAAGACAGAGTTATGGCGCTGCTTAACTGAAGACGCTGCAGAGTCACAGAGTTATTACGCACCGCACAGGAAGCATCGATTTACAGCGAGATATGCTTTTTTTTTTTTTAGACCAAAAGTGACATATAAATAAAATTCAATGGGTTTTTAATAATTTGGTACCTAAGAAATCTCAAATGGCACAGATGGTGCCAAACTGTGCCGAAAGAGAGAACGCCCAGACATCTCTTTACTAAAACCTCTGTAATTTAACTCTGCTTCATTTCAGCAGCATCAGACTTTGCACAGCTCATGTCCACATGTTGGTACATGACCTCCATGTGTTTTTAAGCTCCTACTGCATATTTTAAAGGTGATATTTGCTTTAAAATGCAATATTTTTTTAGGCGAGAGAAAAAAATCCTTCAGTTATGCTGTGTTCCATGTACATGTACTCTGACACAGTGGCATCTACAGTGAAACTTCCACCTCTGGTGGAACCTCACAAGTGTTATCTGTAGTTTTATACCAAGATAATTCACACAGAGCTTGTAACTGCAGTGATTTACTCTATTTAGTTTAGGGAAGAAGTGGTTAAACACAAAGCTAATACAATAGCATGTAATGCTAAATTTAAAACCTATGTAAAATGGACCCAACCAGAGACTATTTTAAAAAAACGCTATTTTACTGTTTAACTTCAGAGCCCCAATGTAAAAAAAAAAATAATAATAATATATAATTTTTGGTTTAGGGTGATGTGTCCTCTTTTATTTTGTTTTTATTGATTTCTAGAGTGTGACTGGACATTTTGAAACATTTCCATAATTGCGTGCACTGAATGTAACTGTTGCGAGGGGAAACACATTTCCACAGCTGAAGAGGAGACTTCTGTTACTTGAATTTTGCATCATCATGTGGAGGCTTTGGTTTAAAAAAAAAAAAAAAAAAACATATTCCTACAGCAAGGGTTGTCATGTCATGGACCAGGAAACTTATCTTTGAGGTCATATGATTCCTGTTTGATGAACTTTGTGCTGAATGTTGTGCCATTTATTTATTTACCATCAAGCCAGATATGTTTTGGATGAATCTGGATTTCAGCATACCAGTCTGACTAATGTAGCCTTAAAAAACAAAACATCAATATATTTTTTTTATTGGTAATCTGTCTGTCTATTTAGTTACTGGTGAGGAAAACGCCTCAATCAGGTTTTATTCAAGTGAGAAACATCTCAACAGTTACTCAAAAAAATGCTTAAGTAGAAAGTTGTTGGAGACCGTGTTGCAGCTCGGGTGTTTTCTATTAATGTATAAGACAAGTTTGCTGTGTAATAGACGGAGGAGTAAATAAATCATCAGGCTTTTTCAATGACATAGTGTTTTGACTTTGTTTTGTATTGCAAATGCCTCCATGTAGTCATAAATATTAATTTCCTCATCTGGTTTCCAAGAACAATGTAATACAGGATACTCAGTCTTACCCCGAATATAAATTTGCAAAGAGCTTTAACTTAATACTTAAGCGCCACTAGTTGTTGCAGTCAAGCATGCATGTCCAAAACGTCCAAAGTGAATGTCAAAGTGAAATTTGGTAAAGTATCATTCATCCTCTCTAATCCAAAGAAAACATAATACACTCATGAAGTTAAGAGTCCAGGGAGAGAAATTTGAGTCTGCACTTTTGTTTTTTAGGAACATTTCTATGACATTGAGAGCAACAGTGGCTTTTACAGTGTACTAGTAGTCGCAGATACCATGAATACAACCTAGTCAGAACTTATGGTAAATCTATTTTTTTTAAAAGTGCTAATGTGAGATGTGAAATTTCTCTAAAATTCCGTGGTAAAATGTTTGATTTACAGTATGTTAGTATTCATAGATGTCCTGAACATAACTTTATCAGTCTTTTCCTGAACTTGAAAGTACTAATTTGAGACTTTTAATTTGAAATTCCTCTAAAACTGTACAGTAAAAACATCTGAGTTATAGTGGTAGTAGTCAAAGATGTCTCAAGCACAACTCTATCACTCGTTTCTTGAACTTTTGGAACATTTTGTTTTTATTTCATCTCAACGTTGAGAACTTTTTCAATTGAAAAGTACTAAAGTAAGACTTTTAATTTGAAATTTCTCTAAAGCTCCACAGTAAAAAAGTTTGATTTACAGTATGCTAGTATTCATATATGTCCTGAACATAACTTAATCTGTCTTTTCCAGAACGTATGGAAAATTGAGGAATTTTTCTATTGAAAAGTTAAAATGTGAGACTTTTAATTTGACATTTCTCTAAAAATGTACAGTAAAACTGTCTGATTGCCAGCACACTAGCAGATATCAATATGTATTTATTTTATACAGTCTATTGGAGCTTTAAGTTCATTTTAAAAGACAAGTTAAGTTGGTCTCAGAGAATTTGGTTCTGACTGCCAGAACAAACAAGACTAGTGTGTGCAGAGTTTCTGACCTGCACATGTTTAAAGTGTCTCTAAGCAACACTGAACATTTTATTCTCAGTGGTTGGAGACATTTGAAGCCTGGAGGTCAGTTCATACTGAGGACTCATTCATGGAAAACACTCCTACTCTTTAGTGAGTCAGACAGTGATGTGGAAATGTCAAACATTGCAGAGAAGTCCTAAAGTTTAAAGACTTTTAAGAACAACAGAGAAAAAATTAAGATATTACAAGTACAACACATGAATAAATAAATGTTTGACAAAAGATTAAGAGAATGTTAAGCGGTGAAACGATTAAACAAGTTCAAATAAACACGTTTATAAAAAAAAACTAAAAAAACATTATGATGGTATTTTGTTTGATGGATTTTGTAGATTAGTTTAAACCAGGAGTGTCAAACCAAACATACCGAGGCCCAGGACCAATCCGGCCCGCAGGATGAATTTGTGAAAATTTCACTGTATGGAAGAGGATTAGGGGCAAAACAGTTTGACTTCAGAGAAAAGCCAGACTTCTGGCTTGTTTATTATTATCATTATGTGGCCCTAATCCTCTTCCATAGATCTGTAAGTTGTCATGCATGTCGGTAAATGGTAAACTTAGGCATAATATTGAAAAAATTCAGGTTGTTCATAATAGGTTTAGTACAAAAAGACACATATCTTAAATGTAATATAAAGGGAAACATTTTGAGTCGTTGTTGTTTATAGGTTATTACATTATTATTTTACTGGTCAGGCCCACTTTACTTCAAATTTAGTTTTTATTGCAATTTGAGAACGTTTTTGATTAAAATGTGCGTGAATGTGGGAATTTACATTTTAACCGTAAAGTAAAAATGTCTGATTCACAGTCGTCGTAGATTCTGAACACAAGGGTTGTATCTCAAAGTTGAAAATTACAATTTAATTTTTTTTAATTAGTGCTAATGTGAGACTTTCAATTCAAGATGTCTCAATATTTCAAATTAATATTGATATTTCTCAATTTCAACAAATTTTACTTTGGTTATGATGGCAGCACTTTTTTAAGTGAAAACATTCAAAACAAACATCTCCTCATTGACCGCAAAACTCTCGGAGCCTCATTTTTTTTTCTTTATCATTTCTGTCATTTCTCGTGGTTCAGCTCCAAGCAGTAAAATATTCACAGACTTCAGACTTGAGGCAACACGGGCTAATCGTTTTCTACACACAACCTGGCCCTACAGCTACTGTTGGAGCAAATAGTTTATCCAGGGGTGGTCCTGGCTCCATTTATGCCCTTGTCGAAACAAAAGGAATGAAGAAGCACATCAGGCACAGAGAAAAACCAGATGCTGCCGCAGGAATTTCCAACTGGAAATACCACTGTAAACAAATCAGACGTGGCCTGAATGTTTTTTTTCTGGTGTTCTTTATTTATCTGCAGGATATTCCTTCAGGACGAAGTGACCAGTGTCGTAGCATATGACCTATGTTGTGTTTTATGTTACTTTTTTAAGCCTGCATGCATATATGCAAACGACTTATTTACAAGTTTAAAGAAAGGACTTTTCTGTGCTGTGGTGAAACATTTGTGGTGGTGATAGTGGGACACCTGGTGGCAGACACAGTGTACAGCATAAAACCTGTTTTTTTTTTGCACACTCGTCCATTAAAGGTGAAGTAAGTAGTTAATAGTGACTACTAGTGGAGAGGCTGAAATTTACAACAACAAACTGCTCCTCTGCTCACCCCCTCCCTTCCCTGAGCGCTACGGTATCCTCAGCCGGTCAAATGTCGTCCTCGTCGTCTTTCTTTATCCTTTGTCTTTGTTCCTTTATCCGCTGTAAAATACGTGTGCTCCTCCATTCTAAACGCGTAAAAAGATCCACTCTCATCCTCGTCTCGGCGCTCGTTTTGTTCTCTCGGGTTCGTCCATACAGGCTCTCGTAGAAACATGCCGTCGTGGCAATGCAACAGCGGCCCGCGACCATGTTATTTTACATGACTTTTTGAAACACTACGAAAATGAAACAAAAAATATTATACAGCGACTAGACAATGCAGGAGCACATAATATGTATAAAAAAGTGGATTTTGGGTCATATAAACCCATAAATACTACACAGTGTCCCTTTAAAGACAACTTTAAAGGTGCAATATGAAACACCCACAACATACCAGGAAGTGAATCGCTATATAATACACTGCCGATGTTTTGAGCAGAGTGTGATAGAGTCAGAGTTCACAATGTGTGAAACGGCAGAATACAAAATAAAGTAGGAACAATAGTCGTAACAAGCCGCTGCAGTGACAGAAAGTGCAGCAAACCGTGCAGCTGGAGGTGACTCTCCAGGGACAGACTGAAAATACTTCAGACACAGACGTCTGGTCTGCGCTGTGTTACGCAGGTTAACTAAACCTGCACTCAAGCAAGCGTGGCATGATACAAATATTTAAATAGAGAGGTAAAAGAAACTGGGAGGGGATAAACTAAAAGTTGCAGTGATGTTCATTTTATTTTTTTATTTAAACGCAATGGAAAACATGTAGGTTTTCAGGCTGTATTTAAACAAATATATATATATACACTACCGTTCAAAAGTTTGGGGTCACCTATACAATTTTTGTTGTGTTTTCCATTAAAACTCACACTTTTATTCATCAGAAGTAGTGCTGTGCAATAGGTTAACGCACAACGCCTTTCCATGACGACTGTGCATGCCGCGGCACCGGAGTCCAGGCACCGTTTACCAGTTAGCTCCGTTAGCTGCATTAAGTCGTGTTAGCGCGCCTACAGTCCAACTGGACTGTTAAACGAAAAGAGCAGTGCTACAAATAACCAGCGTACCTGTGTACTGCGTATGTGCGCCTCTGTTTTTAAAGTTTACTGTTACTTTAGAGACTCATTTTAACAATCCCGAGTCACGTAAACATGACGTCACGTGTGCCTTTCTCCAGTCAGTCGTCATGGAAAGGTGCTGTGTGCTAACGTTGACACGTTAACGTTTGACAGCACTAATCAAAAAAGTTGCAAAATGATTAGAAATAATGTTTTTTATTCAAAATAATAATTTTGCCCTTTCGTCAAAGAACCAGCAAAACTAGCTGTGCTAACATAATTGCACAAGGGTTTTCAAGGGTTTTCAAATCATCCAATAGCCTTCTAACGTGATTAGCAAACAAAATGTACCATTCGAACACTGCAAATTGGCCTCTATACACCTATGTACATTAAAAAAAACAGACATTTGCAGCTAGAATAGTCGTTTACCACATTAACCAGGGCATCCGCGGGGTCTTAAAAAGTCTTAAATCCAATTATTTGAATTTAAGGCCTTAAAATGTCTTAAATTCTCCTATAAATCACATAAAAGGTATTAAAAATCTATTGACGTGACTTTTATTTAAAACATGAATAAACTTCAGTCTCGCTTTCAAATTTTTCTATTTTTGAGGATGCGATAACATAACTACAACACGGAAAACTAAAGTAGGCCACCTGTGCTGCCCGGTGAGAATTTATTGAGCACCACTAGCTAGTGTGCTGTGCGCGCGCCGCGGTGTGTTTCAGCTTAGCATATCCTGTGTAACGATTTGTGGCTCCAATTTTTTCATGTCTTTTGTACTTTTTTTGCCAATACGGATTTGAAATGGGTCTTAAATTGTATTCATTATGGTCTTTAACAAGTCTTATTTGACTGAAATTTATTGAAACCTGCAGAGACCCTGATTAACAATGTGTATTTATGATTCAGTTAATGTTATATTCATTGAAAAAATAGTTTTTCCTTCAAAAATTTCTAAGTGACCCCAAACTTTTGAATGGTAGTGTAGATATTTGGGGCATAACAGCTGAAGGTGGTGGTTTCCCCGTGTTTAGTCCTGGTTCTGGGGACGCAGAGCAGACCTGACCCAGGTTCATAATGAGCCAGCAGGTCAGAAAAGTAAACCATTTAGTGCTTTCAACACTAACAGCAATATGTCCTCTGCTCCAACACACCTGATTCAAATTAGCTCATCTGCAAAAGCCTGATAACATTCATTTGAATCAGGTGTGTTGGAGCAGGGAAACAGCTAAATGCAGGACTAGGATGGTCAGACAAGGTTAGTGATACGAGATAGGGATAATATTATTAAATATTCTGTTTTTTCCATGATGAAGATGTTCCTGAGTCATAAAAACCTTCTTCCCCCTGGACTGGAGTTGACGCTTCTGCACTTCTGGTTGCCAAACCTCAACGTGGTGGCGGTCCAAATTCTGCTGCTCTTTGAGGCTTCAAAAACGGTGAGTTCAGACTCCACTGGGTGCAACGCGCGACTTCACCAGCAGATGTTGCTAAATCCTACACACTGTACCTTCAGCATCAGGGATGAGTGCAGTGACATCTTCTCCTGAACTTCTGTGTTTGCAGAACACCATATTTGATCTGATCCATGTTTTCTGTTTTTTGAGTCCACCTGTCCACACGCAGGACAAACAGATTAAAGCTTCCATTTGTGACTGTGCGGTTTGCTCTCGTGTTGCATTTCTGCTAAGTCTGTAACAAATTACCCCTCATCATAATGAACTTTGCATTTTGAGCTATAAATAAGTCGTTTCTCAGAACTGGTTCCACACGGGTTCACCATCACTCAAACACACTGATCAGGTCTCTGAAAACAGGAAGGATGTGAGGTCAAAAACTACCAACTCACAGCTCTTACTTGGCCACTTGACTCTTCTCGCCGACGCCATGTGTAGTGGAAAATGTTCCCGCGTTGTCGCCGGCGTCCTGTACCCACTGGTGTTCGTCTCCATCGTCTGTAACATCGTGTTGTTCTTTCCCGGCTGGGATGTCAAGTACGCTAAAGAAGAACACATCACTGAAGAGGTGAAATACATGGGGGGGATCATTGGAGGAGGTTTACTGGTGAGTCTGTCTGTAAAAGTTGTTTTGTTTAACATTTATGACCCATTATGACCCATTATTTGTGTGTTTCTCCAACACAAATCAATCGGTTTTGTAAATATTTTTTTTTTAGTACTGTACTACTGCACTTTTATCACAGGATTTTATTGTATTTCGTTATCACTTCCTATTATATATATATATAGTTATTATTGCACTAGTTTTAGTATGTGTTTGATAGCTTTTCATGCTCATTTTATAATTACTCTTGCACTTGTTTTTGCAGTTTACGTGGGTCTTATATAAACGTCCATATTTATTTGAAACTTTCTGTTTTTATATAAAATCCCTGGATAAATAAGTGATTGTTATTATTAATTTAAGAATTTAAATTTAATTCTGACTTTTTTTCCTCAGAATTCATGCTGTTTTATTTATTTATTTACATGTGGCACTAATACTCTTCCATATGTCTTCCATTTGTTTCACATTTTTTACGCCATCGAGTGCAGAGATAGGGAAATCAATAACAACATTTTTTTTAACCAAATAATATATATTTTTAACATTTATTACAGTGATGCTTCCTCTAATGTTGTGTCTTTTTTATTAACAGGTGTTGTTTTCAGCACTCTACATCCACTTGACTGGAAAAGAAGGGTGTTGTGGGAATCGTTTGGGGGTGAGTCCATGACTATAAGATATTTCAGATGTTCAATAAAGCACAAGCACCGTGAAGTAACAGTAAATTATTTCTAAGGTCAAGAATTCAACTCTCACACTGAAGTTGGTCATGGATGCACGATTCAATTTCTCAGTAACAAAAAGAATAAAAAGGATAAGGATAAATAGTGTTATAGGGTGCATAAAAGTACAAAGGGGAAACGTGCTGATGTTGCTGCATCATCACTGCTCAGCATTAACTGTACGTCTTCTTCACACAATAGATAATATCATGTAAAACCACAACGTATGTTTCTCCTTTTTGTTAAAACAAACATCTAGTTTTAAGTTCCTGAATTGGGTTTCAAAGTCACACAACTAATATATATATATATAAATATATATATGTGTACACACACATATACATATATATATATATAAACATATATATGTGTGTGTATGTGTATATATATATATATATATGTGCGTGAATATACATATATATATATTTATGTATGTATATGTATATGTATATTTACATATATATATATATATATACACATACATTCACACATATAGACATACACACATATGTGTGTGTGTGTATGTGTATATATATATATATATATAAATATATATGTATGTATATTAAAGGAGTTTTTAAAAAAAATCAAAAAATCTTAATATACAGTGTGCAATAAAAATGCATGTGACCTTTAGTTGTTAAACGTCTGCAGATGTTGTTATCGGTCGTGTTCGCTGCAGTGGGCGCGGCCGGAGCCGTGTACTGTTTCATCGTGGCTTTGCTCGGTCTGGTAAATGGACCTCTCTGCAAAGTCCAAGGGAGTTGGACAACGCCGTTCAAAACCGGGTGACGACGACAAACAATCATTTTTACACTGAGCTTTTATTTACACTATTAAGCTCTGATGAGGTATATAACCCTATTCTGTTCCATAGTGACACCAACTACCTGACTGACTTCAAGGCCTGGAACACATGCACTGAGCCCAAAAACGTTGTGCAGTTCAACATCGGCCTGTTCGTCACTCTGATGGCCGTCAACTGCCTGCAGGTGGTGCTCTGTGTCATTCAGGTCTTCAACGGCCTCATAGGCTGTCTGTGTGGAACTGGTGGAGAGGTAAAGAAATTAAAATTTTTATTTTGAATTGTTATCTGTTACCTTCAGGCCATATATGAGTACATCTGTAAACCTTATTTTCTGGGGTTTTGAGAGTGGCAATCATTAGTCCTTGAACACTTAAGCCTTAAAATGAACGTCTGGACTTTTTTTTTTGCTTATTTTTACCATAAAAGGGCCAGAAAACATCCAGTGAGTAAGTGCTTTTGCCCATTTTTTCCAGAATAACTTTCAATATCTAACTTTCATCATCTTACTACATGTTAAAATAGTGTATTAACAATTTAAAATGAAGGAAAACAAAAAGTTGAATTTATATATATATTTAAATACCAGATTTTGTTGAGTCAACAGTTTGAGTCTTTGTCTCAATCTCCAAAAACAGGCCAAAAAAATGGACAAACTATGTACAGGTGTTTTTGAGACAAACAATCTGATTTGCATGCTTCCTGCAATGGTAATTACCGTAATAACCACATCTTGGCTTTGACTTCCATTAGCACAAACCATTGCGTAATTACGGTTAATTACATTACATTACATTACATTTGGCTGACGCTTTTTAACCAAAGCGACTTACAACATGATAAAACATTTAAGCTTTTAAGAGGTTCATGTAAAGTGCGCTTTCGCAAAGTCGTCTTTGATGCATTTGGGGTCAAATTAGGTGTCAAACTTGCAGCCCTCTGGCCTCATGCGGTCCCTCCAATCGATTTCATACAGCCCGCCACTCAATATCAATTTTATGCATCATGAATATTTATTTTTGTGAACTTTTATTTTGAAAATTAAAATAGAAAACCTGTCTCAAAGTGAAGAAACCTCAAAACGCCACTTTGTGCATTTTTGGTGGAAATTGGGTATTAAGTCTGATAAACACTTTTATTTTGAAATTTTACTTTACTGCGATATTGTGATGTAGTTTGCAGCTCATATCACAAACCCTGACAGCTTTTTCCCCAAAAAGTTGGACTTTTTGACCACCTGACTTTGACATTTTTATGAAATTACACATCATCATCTACTTGCAGTGAAACATGTCGATACATTTTGTCGTGTCTCTTCTTGACATACCTTCACTCAAGCACCAGCTTCTCAAAACACAACACACATCGTCGAGTATAACCTTTCAATATCAACGAATGCCTGTTAAATTCAAACCACTGTCAGCTGAGTTAACACCAGCTCCACAGGACTCTCTGTGTTTCTTACTATAGCAGTGCTTTGTTTTCGTGTCTGTGGAGAAACGGAGTGATTTGTTCTACATCATGGAGGGAAGTGAGATGGCAGCAAACTTCAGGTTAAGGAATTAACCCCAGTTCTGTGAAACGTAGGTGAAGTAGGGACATTAGGCGACACCCAAAAAAGTTTGAAAAAGAACGGTAAATCTTTTCTTCGCTCAGGTCGTAACGTACAAATGTCAACGCAGCCAATCACGTGCACTGTTATATCTCAATGCCGTATCCTTATTGGCTCTTTGACACCGATGAGATAACTGCACCTTAAAGACCCTGGTGTACTTCTGCGATTTGCGTCATGCCGTACTTCCGCCTCACCAGTAGGTGGAGTATTAAGATGGTTACCAAGGATAGTCACTCGAACCTCTATCCCCGACTCCCCTGCCCTATGGGCCTTTAAGCTGTAAGCTGCTCAATCAAGGCGTGACTGAGGGAGCTGTAATGTAATGTACTATTTTTATAGCCGTTTACAACAACCCTCAGTTGACCAAAGTGCTTTACAAAATAAAAGCATCACAGACTCATAGCATTTAAAAGCAGACAGTAAAAACAAATTCATGAAACATAAATCAAGTCAAGCTGCAGCATCGTTCTCGCGTTCTTTGGTAGGAATGCGTCCTATTCCCGCCGTCCAGATAGGTACCGCCACCTAGGGGCCACTGAGCATGTAGTCTGGTCTCAGGAGGGGGCCGGTTTTTTGGGGAAAAAAAAACAGCTGTGCAGTAACAGTATAAAAAAGGCTGAACTCTTTCATGTTGTCAGGGAATTCCAAGTGTAGATATACCTTGTAAAAGCTATGTAATTAGGAAAAAACAAAATCCACACTCCCACCAAAATGTACTGTTCTTCCTTGTCTCTTATTAATTATTATCTCTGTGTATTTGTTCGTTTTACAGAAAGCATAAATTCACAGTCAAGAAGCCTCAGGTCATTTGAAGAATTGAGCTGTGCTGCAGACCTGAGACTAGGATTCATGTTCCTGGCTGCTTCTACTTTAACTTACATTCTTTTTAAGCATTTATCTCCTACTGCTTTATTCTCTGCATGAGGGTTGTGGAGGGTCGCTTGTGCCAGTCCCATCTGACATAGGGCAAAAGGTGGGGGTTTTATTGCCCATGGTGCTTGTGGTTAAAATAATCCATGCTAAATAAATAAACTGATTAAAAAGATCCACCATAAACTTAACTGTGCGTCTTATCATTGAAGCTTTTATCAACTATGGCTTACACTCACAATAATAAATACCAGGCTGCTCTCGGGGGAGTGCTACTAAAATAAGGACAAAGTTCTTCGTACGATACACCGTAAAACTGATTCAGCACTGATACTGACGCTGATGTTTCAGTGTCAGATAAATGCACATTGGCCCATTGTTGGCAATCAATAGATTTCCAAAGAAGTCTCTTCAAACAATAACATGTCATAATTTTCTTCTGCACAGGAAGTCACTGTCGTAACATAATCATCTTTATTTCATCCACACCCATTACTGGTCTAGATGATTAAAGCAGATAAAACAATTAATCCTTAAAGGGAGACTGTGTAGTATTTATGAGTTTATATAACCCAAAATCCACTTTTTTATACATATTATGTGCTCCTGCATTGTCTAGTCGCTGTATAATATTTTTTGTTTCATTTTCGTAGTGTTTCAAAAAGTCATGTAAAATAACATGGTCACGGGCCGCGGTTGCATAGCCACTGTTAGCAGAGAGACGCCATGTTTCTACCGGAGCCTGTAAGGACAAACGCGAGAGAACAAATCAAGCGTCTCTTTACTTGTAGCGGAAGTCCCGCCTCCACTCTCTCCGCTTCGTCTGCTACGGCCGTGGTAGCTCGCCCTCTCCCTCGCCTCACGAACCTCATCTGCTGACACGGAGAAAGACGACGAGGACGACATTTGACCAGCTGAGGATACCGTAGCGCTCAGGGAAGGGAGGGGGTGAGCAGAAGAGCAGTTCTTTGTTGTAAATTTCAGCCTCTCCTCTAGATGGCACTATAAACTACTTACTTCACCTTTAAAGGTCAAGTGTGCGAGAATTTGTGACATCTAATGGTAAGATGGCAGGAGCTACGGTGGCCTTCACATATCAAAAAGGATGTAAACACTCCTGCATTATGTCTTTGCAGGCAGAGCCTATTTGCAAATGCATTTCTCATTGGGTCGCTGTGGAAACATGGCAGCACAAGATGGCTGCCTATGTAAAGCAAGGCTCTTGACGCTGCAGAATACCTCTTATACATGATTATACACTTATAGAAACATAAATATGAGTTATATATTAAATATATGCAAATAATTAACTTAACTGGACCTTTTAATCCAACTTCAGACACACTTTAAGGGCAACGACTAGACTAATATGACCCAAACAACTTGGGATGTATGCCAAAATCTCTACTCGCTACTTCCCTTTATAGATATCCTCATACATTTCTACCAGTTTAATCTTCATATTCACATTGTGTGTCCAGGTAAGGGGATAATGATGAGAGCTCATTCAGTGACAGGATTTGTACAACAATCGCCTCCCTTGCATTTGCAGTAATTGCAACAACGGATACCAGCTTCCCGACAGGAACAACCATTCTTGTGTGCACGCACGCTGCACGAGCAGGGATAAACTGCCCTTTCCATAAGCATCTGCATTTAAGATCAAGGTGGCGTCTGTATGGTGCTTGGACCTAAAGCTGTGCACAGGTCGTCAAATGTCTCCATGTCCGTTGATGGTTCTTGAGACCAAGAATGTTTCCGCCATTCGTATTGCACTCCCTGTGGACAGTTGGAATTGAGAATCAGAGAAGAGTTTGGTTGATATTTTGCTGGTTGTATCAGACAAAGGCAGCCCGTAGTGCTGGGAAGACACTGTGTGAGCTTGTCTCAGATATCATAAAGTGGTAATATTGATCTTTTCACTCCTGAGTTGCAGATAAGCCAGAGCTCTTGGAGGCCAAGATTTCTCCAATTGACTGTTATATTATATGGTATAATAGGAAATGGAGTAGCACTTGCAGCTCACACAATCCCTGCCTGTGGTGATACATAAAGGTATAGGGGATTGGTTCCTTTGTAATTGGTGGTCACTCAACAAAGAATGCCTGAAAAGCAGTTTTGCTCATGGAAGATGACTAAAAAAAAGTTATCTAATAGCACTACTGGAACATTTTGGTTTGGTGATATAGATTGATATCGAAAGATTTCCTTACTTTTCTTGATCTCAGGGATCTAGCTCTGAGATTTCAGTCCTGATGCTTCAACACACCTGATTCACATAACTGTGTCCCTGGCAGAGCCTGTTGTGAGCTGACTATTAGAATCAGGTGTGTTGGAGCAGGGAAACATCTAAAACATGCAGGATTGAGAAACACTGGTCTAGTCTGTGGATTAAAACATTGAAAATCAAGTCAAATCCTCAAAAAAATCCTCAAATGAGGGGCAGGCTTTAGTTGAAGGATGAAGTAAACACCCCAACTTACATACTGCACCTTTAACTCATCACTACCATTAAATTCCCTTCTCTATTTTTTTGATTTTCACAGCTCATTTTCACCACATCAGAACATGATTTTCTCTCCTTTTGTGAATCTGTGCTGCTGTTGTTGTTTTTGTGTGTTGTAAGAGAAAGAATCACTAAATTAAGCGCTGCTTTCCCTCATGGGAGGAAGGAAACTACGAGTCACAAGAATGCTTTTCATATTTTCCAGCCATGAAGTCTGATGAGTTGAACCAGCCTCGCCCCAGAGTTGCTAGGCAACACCACATGTTTTGGGAAGCATGGCTCCTTCTTTTACTTTTCCCCCCTTTCCTTTTTATAGAACTTCAGCGTGTATCGGCCCATTTAGAGTCACAACATTCAAAAAAGGAGCTTCTGTTGACGAGAGAAACTAGAAAATGTAGCTCTTCCGGTCAGGGTTGAAGTAAAAAAATGTAGCTCATCCAGCCTGTGTTTAACTGAACAATGTGTCAGTGACACATTGTTCCTGCTCCACTTTGCAAAGTCTAAAGTCCAAGCATGTTATCCTCCAGGACTCACAGTGTCAATACAGCAGTTTACGGCCTGCACTACACAGTTAAAACATGCTTGGCACAATCCAACGCCGCTTAGTTGAATACGTTTTGATGGAACTGATATGGAAGTGCAGCTGAGTGCTATGTGACCATCAGCGTGGCTGACTCAGATGTCACAAATGCACTCAAATATGTCAAAGGGAAGGACACGAGCCAAACACAGTTCACCACTGTGTCTCACAGATACCCTGGAATGAGTCACTTTTATTTCACCAGCCTATCCCCGCCTCTGTTTGCCCATGTTATCGGTCTGTCATTACTCCTCCCACGCCCTAACATCTCTCAATGTATTCTTTCCTCTGCAGCCAGTCTGAACACATTTCCCTCGTCGCACCACAGGTCTCAGAAAGACAGAAAGACAGAACTTAAAACTTACTCGACCAATTTTTTTTTTTTTCATTTTCTTGAGTCTTTTCTGACGGACAACATGTGCACTGGAAAATGCTCCCGTTTCATTGCTGTTTCTCTGTATCCTCTGGCTCTCATATCCATCATCTGTAACATTGTGTTGTTTTTTCCTGCCGGGGAAGTCAAATATGCCAAAGATGGACACATCACCGAGGAGGTGAAATACATGGGGGGACTCGTCGGAGGGGGTTTAATGGTGAGTTGTCTTCTTCTCCTGCCAGTCGCTGATGGGTGTGACTCTAGACGATACAGGCTCAGAAAAATTGAATTTATGACAGCTCTGGCTTTACAGAGAACTACAGTGATTATTCTTGACATTACATGAAAGTAAATAGTAATGGTAATATTATAGGGTAATAGTTTTTTTTTTTTTGTAATCGCTGTGTAAAAATGGGAATATCTAAGATGTTATGATGTTAAGATGCAATTTTGGTGAATTAATATTGATGATAATGACCATATTTAAAGGTAGAAAAACACACATTTTCAATTTTAATTACTTGGTGATCGCTAAGATAAGAAGCCATAATATTACTTGCTATAATTCCATTATGTTGTTAGTGTTGCACTGTAAAATATGACACACCTAACGTGACTGAAGCTAAGTCGTAACCATGAGGTGAATTTAGGGAATTATTTTTTTTAGTCTCGTGCACTTAGAAATGAAGTGAACATGTTGACTCGTTACTGAATATGACAACTCTTCTGTCCTGCTACAGGTTTTGTTGCCAGCACTTTACATCCACCTGACGGGGAAAAACGGCTGCTGTGGGAATCGCTGTGGGGTGAGTCATTAACATACTAAACACCATATAACGTTGTAGGTAAAATGCAACATGTAAGGTCGCGCCCACAACCATTCATGGTGTCAAACAAGAGTTATAAGAGTCCATTGTGTTCGTGACCCTTATCGTGACCTACAGCAACAGTAGGAGGAAGACAGATTGTCCTGTCTAAAGTAAAGTTTGATCCTGAGCTTGTATATCTCACAAAGCACAAACACACACTTCCCCTTCTGACTAACTCATCTCTGTGATGATTCAAGCTCCTACAAAAGTTGATGCTTTTTTGACTTTTTGAAAAAACTTAAATATGCTCCACTCTCAGTGCAGAACTCGTATTGTCTCACTTTTACTGAGGCTCTGTTTTTTTTTCATTTACTTTGGTGTGTTTATGATGATTTTGATGAGGCTCAAGCCCTCGTGGTGTTGTTTTGGGCTTCTTCCTGCACATTTACCCATCCCAAAAAAGACTTGAAACCTGTTTAAAACGAGAACAAATATCAGCAGGCTCATGAAAATTCATGGATAACAATAATACTTCTGGTGGTCTAATACATTTCATGTTCTTCCTCAGCGATGTTGTTGTTGCACTGTGACAAGTGTGGTGGGTAAAGTGTGTGAACAGAGGGACATAAAACATGTACGTGCCTGTTTGAAGCACAGTAGCTCCTCATTCAGTTCAGAAATACCTCGTTAATCAACAGCACGACAACAAACGTTAGGAGCAGCGAGAGGGTGAAAAAAGGGTCACCTGACGTTCTTCTGTTTCCTCTTCCTCAGATGTTCTTGTCCATTGCCTTCGCTGCAGTTGGCGTGGCCGGCGCCCTGTACAGCTTCATCGTGGCAGTGCTCGGTTTGCAGAACGGGCCGCTCTGCAGAGTCCTCCTGATTTGGTCGACACCTTTCAAAAACAGGTCACATACAATGAGAGTCGGAAGAGGCGACGATTCTGCAGCTTGTCTCTGAAGTGATCCTCATAAATCATTTTTGTTCCTCTCCACTCCCCAGTGACCCCAGTTACCTGACTGACAAAACATGGTGGGGAACGTGCACCGAACCCAATAACATCGTGGAGTTCAACATCGGACTGTTCAGTACTCTGCTGGCCACGAGCTGTCTGCAGCTCGTTTTCTGTGCCATCCAGATGATCAACGGCCTCTTTGGCTGTCTGTGTGGAACCTGTGTTGACAAAGGGTAAGATGCTGCTGACATAGAAGACAAGTAGAAATGATCTTCTATTCACCTTATTCTTTGATTAATTGTGAATATTTCCCTTTTTCTACTTGTATAGAATGTACAAATACAGTAAAGGTAGCTAGAAATGGGTAGAGATCCTGTTCTGTTAACATCACTTCACCAAAAGTTTTCTGAAATAGGCAGAAATAACTTTTTCAAGAGATTTCTCCAATTAATTTAGAATGTTTATCTATTTCAGGTAGAATAGATACAGCATATAGACAGGAAAGGGTAGAGATTCTCTGCTATTGACATTATTCCCAGATTAATTTAGAATATTTTGAATATATACTTGTATAGAATGCATACAGTTAAGAGGTAGAAATGTGCGGGAAGAGAAGTGTGGGATTTCAGCGTCTTTCGGTAAAATAGGATTTATATACCTAGGGTGTGTACGTGTGTGTGTGTATATATATGTATGTGTATATACATATATGTATATTTACATACATATATACATATATATACATAAATATATGTATATATGTATGTAAATATATGTATATATGTATGTAAATATACATACATATATACATATATATATACATATATATATATATATCTTTATATATATAGCTATATTCTAGAGATATGCATCTATAGATGCATTTTAACTCTACGTTGTTGTATTATAATTACAGACCCCTGTGAGTTCCTGACAAGTCAAATGGCGCACCCTGCTGGTAGATGGCTGCACTTGCATGAAAAAAAACCCTACTTCATCAACAGCATTTCATTTGTGTGTGTATCCTGATGCTTCGGTCACAGATGACTTAATCAACACAGAAGTCTTAAATGTATTTTCGAGATGTGCTGTAATAATTAATTAGAAATACGTTTATATTCAAACTTTTTTTTTTAATAAATGTTCTAAAAAATACTGCTCTGTGTTGTAGTTTGGTTCTTAAGTCTTTCATGAAATGACACATTTGACAGTAGATGAAAAATAAATAAATTCATGACAAAGTTCATCTCCACTCACACTTTTAATGAAAGTTGCGTAACATTTGGAGGAAATCGCTCCACAAAGGTCATCTCGGATAAAATATCTCCAGTTCTCGATTAAAAATCACAGGAATATGAAAGAGATATTAAAACATTGGGAGAATTTTTTTCACTTTTGCAAAAAATAAAAGTTCTACAACAAATAAAAAGGCAAAATGTGATGTTTTTAAAAGGCAAATAACGGAAGGTCCAGAAGGAGAAAAAGTACAGATTTAGCAGCCTCTACTGGTGAAGTTACACATTGCAGCTGAATATATCTCACCTCATCCTTCCAAACATGTGGCAGAAACTATAGTTTAACCATCAGCTTAATTATCTTATATTAATTTCACCAGAATCTCTCATACTGGACCTTTAGTATGGCAACATAAACAAGATTTAAATTGAAAATGGTAAAACAAAAACAGCCAGTTTAGAGGGTGATGTGCTCTCAGGCAGTGTGCGTCATGTGACCTGTGACAGGAACGTTTTCGAGCATCACCCTTAGAAAACACTGGCTGTGTGCAATTTAAAATTCAGTCATCTCTATTTAAAAGAAAAACAATGAAAGTAAAAGGTACAGAAAAGTTTAGCTTCTTTTTTTTTTTACCTATACAATTCTGCTTACTTTGCTCTGAATGTGTAACTATTTCCACACAAAAAACAACTTAAGCTTAAAATATATCACTATGTTATTTAGGTTTGATCATAAATTCACAAAAAAAACTATATTTTATATGATTATGCATTATTATTATTATTACACACAAACATCCTAATGGAGCGTAGAGCAAATGTATTTTACTTCTGTGCAGTTTTGACTCTTTTGAGGTAGACATAAAATCAAACTGGAGTGTCAACATTTTTGCATCAAGAGGCTGGTGAGTGTTTTCTAATACTGTCATTACAAGTGGTTTTCTGATATAGTCAAGTTTTTTTGGAGTGTTAAAAACAACAATCTAAAGATCTAAAAAATTAACTATTTCAAAAGGCAGTTGTCGGAGTTGTGAAATGTAAGTTTAACAAAAAGTAGGAAGTGGCAAAAAAACCAGATCCTACACTGGAGTTGTGGAGAGTCAACACCAGTTCTCTGCTCCATTTGTTTTTTTTTTTCAGGTGTCAGCATGTTTCATCATGAGTTTGCGGCTGACCTCGTAACCCAGGAACAGAGCGCCGTTTGCCGGGAAGGTGCGGACCATGGTGGGGGTGAGGCCAGAGTAGAGCGCTCTTATACCTAAACACAAGAAACAGCACATGTTACAGTCTCACAGAAAATAGCTCTCAACACAAAACATTCATTCATCTTCTACTGCTTTATTCTCTGCAGAGGCTGGTGCCAATCCCAGCTGACATAGGGCGAAAGGCAGGGTTCACCCTGGACAGGTCGCCAGTCCATCACAGGGTCACATAGAGACAAACAAACAACCATCCAATCTCACACTCACACCTACGCAAGTGATTGAACTCTACCTTCACCCCGAGCGATGGTCATGAATGTCCTGAAAAACCCTGCCTGTTTGCCCGTCATGGACATGACCTGGATCCGAGACTTGACGCAGTCCATCGGGTAGACGACGAGCCACAGACACGCGCCGCCGAAACCACCGCTGAACATGATCGGACCCACGCCTTCAACATACACGGAGATTAAGGTAAGAGGAAAATACATACTGTACATTAGATGTGGAGGAGGTGTACATCTATATTAGATATACGTATATATATATACATATATGTGTGTGTAAATATATAGGTATATAGATATCTATATACCATATTATGGTATATATAGATATCTAGAGATATATCTATACATATGCATATATATACGTATATGTGTATATATATACACACACTCATATGTACACATGTATACATACATATGTATACACAAACATATACGTACATATATACGTATATATACATATATACGTATATATACATATATACGTATATATATACGTATATATGTATAAACATATACATATACGTACATATATACGTATATATACGTATATATGTATATATATATATATGTAAATATATACGTATACATGTATACACATACGTACATATAAACGTATATATGTATACATATACATATATGTACATATATATGTGTATACATATATACACATATATATGTATATATAAATATATACATATATACACATATATAAATATATACATATATACACATATATATGTATGAGCCTTGGTCGGCTCACCGAATAATCAAATCTCCACAACATAATGTATCCCACTCTTCCTAGAAACTGTGCATTTTATCTAGTCTCAGTATAAATATCAGCAGCGTTCCTCCAGTACCTATGTCGTCCTTGTCACATTTCATGTAGTTAGCGAAGGAGGAGCGACAGAGCTCATAGGCACCGAAGAAGCAGAAGTAACCGGGGATTTCTCTGGCTATGGTGGTGGTCAGGCCCTGGAAGAAGCCTGTAGGCCCCTCATTCCTCATGATGGATTTCACCACGGACCACACTGTGCTTTAGAGAGAGAGCAGAAGAAGTCGTTTTTAAGCTCATAGGAAGAGTTTTTCACATGACCGGCCCCCTACTGGCCAGACAAGATGCTCAGTGGACCCAAGGTTCGAGTTTGAGAGCCCTGCTTTCAGGATAAATGTGTGTGCATTTAAAAATTACTTACTTCTGGCTTTTAGCTATCTTTCCTGACATCTCCATTTCATACATGGCTTGCAGTCGACACTTGACAAGCTCAGTGGGACAGAGTACCAGAGAAGAGAAGATGGATGCTACTGAGCCAGCGGAGGCTTTCTGCACGTCACTGACAAAGAGAGAGGCACAAAAGATGTTCTTTTATTCATTTATTCAAGAGAAAAAGAACAACAGCCAGGGTTTCTTCACCTCACCTCAGCACAGCTTCTCTGTCCAGTCCAGCTGTGAAGCGGATGACCTGCTGGCAGAAGCCGTAGCTCATGAAGAGCACAGAGTTCTCTGCGATGTTGGCCATCAGTGCCGGTGACGTGCCCTGGTACAAACCACGAACACCCACTTGTTTGTAGGTGGACACGATGCAGTGGACGAATCCACGGTAGAGTCTGGGAAAGGTCTGCATCTTGACTTTCGCCGTGTCCAGAGGCTGCCCGCTGAAGACACAGGCAGCCCCTCCTTTACCAAAGAAAACCAAGAGCATGTGATCAATACACACTGTAAACACGGGGAACGGCTGTTCGACAAAATCAAAGTATGAGCTCAGTGTGTGCTGTGGAGGGAGATAAAAATCACAGAGTGCTGCGCTCCAGTGAGCAGAATAAACAGAAATTACAAATCCAGAGAGAAATAAGCTGGAAAAAGAGCAGCGTCATCAAAAAGTCCTGCTACGTCAAACACAGTTCCTGGGTCATTTGGTAAAGTGGGAGAAAATCAGCATGATTACTTGACAGAGATCGTGTTGTGCATCGTGTGTTTTTTATTTTTTATTTTACCTACGGCTCCTGCAGAGAGATCAATAATGGCCTGGACCGCTGGATGTGGAGCCATGGTCCAAAAAGTTGTCAGAAGACGTTCCTTCTTCCTCTCTATTACCTAGTGTAGAAACAATAATCACATAAAAACACAATTTCAACATACGCAAACCACATCTTCTTATCTAATTTCTACTAACAGCAAGAATACAGTTTTAGTGATTTTTCTTTAGAAGTAAGGCCAGATCATTAGGGAACACAGACACCGACAGTAGAGCTAATATCAGTGAACAGGTCAAATTTGCTTTGGATTTGATAATCTGGATTATCTGGATTCTGTATTATAATCCATACATTAAGTAAAAATGTTCTCTCAGATCACTTTCTAATAACTTTGTCACTATAAACATACACAAAAAAATAAACAGGACAAACAGCATCACTTATGTTACCATGAAAGTGTTTATATTTTGCAAAAACATGCTTTTTTAATGTTAAACTGTTGTGATGTTATGCTACTAGCATAAACAATGCAGTACTTATTTAAACGGCTGAAACAATTATTAATTACATTTTTTTAAAAGTACAAACCAAAGTACGGAAAAGGATTAGGACCATTTGTAAAAAAAAAAAGAATATTGACTAAACGACTTAATGACCTTTACTTCATAGCGGCTAACTTTGCTATAGTATGTGGCAAGACTTAGCACTAACACACGAAAACGGTGGTTCTTTATTTGTAAACAACCCACTCTGAGTATAAACATGAAGCCAAAATGCGACACAACAGCGAGGTTAATGGATATTTTAACACACAAACCTTAAAGATGATGTGATGATGTGACTCAGAGCATCAGCGTGTCACGGCCACTGAGGGTCAACCGTCTGAGGACTTCACACGAAACCGTAAACCGAGTGTCCACGCGTGACCGCATGCTATCTGACGACAACAGAACAAACACGGTTTATCTTCATGTTATCTCGTGTTCGACATAGTCCTGCGTCCACGCACGGATCCACTCTCATCACTGTTGTCAATGAATGGATCTGACGGAGCCGACGGCCGCCTGTGATTGGACGAGGCCGTTTCAAGAATGTGCAAGAGCTCTCACTCGGATGGAAATATGAAGTACTGTTTTTAGTACCTGCTGACGTCGAAGATGAAAGCGGGGCCTTGACTTCGTCTTCTTCTTCGACTCTGCTTCTTCTTCTAAGTGCGGTTTGAACCATGTTCTAGCGCTTGATTTTAAACGTTTCAGGTTATAAAATATGCAAAAAAAAAAAAAAAATTCCAAAGAAAGTGAACGGATAATGTCCAACCGTGTTTACTGTCAGAGGTAAGACATAGATGTAGTCCTTATTGTTGTCTGTTACGTCATTGCAAATATTTGTGTTTTATTTCTGCTTTTATCGATGTTGGTTAAAAGACAAATGTTCACAGTAAGGTTCCGCTTTAGTGAAGCG
The DNA here is from genome assembly GCF_963457635.1 of Microchirus variegatus. Taxonomy (NCBI): domain Eukaryota; kingdom Metazoa; phylum Chordata; class Actinopteri; order Pleuronectiformes; family Soleidae; genus Microchirus; species Microchirus variegatus. The sequence continues at coordinate 24,433,116 of NC_139806.1, read as the reverse complement.
AGTGAGCGATCTTTTTCTGTTGAAGATCTATAGGTGGATTAACGCTTCCGGTTCACGTCCTCTCCTTCACACTTGCACACTTGTGCTGCGGCTGCAGCTGCATTACGCCGCCTACTGGACTGGAGTAGATTTTAATTTATTATTATTAATTTACAGTCAAAATAGATGTTCACTTACAAACAAAAGACAAAATACTGTGCCCCAAAAAATAAATATAAAACATGTGTTAAGGACACATACTTTTAAAAAAACAAACACAAAGTCAGAAAACAATAATAATTTAAATAAAATAATAATAATGTGTCCCTCAGTTTTTCGGTTGATTGTTCATATTGTACATGTTTTATACATGTTTTTATGCATATACATTGTAATTCAACATTTTACATTATTGCATAATATATAAAAATGCCTTATACAGATAAATCCAGGTATCTGCTCCTAAAATTAATAATTTTACAGTAATATATACATTTCTGACTCTGTATAAGAAAAGTATTTCTGTGCCGCACAGACAATGCAAGTTCAAATATAAATACAAATGAATATAAAAACAATGGAAATGGACTACAAATAAGTAAGGGTCCCTGCATTTCTAAACATTGTTGTTCTCTTGCATGCATTTTCTGAAGAGAGAGAGTGCAACTCTCCCTACAGAAAATCAACTGTGATCCATTTGCTGCGCACACACACAGTCTGCATAAGCAAAAGCTCGACTAAAGGTCACTGTGGACACTGGATGCATTTTTTTTATTTTACATTGAGGCTGAAAGATCATATAAAGCCCTGTTTAATATTTACAAAAACCTGGCAGGCGTACTTATTCAAATATTTAGCCAACAAATACATCACATATAATCCAAGCATCTCATTTTGTATAAACAGTGGAAACTCCCTGAGCACTTCCAGGGAAGTGCTGTGATCTCAGCTACATGAACAGCTTTGACCATAATTGTATCACAGCATGTTCTCAGTCAGTCACAGTGGCCAGTGCTATGCGCTTAAAAAAAGGCCACAGTCATTTAAACAGTTTTTGTTATTTACCAAGAAAAAAAATACTGGATAATGGAAATATCAAAATAAAATGGACAATCATGGTAGACAATAGTAATTGCTGGAGTCTGGGTAGTTGTTATGCATATTCTGTGTGAACAATATTACAGTAAAAAAAAAAAAACTGACGCATACATTGTGCTCACCATTATATTGGCGATTTGGTGACTGAATATACAGTTTATCAAATAAAAAAGCCCCCTTTGTTGTAATTCACCTATATGGACTGAAATGCTGCAGAAATACCATCTGTTCAAACAGAGTAGCTGAGGATTAAACCACGTGTCCCCTCTGTTCACCGGCTTATCCTTAAAAACTCAGACCAGCAATGGCTTATAACAGTCTGAACTCAGATGAATTAGTTCGTATAACTGAGTTATAGTTATATTGTCTGCACTGAGGAGCTGAAATATTCTGTACTGCAAATCATGTGAAAAATATTTAATATATTTAAGTAAGATAGTGTTTTATCAGTGGACAACTCATGATACATCATTAATTGATTTCGTTTCTTTTTGCCATTCAAAAAGAGGGAAAGTTACAATACAGGAAGTCATATGTGATAAAATATGATTTGACATTAACATATGTACAATGTAGAATCTTCATGTATGTTTTTATTTATTTTTACTCTTTTTTTTGCCAGCAAACTACCGGCTGTACAGTGTCCACAAATGTGTCTTCAGAGGATCCGTTACGCTGGATTCACAAACTATGACAGTGCTGTAATAGTCCAGTGGACGAGGATGTCGCTTCAATACTCACCACATTGTGGGTTCAAATCCCATTCAAGGTATGTGACTATGAATAATGTATGTGTGTGTTTGTCTGGGTGTACGAAACAACAAAACTAAAAAGCCTCAAAAACTGTCTAAAAGACAAACTTCCAAAACGCTTCGCCATTCGGGTGTTTGCACCAACAATTTCCCCTCTGGGATGAATAAAGTATTTCTATTCTATTCTATTTCAATGTCAATCTTGTGTTGAAATGGCTTGAAAAGGCCCCCAAAAGGCTAGCTAGCTAGCTTGGAAAGAAAACAATGCCTAACGTTGTAGGTTGAAATTCTTAATTCATTTATTTTGTTTGGAACTTCAGTGTTCTTTGGTGCCTCAGTAATAACGTGTGCTGTAAGAATAAAAGTTGTATATCGGAGGTTTTGAGTTCAAAGTCCACATCAAGATTCAGTGTAAACAGTCACAAGCTCTAAGAAAAGCTAAAGACCTGTAAGAGCAGCGGTGGATTCTAAAAAACATTAGCTCCTCCTTTTCCAGGAAGTGCACAGGTTGTAGGTATTGTGAACTATATATATTATGGACTTGACCAGCCCCCTACTGGCCAGACTAGATACACATTTTTGTCAGTTTTGATGGATTTTGTATATTGACGGTATGAAGACATTTTTCATATAATGACATATTTGATACCGTTGTGATACCAAAAATGACATGTATTGTGTTTTTTATAGAATAGAAACACGTATAATGTTCATAAATGTGCATTTTCTTTCACTGAATCTTTGGAAAATGTGGTTAGAATTTGTTAGGCCTTGCTGCACAAGCAATAAAGACACAGATTTCCCATTTTTCATTTCACTTTGCCTTTTATCAAAAAGAAAAACATTGAGGTTGTCTACATCACAGACAAGAATCATCAATATTCTGTGTTAAACAATTTTGCCATTAACAGAATGAACCCCATGCCCATCCCTCCCCAGGAGCAAACTCCTCTATACACAGTATACTTTACAATTACCTATAGTTCCTGTTCAGTCTTTTTACATTTTATATCATTATCAAAGTATCAATAGCTTTAAAATACATATTTCCATTGTAGTTATAACTGCTATCCTGATTGTACATACAGTATCATTTCCCACAGTTAGAGCCTGCTGAGCAATTTATGTGCCTCGTTTTCAACGACGCGTTACAAAATATTCTAAAGAGACGGCACGAGTCTCTCTGTTTTCGCCAAACCAAAAATGCTTGGCAGGATTTTGATGATTCATTAGACGAGAAGCATTATCGCACCACCACCGCCGCATGTCATGAGAATGGAAACGGATGCAGAGCGCTTCACGCTGTGAAAGCAATTCTGAATACAATGACGTTTACCCAAATTCGCAGCTTTTATTTTGTATGTGTTCCTCCTAAACGTTGTCTCAGTAATATCCTGAACCCTTCTCAGACTCTTCCCAGGGGCTTTAGTGCCAACTGTTACGTCTGCTTGGATTTGAGATTATGAGGTACAGTCAGAGAATCTTGGTAATCCCAAATTAGAGGAGTACACTGGAGGAATAACAAAGAGATTACAAAAGATCACTTTGACAAAAGAGTTTCAGTGCACAAGTGTACAGAGATTAGAAAATTGGAACCACATATTTGAATGGATCTGTAATACAAGAGTTTGGAAATAATGTTCTCAGTGCTGAGCACAATCTGTTGGCAGTAGTAGGCTGTGCTCAGTCAACATATAATATTTGTTACCTCATACAATTACAAACACTGACTAATAAGTGCCTGAAAAATGTGTAAAAAGCTGATTATCTGAATTCAACTTTGCATTAGTTTGAGTTTCTCAATCCCGCACAGTCGCATGTCTCAAGTGTGAAGCTCAGGAATCACCGTTCAAAAGCTGCACAAGTAAAAACTTTGGCACCAGAAAGGAGTCCCTTTGGCCGAGAGTTAGGCACATCTCCAACTTCATATTCAACAAATGTGTGGAAGACTTTGTTTTCCAGGAGCTGGTATGAATTTCAGTCTGTGCGTGGAGATAACTGAAACAGGTGGGATTCTCAGCCAGGCACTTTTAGACATGTCAGTCAATGAGGAACCTCTGGACTGAGTAGACTTTTTGTCATCGCAGTACGAACACCAAATTGGTTTTCACATGTAAAAGCATGCGGGTCGTTACTTTGTTTTTTTTAATTCCTTTTTTAATATTTTTGTGACAGTGTCAAAATGATTTGACCATTGGACACACACAAAAAAAAATCTAAATGTGGGAAAAGCTACCAGTGTTAAAAAATACATCAAGAAAGCCTTCGTTATGTTGTACCCTGTATACACACGGACAGAGCCTTGGATAAAAGAGTTTGGTTTCACAGCAGTTAGTGAAACCTTTGGCACCAAAACCATATCTACTTTTCTTAATATTATCCAACACAACCTGATTCAGTATCACTAAATGTCCATCAGAGGCTCTGGATACAATATGCAACCACTCTTAATCTGTTACACCACCTTAAAAAAAACACTGTTGGCATCATAAATTAGTTTTAACTACTTTGTTTTGGCCAAGTGTGACTTTTGCGTCTTAATTGTCTGAATTATTGTCAGACTTTGTATTTTTGGCCATTTGTTTGACAGCAGCAGGATGTTAGAATGGAAGATTTCAGTAATGAGTGTGAGCTGGAATATGGCACTGGCTCATACATTGTTGAGCTCAAAAGACAAAGTCATACTAGTAACAGCGTCATGAAGTGAGTCTACATGTAGGTAATTCACTTCTGAATAACAGCAAAAACACATGTTTCTACTGTTTCAGCCGAGATATGAATGCAGCCTCCAGTCTGCACTGAGGAGCTGAGTTTGTTTTGGGGCTCACACATATTGTATACTGCAAACCATGTGAAAATTAGTGCACATATTTAATATCCTGTCTAACACTGAGTAAGAAAGGGATTTTTATCAGTGGACAATTCATGATACTTCAAGAATTGTATAAATTTCTTTTTGCCATACAAAAAGAGGGAAAGTTAAAATACAGGAAGTCATTAAAAATATGATTTTGACATTAAAATCTGTACAATGTAGAATCTTCATGTATGTTTTTATGTATTTTTCTTTTTTTTGCCCGCAAACTATCGGCTGTACAGTGTCCACAAATGTGTCCACTTCAGAGGATCTGTTACGCTGGATTCACAAACGGTGACAGTGGGAGATGAAGTGAGTTAATTAATAAGTGCAATGACATGTTTTGGTGAATTCGGGGATTCATTTTTCATTAATGAGTCTTTACGTCTGATTTATGTGGACAAACTGCGTCAAAAACAAAAACTGTCAAAATCAAACTCCCAAAAACCCTATCCCAAACTTAAACTCTCCAACGTGCATTTGCGTCATTTCAATTTCAACCACTCTGCGAAAATGGCCTTGAAAAAGGCTAGCTAGCATTTCTTGCTGACTAATGTCAGCATATTAGCAATGAGCGAAGAAAATATGTTAAAATAGGAATAGTCTTTTAGGGATTTTGACGTGGGGTTGCACGAGATTTTTAAACAAAGTCAGCACTGACTGCGTTTTGAGCGCCCCCTATGCTTAGAACCCACATAAAACACTCCACAAACTGGCTGGTTCTCAGCAGCAGGGGGCGCTCACAGCACAGTCAGCAGTGATTATGAGTCAGAACCTCATACAAACACAATTTGAAAAACCTCTTTCAGTGTATCTTACACTATATGAGAATAACTCATATCATTAAAGAAGAGTGTAGCAAAGAATTGTACATGCGGGCAGAGGTCAGCAAGACAGTGTCTGTCATGGCTAACTACGTAGCAAGAGTTGCTAATCTTGTTTTGCACATGCAAAGTGCGGCTACTTCCTTTCTAAAGAATATATGGCATTTTGGGGGATTTTAAATAAGATACTTCTTTAATTTTGGTAAATAGATGTTAGGAGATAAGGGAATGTTAGAATCCAGCGAAACAGACCATCAGCTGAATGTAGGGACAGCAGAGCTTCAAGTGTGTGAAACTACCAAATAAAAAGATTTTTTTTTTTCTTTTCATTCTTTCTATTTATTTATTTTATTTATTTTTTTTTATTAAATTTTGGCCGAACCTCAGCTTGATAAAGCCAAACAGAAGAGTGCGAGGGAGTGCTTACATTGTGGCTGAAGTTTTAGGCACTGCAAAAAATGATGAGTTTTTTTTTTCCGGTAAGGCAATTTGATCATGTTTAACAATATAATTTTTCAGTCTGTCATCTGAAAAGTTTTAAATATGCACAATTTAGACTAAGGAGAGAAACAACACTTGTCTCCCCATTTGACCACCCATTTTAAGATTACCTGTGTAAAAACAGCTACAATCAAAAATGAGGCACTTTATAAAAGAGTATATAGATATCTAGGCTATTTAGTAATAATCATTATATGTATATTGTATACTGTATATACCATTGTAATGTGTCACTTTATATTAGACTTGTGTTATCTGTTGTGCAAATGAGGAAAACAAACTACAGTGTGTATTATAGTTTGCCTCTCTATTTGTATACTATAGTATATATACTATAATATACACTTATAATAGAACATAACAGTTGCCAAAAAGCATTTAAACTTTGACTTGTTTTCATGTTTTGCTACACGGTGCTTCAAAAAGTAACTTTACAAAGTAATCAACTTATAAGTAGCTGATTGTGAGATTTAAAAAATAAACAGTTGTGTAAAGAAACAAATGAAAATGACATTACTACTTTGTTGACATTTGAATTGTATCACGCGCAGGGGATTTTTTTTAATGTTTCTTTGACTATTCTTACACGGCATGTATTGTGTATTTTACATGAAAGTTTCATTATCGATTCTGCTTTCAGTCTCATCTGCTTCTTTGTGTTATTATTTGGAGTCATGGGGCAGTGGACTTTATAACACTGCACTGGGTGACTGGACCTTCTACAGTCTACTGCCTTCATTTGAATATCAGCCACATAACATGACAGGATGTTTGTATAATTGGCTGCAAATCACACCTGGAGCTTGTGGCAAAGAAATTTACAACATAACATATTATGACTTACAACATAACTAATCACCTATCCCTCAGCTGCAGCTCTGGCAGTTAAAATATAATCAGATTATGGCTGATTTGGTCAAGTTTACACCCTTATGGATTATGCAACTATTGCTGCATCGGATTTTCGCAATGGATTAAATTTCCATTTCCACAACCTGCACCTCAGTAATTAATAGCAGAGTAGACGTGGCCAAGAAGTATAAAGGCTTTTTGGCAACTGTATATCTCAAATCAATTATGTTTACAGAGACAGTGAGTGTATGAAACCTCAGCCAGATGGAACCTGATGAGTATTTAACTCTGAATTTAGACAAAGGATGATGTGATGTGGTATCAATGGCAACGTAATCGGAGCCAGTAATCCAATCTCAGATTAAACCGATGTCAACATGCTAACTGATGTTTTGATTGATGAGAAACAAACAAAACAAAACGAAAAAAAAGTCATGCACTTATCGCAAATGTGCAAGTGCGTTAGAGAGGAAGAATCATAGATGGACATTTATGCCTCATGTGATTGCCTGAAAGCCGTGTGACCTTTGCTGGAGGATTGTTGGTAGGAAGCTGTGATCAGACTTTGACAGGATGAGATGTGGCCTCCATGATCAGCATCATGGACACCTGAGAACCATCGCAATCACATATTTGCTGTCATCCTTTGTCTATTTCAAGTTAAATTATGATCAAATGTCGTGTTTAATTTAAAACCCTTTCCTTAGCTTGCATGTGTGTACGTTTGTGTGAGTGTGTGTTTGGCACACAGTTGGTTGACAGAAAACAGCAGAAGGGATGAGGATGTATGTCCGGTGGTCAGACTCCAGTGTCCAACTCTGTTGTGAACACAGTTTGTGTGGAGCTGTCACACCGACGTCACACTCGGACCCAAGACAAGAACAAAGATCAACAATCTGGAAGGGAAACAAAAATAATTAAAATGATGTTAGAAATCATTTGTGCTTCTGTAATATCCACTGTAGTAGCTTACATGAGAGCTTCAGAGGTTTGAGGCCCTGGAAATTTAGCAAAATATTCTATGTCCACATCAACAAGAATGTAGTGCCACATTTAATTAAACAGGTAACATCTAAATATTTGACCTCTATTACCAATGAATGAGGATAAATAATCCAAATATTCATTTATTCAAATAATCAACATAAAAGACATCCTGATATCAGAGTCTCAAAACCTGCATACAATTAAATGATGAGATATCGGACAACTCAGTTGGTAGAGTATGGTAGAGTATATTTGAAATAATTTGTCAAATGTATATATATGTGTGTATAATGTATATGTATATATAGATATATGTGTATATATGTTATATATATGTTGTATATATTTATATTTGTTTTATATGAACATATGTGTATGTATGTATATGTATTATATGTATATATACATTAATACATATATATGTATAGATATATACAAACATACACACGTATATATATGTGTGTGTGTGTGTGTGTGTGTGTGTGTGTGTGTGTACTGCTGCAGGCCACACTTTAGAAAGCAGTGGTTTAGATTATAACTCACAGTTGATCTAATTTTCAAGTCTCCTCACACACAGTGTTGCAGAGGATCATGGCAGTTTAGACTGGATTTCACATCTTCCAGTCCAATGTGTATTTCATAGTTTGTTTAACCTAAAGCTCCTGTTGGCAGCTTGGGTAAATATCACATGATGCAAGATATCTTTCTTTAAGGATTTTCTTGATGCAGGACTTTGTTGCAGATGTCAATATTATGTCACTTTCAGGGATTTGGAACTTTCTGTATTATCACGAGGCAAACAAGGACGGCATCAGCAATAAGAGAGGTAGAAAACAAAGATCAGAGCATCAATGCTGTTGGTGTAAAGAAGAGCAGATTTACCTTAAACAAGAATGACCTCAATGTGTGTGTTCTTTGGGGGGAAGCTCAGACAACAAAAGGCTGATAAATCAACCAATCTGAATCTGTCTCATGATTTGATTAACTTAACCCTAACACCGGACAATATCATTTTTATAATGGAGGATATATTGTAGATTTATCTTTTTTATTATTATTATTGCAAGCCTGTTTTATTAGGCTGAATTGGTTTGAGGTATGCTGCATAATAAAGGTGCACAGAGACACAAACAGCAAACAGTCACTCCGTGAACGTGTTGTCCAGCATCCACTAATCGCTGCTCACATTAGTGGAAGTTGATCAAGCAACGGTTACTCTATTTATTTATAAACACTGAACACTTCATTCAATCAGATTTTATGCTAAGACTGTAAACTGATTACCTCACAGTGTCGGAAGAGTCAAAATGCCATGTTTGATTGTTTAAATTAGAACAGAGCAGAGTGTTTAGGTTGTGTGTGGTGTGGGTTGTATGCGTTATTGAAACATGGTGCATTCCATTCCAGTCAGAATTTGCAACTCATAAAGTCGGAGCAGCATCACCAACGGGGGATTCTAAGGTGGCTGCCATCACAAATTGTACTGTAAAATGCACATCTGTCATTTGTTTCACAGTAAATCAATTGTACACGTAGAGTAGCACTGTTCAATTCTTATCTGTGGACAGGTTGCTCCACAAAATATTGACATTATTGGTGTTTTCATCGACAGGTATTGCTATCACTGGCTAGCCCAAGATACCTTTGCATCCACGGAAAGAGACCAACTCGAAGGTGAAGTCACTCCTAGTTCCAACTTCTGATTTCTAATGTTAATTCTTTGGTTTCCTTCCACAGTCCAAAAACATGCAATATGGACGCTCTAAATTGACAGTGAGTGTGAGAGTGCATGGTTGTTTGTATCTATGTGGCCCTGAGATGGACTGACCACTTGTCCAGGGTGCACCCCGCCTTTTGCCTGCCCTATGTCAGCTGAGATAGGCACAGCACCCCTCATGACCTTCATGTGGAGGATAAAGCAGTAGTGGATGGATGGATATTTTTGTTGTTTGAGTTTAAAAGGCTATTTGCAAAGCCAACACTAACAATGTTTTAATATCTCATACAATCAAATAAAAAAAACCCTGATCTATCCCTTGAATAAAATTCTGATATTTAGTGTGACGTGACATTCACCACAGTATATGAATGAAGTTTGCATGTCATTCAAAATGGCTGCAGTATGAGACACATTCATACCTTACTGCAGTATGATGAAAAAGTAAAGCACAGAATATTAACAAGCCTCTTGTCGTTCACGCCAAATGCATAAATAACTGACAATTCATCGTTTCAAATAATTGGCCAATTACTGTGATTGTGCACACACACATACATGTGGAGGCTGAATCATAGAAAAATCAATCAAGCAAACGCTGTTCCTGCTTTGAATAAATTAGTTGCATAATTAATTTCTTCTATTCAGACCTCTGATTACATTTGCTATGTACCTGTATGTTTACATTTAACATACTGCCATACAATATATACAATATACTGCCTCATGTACGGTGGCTTTTATTTCTTGGCATGTAAAAGCAATTACTCTCTTCTGCAGTTCAGTGTACATGCATAAAGATGTACCTAAGCCATTAACCGATGGATAATTGTTATCTGTGCAACGAGAGGGAAACCTCAGAGCTGCCATGTGACAGTGGAGTGCACACCCACACATGAACATAAACACCTGGCCCATATTCTGGCCCCACTGCCTCCATTTATGTGAAATGGCTCATTAGCAGCAGACAAACCAATTGGCTTTGCTCTCGGAACACCCACTTGTAGAGCAAAGGTACACGTCATTAAAGGATGAAAAGGGGAAGGAGTGACTAAGACCTACACATGAGTTTTGTCTGTGGATGATGTATCACATCCAAAGTCTTGACAAAAGTCATCATGTTTAAAGGTGCATTATGTAATAAATCTAAAGCAACTGGCCATAAAATCCTCCTAATATGTCACAGAGACTCAAGAAAAATGTTCATATAACAAACTGAACTCACCAACAACAACAGTACAGACAAAATTATTGACATGAAAAAAAATATTTTGCAGACTGCAATCATGTTTATGTTTTGAAATCATGTTTTGGCCTGTGGCGCCACCTACCGCCGTCTACCAATCATTGCAGTCAGTAGAGTCTGAGCTGCCGAGCAACCACGGGTTGCCAGTTACGTCAGAAAACGAAACCTAAAAGACCTCGGTATTTTGAATTTGAGTGTAGTAACCGTTATTGGCCACATTCTTACATATGGCACCTTTAAATAGCAATTTCCATGAAAAGCTAATAACACATTTACTAAATCATCAAAATATATTGTAGATGAACTGTATTTACCTTGACCATCCTTTCTACTGCTCTGGTGTGCTCTCAGTTCTTCTGACTTGTAGAAATCAATACTGGCATACATGTTGAGGCCGGAGGCAGCACTGCTACCCACAGCATTTCCTCCGATGTTGTAGGTAGCAGAGGTGCGTTCCACTCCAGCTTGAGGACTCTCCTTAATGGCTAAGTCAAGGTCGATGTAGTTAAGGCCTTGTTCACTAGATGAGGTGGAGGCTTGTGGTGGAGGTGTGGCAGACAAACCAGCAGACTGCCCGTTCTCCCACAGTGAGCAGTCCAAGCCATGCCGATGGCTTTCCGCCTGACTGCCCTCTGCGAAGAGGGAGGTAGAGGAGGGAGGGTGGCGTGGCAGGGAGGGAGGTGAGTTAAAAGTCTCTGAGCGGTGGCTGCGCCGTCCCTGCTGGTCACCTCGGACCAGTCTGCTGTTCCGCTCAGGAGACTGGAAGGACTTGACTGGAGAAAACCCCAAACCTGTCTGCTGCTCTGCAGATGAGGGTTGAACAGAGTGGACAGCAGATCTTGCTGAGATGCTGGGATCTGAACCTTTGTTGTCTGTAAATTCAGCCGAGGCCTCTGTTGGTATTTCTGCCGTCTTTACTTTTGTTCTGTACCCAGTGTTACCCTCTGCTGCTAGTGGAGAGGATGTGCTGTGTTCGTGTTGGGCCTTGGGGATAACAGCTGGTGGGCCCTGTGGGGTGCTGAATTTGGACCGAACAGGAGTCAGGGGTTTTGCAGACTTCCCTAAATCCATGCTGACGTATTCTGCAGAGGTGGACAGTGGTACAGAGAAGCTGCGAGGAAGGTTATTGGGATCACTGTGGCAGAGAAGTGATTGATTCAAGGGCCGTAGAGTTCCATGCATCACTGGTTGTCTGTGTTGAGACCCAACACGTCGTCCTCCGTTGTACTTATCATCTTCGAACACGATGCTGACATACTCACCAACATTTTGAGACCCAGATGACGGCAGATTCTCCTTCACCCTGGGTAGGGTGTTAGCTTTGGTGATGTCTGCAGACATGCTGAGGGGACGACCCTTTCTTTGCTGCTTTGGGCTCTTACTGCTCGATCCGCGTTTCTGATGGTGACGTCCATCTTTTGCGGACATTCCTGCACTCTTATACTCTGCTCCAGTTCTTAATAAACTTAACCCTCTCCCTGCTGATGTGGACTTGTCTTCTAGGCTTTCACTACTTGCTGAGCTGGAGGAGAAAGAAGAGGAAGACATGGAGAGTTGGCAGCCTCCTGCAGAGCCCGCTGCAGTTTTGTTCCTCTTGCTGTATACCACTCCCCCTCCCCTTCCAGCACCATCTTCCCCACTGCTGTCCTTTTTTCCCTCCCCTTTGTTAAAGTCCTCCTCAAAGCGGGTGTAGAGAGTATGCTGATAAGCTCGTGGCAGGGAAAAGTAAGAATTGAACATTTTTGGTTGCAGCTGGTGCTGCTCGGGGTGGGAAGGTGGTGTGCTGCAGGCAGAGCGACTGCTGACAGGTGAGATGTTCATGTAGTCACTAGCAGCCCGGCTCTCGATACTGGCCCTGCTATCCCACATGCCCAGACGATGCAGGTCTGTGGAGCTGCTGCTGTTGGGAGACATGACCATATAGCCCTCTGTACTGGGTTGGCGGATGTGCTGAGGAGGAGAAACACTGTTGTTCGGGGTCATGGCCATGTACTCATCATCTGCCCCAGGTTTGGCTGTGGTCTCGGACACACCTATTGACAGAGGAAGTGAAACAGGAGGAGTTGTCACTCCAGGCAGCATTGACATGTAACCACTGTCCACAGCTGCTCCTGCAGCCACTTCTGCCCTGCTTTTTTCAACTGTTTTTCTATTCTTACCAATGTCCCTGTTCGTATTCTGTGTCATGATGGCATATTCTTCATCGTCCTCATCATCTTCATCTTTTCTATGTGGGGTCAGTTGCTCATGGGCTGCCAAAGGCAGGGAAGCCCTCTTACTTAACAGTCTGCGTTCTGCTTCAGATTCCCGACTAGACGCCCGCCGCATAATCCGTCTGCCTTTCGAGCGATGATGGGAACCAAGGAGACCTTCTCGCTGTCCCATGACTATATAGCTGGAGGAGCCTTCTCCGTGTGCATGGTGTCCAGACAGACTTGGTACAAGCAGGGAGTGTTCCCCGGGACTTGAACCATACTCATCTGAAGACCCATAGTCACTTGGTGAACCTGAAACAGAAACTCTCTGAGAAACCCGAGGGTAAGAGCAGACCATCATTCCTCCAACTGCTGCCCCCACTAGGCCACACTCTGAGCCATGACCAGAGCTGGAGGACAGACTAGGTGCAGGAGAGGGAGCAGGGTTAGGTGTGTAACGTGCAAGGCTGAGTGTAATCTTAGCAGGAGTTGGAGCCCTGGTGGGTTTGGGTCTCAGCGTTGGTGTAGTTGAGCAGGATCCATTAAGACTTGGACTGGAGCTGGCCCACGTCCCTCTGGCACTTGCTCCTCCCTCCTCAGACCTGGCCCCGATGCTGGCCGTCCGTGCCCTTGGAAAACCGTGACGGGACGTAGGTGAAGTGCTCGTGCTGCTTCCTCCAGTTCCAGGTGTTTCTGTGCGAGCTCTTCTGGTGAAGCCCACCTGGCTCGGCGGCAGATTTGGATGATGTCGACGGCTTGGGACACTAATGGGGTTTGAGGCAGTACCACCTCCGCACGATGTTCCCACAGACTGAGATTTACTGCGCTGACGGAACTCCTCACTCAGGGCTTTCATGGCCTCCAGCAGGGTCTCGTGCATGTTCTGAGCCACTACTGAGTCATCCACCTGCATCCAGAACTCTCCTGGGCCGGTAATAGCTGAGCGACCCACCTCGATGAAGAAAAAGTTCTCTGAATGGCCACATCTGCGGACATTCATCAGTTGCAACACCACAGAAGCTACATCAGAGTTAATTTTGACAAAGTTGACTGTTTTGTCAGTTAGGCACAGTCGGTAGATGCCCACTAAGTTCCTGGCATGTCCAAGACCTTTAGGCCAAACCTTGACCTGCCACACTTCCTTGAAAGTTGGTATGGGAGACGGAGAGCTACACTCCCCACTACTGCCATAGTCTTCAGGAGTTTTACCTTGGAAAAATACAAAGAACAAATAAGCAAAATCAATTAATTTACTTGATTAAATCATGCATACATTATGAAACAAAACTCAAGATTAAAAACAAAAAATCTAAAAAATAACCTTTTGAAAAATCGATCGAAGACAAAACGACAAACCAGAGTAGGTGACACTAATAAGTAACATTTTGTTTCCCTATTATTACTAAATAGCTGCACACAATGATGTCTGCTGTGTCTGCCAAGCAGCTGTGCTGCAGCTAATTCATCACCATCACTTCCAAGCCTCAGCTCTATAATTAATTAAGTCTTCGGAGGTATAGAATAAATCTAGTGCAAAGCACCGTGGCTGATCGAGCAACAATGCAGTGTTTCAGTTCAATACCAATCATATGACAAATAACACAACTGCATATTTTATTCAACACACAACTGCGTTTTGGTGCCATTTTGTAAAATACAAAACTATTAAAGAGGATATTCCCAGAAATCACGATTATCTAAGTTAATATACGAATACAGTAGATCTCCATGTGTAGGTCCCTATTCACGTTATTAACAGATAAACACATTCATCTTTGTATCTTGAGTGTTTTATTGCTTTTTATCAGTTTTTAAAATACATTTTAATACCCTAATTCACTCGTACTTTGATTATTTTATTTCACTTTTGCTCTTATACTGGCATTTAGTGTTTTGAATTGCATTGTGTTGTTTTTAATATGAGCAGGGACGGCAGAGAAATAATAAAATAAATACAATTCAAATTGTTTGGAACATTTTGAATATCTTGAGAGGCTTACCGTGGTCTCAGACAGCCATTTTATGTGGCATAATATTTTCTCAGCCGAACCCAACATGCATAAATGCAACAGTCCCAAAGCTGTGTGGCAGATCAGATATTTGGGTTTTAGTTTCAATGGGCTGTCTGACAGCATTGTTTTTATTTGTTATTAAATCATCTGGCTGCTTTCCAAAAAGACAATGTAAAATGTATGTTAAAATGTGAGGTGGGTTTCCATACCTTTTTGAAAACCATGGTATGGCACAAGGATGCTAATACATGGATGAAAATATATTGAACACCCACCAGGGGGCGACTCCACTGGTTGCAAAAGAAGTCTGTTTGAATGGAAGTCTTTGGGAAATGAGTCTATTTCTCACTTGATTTCTTCAAGTGTCAATTTGGCCAATAATGTTCCCATTTCTATATCACATAGATGATGAAATACTGCACTTTTGTGTGCATGGACACCACTGTGATTGACAGCTGGTGTTGACTGCAGAGACCTGGTTGCAGGTGACATCTGTGACCTTCCGGTTGCTAAACCTCAACATGGCACTGGCAAAATTGTGAAAATTGTATTTTAACAATCTGACCCTGCACTTATTATAAAATTATAATGAGAACTGCTACGAAAACATAATAATAATATATTAGGTTACAAATTAGATTTATCACATTATTAAATGTAACATTTCATTTTATATAAGCTTGTCTAGCCTTTAATTATAACATGTTATTTTATTTTTATTTTATTTTATGTTTTGATTCCATGCAACATCCTCATGGATTATCAATATGTCATTTTTTCGCAAACAAATTGTTGGATTTATTTCACTTTGACCACCCTTGCCCCCTCCTAACCAGACTAGAAGTTCCCAGGTCATTTAAAGTTTGAGGCCCATGCTTTAAAGATATTATATTGTTGTTATTTGTTTTATTATTAATGGATAAAAATGTACTTCTAACGCGACTGGAACTGAGCAAGCCCATTAATCTCAGTTTAACAGTGAGGCAATAAAGCATTTAACAGGGCGGGTGGGTGTTCATGTTCATCAATGATAACCACGTAAACACGAGGATACCCAACAGAAACACATTCTCCAGTGAGAGAAAGCGCACTAATGATGAGGATGATGATGGTGGTGATGTTGCCCATCTCCTCCCCAGCAGCAGCTGCAGCAGCACCGTGTATCAGGAATGTAGGTTAGTCAGAGCCGTGTAGAAAAACAACAAAAACACGGGCCACACAGCAGAGCGCACAGCGATAGGCTGATACTATATGATGCGTCCCATGGATGGTTGCTATATGCCCACTGCGCCATGCAAAACACACGCCGTCGTATGTGCAATCGGGCTGCGTTTCAACGACGGTGTGAATATTACTGCACCATCGTGTTATTTCATGCGTTTTATGCAAACATGTATTATTATAATTTCTTTTTTTTTGCAGAGAAATGGTAATTATAATCCTCTGGATGTACGAGGATCGTGCTGCACAAACACAGCACATGCCGCCCATAGTGTTCGTCTATCATCATTATCGCGTGCACCTGCCTTTTGGTGCAAAAACACACCCAATTTGCATTTGCAGAGGCGAATTATTTCACATCAAATAGCTGCAATAATAGAATTAAAGCGCAAAAATAAAATCACATTTAAATGAATATTGGAATGTGCAGTGATGCAGCGGTGAGACAGGAATGGCCGCGCCAAACAGTGTGTGGAGAACAAACAGGCCTGATGCAGAGACACACAGTGGGGACGCACACTTTCTCCACATCTTACAGTTGCACTGAAGGTCCAGCATGGCTTGGTACCACTCGTTCTGCGCCTCCTCGCTGTCCGCAGCCACGGCGAAGCTCTCGCTGCGGGTGTACAGCACGATCATGTGCTTGTTCTTCGAGTCTGCCCGCTTGTTGATGTTGAAGCAAGTCTCCAGGTTCAGCACTTTTTTGGGCACGGGTGATTTACTGCGGAATTTCTTCTCGTTCTCGTAATATTCGAGCCGAGCGGGACCGTGCTCCGAGGCCGCCCTCAGCACGAAGAAGCGCCGGTGCATTGATTTGTGCTTGCGGAGATAACCGCTCTTCTGCACATCTTCGTAGCTCAGCTGCGCCTCGGCTGCTTGGTTCTCCATGACCGAGGCAGGCAGGGTGTTTTCTTCTTTTTTTTTAGATATTATTAGCCAATAATCTCAGGAGAAAATAAAATAATAAGAACTCATTAATCCACAGCTACATCCTTCGTCCTCCCTGTGTCCACGTTTAAGTGTCCAGCTGCTGCAAGAAGAAGGCTCAGGATGGGAAAATCTGCCGAACCATGTTTTGGATCTGGTCTCATCATAGCGTGAATCCAGGCAGCTGCTGCTGCATGAGGAGGAGGATGAGGAGGAGGAAGATGTTGATGAGGAGCAGAAGGAGAAGGAGGAGGAGGAGGTGGACAGTGTCCACAGCTGCTGGTCCTGCAGCCCAGCCCAGTCCTCCTGCACGATCAGGTCCAACCGCGGTGCTTCAGGACGTCTCCTCCACCTGTCTGAGGTTGACCACAGTCAATCTCTCCCCACCACTGTCAAGTCAGGGGAAAATAAAGCGGCACTTCCGGTGTTGATTTTCAAATTAAAATAATAAAGGCGCTGAATGTCAACTGTCAACCCATAGATTCTTCCTGTCCGTTACTAAAGTTTTGTATTTTTACACTAATACATCATGATTAATTCATCAACAACATGTGTCTACATGCAGCAAGAAGACCCGAATTCGCGACCCAGTCGGAACAAGGGCCTTTCTGCATGGCGTTTGCTCTCTTTGTTCTCCTGTGTGTGCATCCTCCTAACAACAATCCAAAAACCTGCAATATGGGGATTAGGTAAATTGGACACTCTAAATTGACCATAGGTGTGAATGGTTGTCTCTACGTGGCCCCACGATGGACTGGGGGACTGTCCAGGGTGTGACCCCACCTATCGCCCTATGTCAGATGAGATTGGCACAGCACCCCCGCGACCCTCATGTGGAGGATAATGCGGTAGCTAATGGATGGATGGATGGATGTTACATTCAAACCACTGTTCACACAATGTTGTCAAGAAGTTACACACTGGAGCTTTAAAATGCGTCAACCTGGTGACATCACCAATGAGAATCTGAATCTGAATTTCCCCTTGCGGGACTTAAAGGGTTCTTAATCTAATCGAACTCTCTTTTTAAAACCTCGAGATTTGCACTTTGGTTGGTGCCATGTTGAGGTTTTGGAATCTGAATGTTTATCATCTGTGTTCCTTTAAATGGGTACATAGATTACAAAATGATGAGAACAAAACCGACATTAATTTACTTTTTATCCTCCACATGAGGGTCTCAAGTGGCTGAGGCCGATCCCAGCAGACACAGGGCAAGAGGTGGGGTACACCCTGGACGGGTCATCAGTCCAGAAGCGGAATCCAAACCGGTGACCTTCTTGATGTGAGGCAACAACGCTAACATGTGAGTATTTAACATCCTGAGAATGAAGCTCAAAAATCTACTATTTACCAGTGATCCTGCATTACACATTAGTCCTCAAAAATGCCAAAAATTTGCCATTGAAAACCATTCAAAGTGGGGTTTTTTTTTTTTTTTTTTTAATCTCACTTTCATTTTAACACATATCTCGGTGTCAATCTAGGCTTTCTCTCCACCAGATGGCGTCATTTTTGTATAGTATGATGAGAAAAAAGTTGTAATATTTCGAGGATACCAGCTGATAGTCTTTGCTTGATTAATAATGGTTTTATTCTTGTAATATTACAACTGTATTCTCATATTGTTATGACGTTATTCTCATAATATTACAACTTTGTAATATATATTTCTTTTTAGTTTGGCCCTTATACGCTGTCATGGCACCAACGTCGTCTCTTCCTTTTCTTCTTTTTTTCTGATATGCCTTTATTGTGAAAGTCATCCCTCATTTCCTGTCTCCTCCCGTCTCGCTCTGTGTGGCTTCACTGCGCCTCTGCTGGACTGACACCTCCAAGCCGGTGCCAGTCAAATACCTGCGGGGCTTCAGCAGTGCTGCTGAGGAGCAGAGGAACACGGTGTTCAGGAGAGGGAGACTTCACCCATAATCACGTGGACGATCAGAGAATGTCCACCTTTAATCATTCAACAGTGACCTGAGGGTTTTCTTTATATGTTTTTACTCCACTGACTTTACAAAGACAACTGCAGAACCTGCAGTCTGAGGTCAGGGCTCATGCAGCTGTCCACGCCTATAGAGCTGTTGAACACCTTGCAGCCATTAAAAGCACATTTGCATAATGAACAGCGAAAAATATATATATTTGGAAAACATATGCACAGTAGTATAAAAATCTTAGAAGCATTAATGAATAAAGTGTATTTTATGTAATGGTATTCCAATATTATATCGTTTTTGTTTAAATGTTTTGATTAATTTCAATTTAACTTAATGTGGCATGATCAAACAGCTGTCCAAATATTAACTTTTAAAAATGCCCTAGTATAGTATGTCACCAAAAAACAGTCTAAATATAAACTGTCAAAAAATGTCCTATGTCCGTATATAAACTGTCAGAAGTGTCCAAGTATAGTATGTTGTCAAAAATTGTCCAAATATAATATGTCAAAAAATGTCCTACAGTATGTTGTCAACAAAAAATGTCCACATATAAACTGTCAAATATAGTAGAATATATATAATATATGTATATATATATCTATATATTATATAGATATATAGATATATTATAATATTCGAGAATAGTATGTTGTCATAGACTGTCAAAAAGAAGTCCAAAAAAATCTTTGTTTTGTATTTCAACAAAAAAAAACTGTCCAAAATGTCCAAATATAAACTGTCAAAAAATTAAAAAAAAATCTTAGTATAGTATTTCAACAAAAACTGTCCAAATATAAACTTTTAAAAATGCCCTAGTATAGTATGTCACCAAAAAACGGTCTCAATATAAACTGTCAAATATTGTCCTATGTCCAAATATAAACTGTCACAAGTGTCCTAGTTTAGTATGTTGTCAAAAAAATTTCCAAATATAAAATGTCAAAAAATACCCTTGTATTGTAAAATAAATACATGTAATACTACTACTACTAATACTATGATTAAATACCTTTAAAAGAAAGGAAAAGGAACCTTCACAACACTGGAGTCAGAGGGAAAGCCTTTCAGATGGTACAGTCTGTGATAAAACAGGGGTGGAACTGCACCATGAAAGTGTCAAAAAAGCTTTGGCATAGCAGCCTGTCAAACCGTCTCATTTGTCCTCATAACAACCCCCATTAGTGGCAGAGATACAAATGTTTTTTTGAGCTGACACTGTCTTCAGGGCACGGATATCACTTTCACATTCATTTGGTGAAGCAGACGGTGCATTCACAATCCAGCAAATAAAAGGAATGGGGGAAAAGAACCCAGAAAATATGGTTTAGAACTGTTGTGGAACTGTTAAAAAGGCTAAAGCACACGGGGCTAACATAAATATCCTCTTGTGTCACTGGACAGACATTGTTGTAAGGCTGTGCCTCTTAAATGCCACCTCAGCTCCATGGAGATTGTGATTTAGCATGAAAACATAATTTGCACGAGTGTCTCTGGAAGAAAGCGTGAAGGTTTGTCTGCATGTTGCACAGGAGTTGCATTATGCAGAGCCATTTTCATTGGATTGTTCCACTACAGAATAAACAGGAATCACACCAGCCCAAGTACAGAAAAGCATCCCAAAGCTCATTAGCATTACTAGCGGGATTTATGGTGAAAGGGTGAGGTAAGACTGTGCTCTTCATAATTGAATGGCGTTTTAATGCAGCTGTCAGCCTCTTCCTGCCCAGAGCCATTTCATAATATCCATATATATACAAAAGTTAAAGCATGGTATAATTGAATCAGATGTGATGGATAAAATCCATTAACATAGAAATATCAAGGTATAATTGGCTGTCTTGTCCTTTACAGAGTGATTCATAGGCCTTTATTATTGAAGTTATTGCTTCACCTGTTTTAAATCATAACTTAATGCACTGTCAGCACATTCATTCAATAACACTGATTCATTGTTTACCTGTTTAACCTCCACATGAGTGTCGCAAGGCAATGCCAGCTAACATAGGGACATTAAGACAAACAAATCATTCACACTGACACCTACAGTCAATTAGGAGTGAGAATTATCCTCTGCATTTTTTTGGGTTGTTGGAGGAAACCAGAGAAAACCCACATGCAAACTCCACCTCCGATGGTGCTACATGAACCACAATTTCCACCGTCTTCTTCATCCTGAGTCCACTTCCTCAGACGTTTAATAGAGACCACACCACAAAGAAGCGACCTGATGATCAAGTCATCAGATGTCCCTTTTTTGTCTTGTGAAAAGTGAAATGTTGCTAAAATGTCTCTATCCTTAAAGGACGAGAAGACACCATATTTACAGTATATACAGTACACAAAAAGAAATGACTCAGAGGACACTGTCCTCCCTCCTTCTGTAATAATCCCCCTCCATCCATATGCTCTGCAAAATTCAGCCAGAATTCCCTGAGGGTGGATCCAAAAACGACAGCAGAGGTCGGAGGGAGGACCGTCAGCTTCAAAACTCAGACGAAGCCATAGCATATGAAGAGGCTCGGTTTGGTGAAGCACGTTATTGGAGGCTGATTGTTTCAGTCAGCTGACGTTGGGCCCTGTTAGTGCAGAGCAGACACGTTTGTCACCTCCTATCGCTGTCCAGCGAAGAACAGCCAGACATCATGCTGTTGAACACATGCAGCCACACAAGGCGACACTGAATCAGCTCCATGTTCATACTGTGGGTGGAGCTAGCCTGATGAAAAAGAGGCATTTTTCCATTTTCTAAGTGAAAACTGTGTTTTGGTGTCAGCATAAGTGAAACACACATCATTAGGAAACTATATGTATATATATATATATATATAAGGAAACAATCTATATATCTAAATAAATAAATATAGATATGTGTGTCTATATACATAGAACAGTAAACAGTAATTTTTTTTTTTTTTTTTAAATAATCAGAGACACCATGATAAGTTTGATCACGATATTTGAAAAATCGCATTCCTCAATTACATGATACTGACAGCGCTTGTGAAAGTGAGCAATTGGCACCATCTAGTGGACTGAAATATTAATTTGTTTTGTTGTTTTTTAATTCCAATCCACAAAAACGTTAGACATTTGTAACGTCACGATATAACAGCGATATAATATTGGACTTTTTGCCCATATCTAATATGCCGAAATATTAGAGTGATTGGGCCATATATACATTATATATATGTATGTATGTATGTATGTATATATATATATAAATGAATATATACATCAATGAAGCTGTGATTCTGTCCTGTTGCATCCACATGTCTGCCAACTCTGCCCTCTGGTGGTGACAACGCAGAGCTGCAGCTTGAGTCAGCCTTCACATCCTCAATGTTGTTGTGTTTTCTTAATGTTGTCGTGTTTGTCACTCAAGGGCCATGATATTTGACATTATGACGGAGCATAATAAATTGGAATTTAAAAAAAAAATAAAAAAAAATGCTTATTGTTATGAAATACTTTAAGCTTGTTGGTTTTTTTCTCCCATTAATGAATGACCTTTTTCATCCTGGCAGCTCTCACCATCATCACCATGTGTCCAACTAAAAGCCTGAAATAGCAGCTGGAACAACCTGGAAAAAGAAAAATGGTTTCTCCTCCATTTATTCTTCACTTTTAAAAGGCCTTTGTGTACTTTCCGTGACTTGTTACAGTCCACATCGTTTTTTTAGGTTATGGCTTTTGTGAACACATTCTGCTGCGATCACAGTTTGCCTTTTAATTCTTTGACAATTTGTTGTTTTTCTTGAAGGCTCAATTTCATTCGTCGCATGATGCATATACAATGATACGCTGCAAACTCCTGGCCAGATCCTGTCACTTCACAATGCATGGCGATTGTATTACCCGAAAATGTAGTTTATGGTCAACACATGCCTTAAAGCAGCAAAGACCTCACGGGCCACATAAAATGATGTGGTGGGCCGCATCTGGCCCC
The DNA here is from genome assembly GCF_963457635.1 of Microchirus variegatus. Taxonomy (NCBI): domain Eukaryota; kingdom Metazoa; phylum Chordata; class Actinopteri; order Pleuronectiformes; family Soleidae; genus Microchirus; species Microchirus variegatus. Next base: position 24,410,056 of record NC_139806.1, on the reverse strand, counting down.
CGGGCCTTGAGTTTGAAACATGTGCTGTACATCAAGCAGTGACATGTACTGCTCCAAGAATGCGCTGACACTCAATTTAAGAAATGTGGGACCAGAGGGTTTCATTTATAGAACATTTTGTTTGTGTATATTTATTTACTGTAGAAGAATTATTACATTGGACATGCGTTGCATGTCGTGAAGAAAAGCATACCATACTGTGACGTTGGTTAAATTATTACAAAATACTAAACTATGCCTCCTCTCAAAAAATCGATTTGGGATAATCCACTTCCTGTTTGCCACCCGGAACTTCCGCTCATGCGGAGCTTTCCAGGAGCAGCAGGTGACATCCATGGTGACACCCGGGAGGATGAGGAGCAGCGGGGACAAACAATGTGGTGGTAACTGGTGCTGTAAAATGACCCACACGTTGTTTTGTAATGTCGTAAGACATACTTTAAACTATGACGCTGACCGTGACTGTTTTGTTTAGGAAGCTGTCGTTTCGTGTCGGCCAAAGCCAAGAGTTCCCGGATGTTCTGCTGGAGAAGCCACGCTGGATGAAGAAGACGAGCCGCCATGAAGACTCGGTGAGCGGCTTCTTTTACCACACTGAGACATCATATCAATGTAGTTTCTACCCATTTATATTGATTAATTATATACAAAAAATACGACTGTATTAAGTAGACATATTCTGATAATTAACTCTATTCAAATGTAATGAAAGTATAAGAAAAAAACTGACTTCTCACTTGATTAAAATGTAATTTAAGCTCTTAAATATAACGTGATGATAATTTTAGTCCATTTTAGTAAGATAATAGATCAGTGTCTTCTCATATAAATCCTAATTTGTCTAAATAACAGCTAATATTGTCCACTTTTAAAATAAACCTTCTGTGGGGAAAAAAACAACAAATGTCTTTTAATATTTACTTGCTCTGCTTTTATCAGTGACCTGTCAGTAGAATGACCATAAGTAATGTTTTTATTAAGTCTTAAACTTTTAACTACATTAAAGATATTACTCTCACAATCTCCTCAAATAAATTTTAAATTCCTGTTTTGTTAATAGCTAAAACTAATTGATCGTATTTGTCACTAGAGACTTTGAATTCTCCTGCTTAACTTGCCAAATAAAATGATTAAACCAATCTTTCTATATAGTATCTTTATATTTTAAATAAGTGAATTGTCACTTTTTACAATTTGTGTCCAAATATACAAATATAAAAAATCTTAATTTTACTATGTTTCTATCACGTTGTGTATATATATAATTTTATAACAATCACACATAATAATCTCGTCTTTGAAAACTGTGCTGCTTCTAGATTTTACAATAAATTTAACCCAGTATTCACAAAATGCATGTTAAACTAATATAATCTGGGGTTGTTAATTGAATTCAATTTTGGAAATGTAAAAAATTTAATTATACCATCTTGCATAAAAAACTCAAAGTTACTTTAATCCCATGCTCACCATAGCATAGAAATTGATTAATTTGAACCAATTATAAGACCAGAAATAAATATTATAATGTCCTTCTCTACTGAACATGAACTATTATTAGTTCTGCAGTAACTTATGTTAAGAATTTAAACAATAATCATTGCATAATTTAACAGTATACTGTAAATGTAAAGAGTGAAAATAAATTTACAGCATTAAATAAAGTGCACTATTTATTAAATGTTTTAAACAAGTCTCTTTAGGATCTATTTTTAAACTAATTTATTTTTCCAACTAAAATTAATTCAAAATAACCACACAATATTATAATTTCCTTCTCTACTGAACATGAACTATTATCAGTTCTTCAGTGACTTATGTTAAGATTTAAACAATAATCATTGAGTAATTTAACCATATACTGTAAATGTAATGAGTGAAAATAAAGTTACAGCATTAAATAAAGTGTACTGTATATTTATTAAACAAACTAAACAAGTCCCTTTGGGATCTATTTTTCCAACTCAGATTAATTCAAAATAACCACACAATTACATTGCCCGTCCAGTCTAAACCATAATGTCAGTGTGTCTCAGCAGGTGAAGACCACCTCACTCTCTCTCAGCCAAAGAAAATGCTCAAAGTTAACTGCAAACTAACACTTGTACATTGTCACAGAGACATGTTCAGCAGCTCTGTCAGTGATCAGTGACACAACTGCAGAGACAGTGTTGGAGTCTTAAACTTATCACTGAAGAGAACTTCTTTAATGATAAGTGCAAGTCTCCACTGTTTCTGCAGTTGTGTCACTGACAGAGCTGCTGAACATGTTTCTGTGACAATTGTTAGTTAGCTGTTAACTTAGCATTTTATTTTGGCTGAGACATATTGTTTTGTTATATTGAGTTTATACTCCACTTAACATATTTTGTCAGATTCAATCTCGTAAATGTGTCTAACTTCGTTCAGCAGCTCCTCTGATAGTCTTGTTATAATTGTCTGTGCAGCTTGTGTCACTCTACATTTATACTTAGTAATCTTTTCTCCATGTTCTAATGTGTTTAACTTTACTTCTTTCAGCAGCTTCTCTGGTTGTTGTCCTTAGCTCCAGTGTTAACTGGTTCATTGAATGTACTTAGTAAATTGTTTACTTCAGTTTGTGTTTAAATAAACATCCACATGAAAAAAAAAAGTGTGCTTGAAACATTTTTGAAAAAACAATTTGAAACAATGTACAGTTCAAGTTTTTATTTTGAAACACAACAATCCCTGCATTGCACTATCTAAACGCATGTTTCTCTCTGGAAAACGAGGGCTCAAGGGATTCTTGAACACTCTTCTTCCAAATGGCAGCAAATAAAGAGACAAAACTGAAGTTCTTTTGGAGGAAACAATTCCTGCAAGAGTCCATCTTCATTCTGGAAGACAAAGAACAACTCCAACACAAACACCACAGAAGTGGTGACATGCTGCAAGACAACATACTCACATGATGGTGCAGTTGTCTCTTCAAGGAGCTTCTGGTTTCTCAGCCAAGTGGAGCATCATCTCAACAGCATCCTGCAGAACACAAGACACCAAGTTACACATAGACAAATGGACCCTTGTTTAGCAGAACACCAATAAAGATTGTCCATGTGAGACACAATGACAGTCAACATAAGGCTGGATATTAACAATAATTTGGATTGTGGCTAACAGGAAGGACATGCGGACTATAGCAGTGAAGACGCAACACTAATGATACTCCCAATTTAGGGCACAATGGAAGACATTTAAAAGTTACATCTTCAGGTGTTAGCCTACAGCATTAGCACAAGTATTTAAAGATCAAGGTCTTGCAGCTTGTTGCATGCATGACTCAAATCTAACAGCCCTTTTGGATTGTGGGCAACAGGAAGGACACAACTATAGTGGTGAAGAGAAGACTCAACATAAGTCACTCTAACTTGGGGACATGGGCAATTTCTAAAGCAGTTAAAGTTAGACACTAGTCAAGGAGCTGTAACACTAAAGCAATTTAAACCCAACTTTTAGTCGGTTACTCCATATTTAGCAAGGGGACAATGGAGGAAATTTATAAATGACATCTTCAGATGTTAGCATCTTACAAATTAGCAACTTGTTGCATGAATTGCATTTGTGGCCAACAGGAAGGACTATGTGAGTGAAAAAAAAGTAATAAAAGCAAAATGCTTGACCTCAAATCAAACACCAACAAGTAACTTTGTTTAAATGCCTTGGAGCATATGTTTATTCAACACGATTGCAAACAGTTTCCATGAAATGTACCTGTGCGGATTACTTGAGGAGTCTGTCCTCCGGCGCCATCTTGTAGTCAACCAGAACAGTGATAGAGGATGGAGATTTACCTGCTTCTCTGGCAGATTGTTGTCCAAGCTTTCACTGCTGCAGGAAAACGCAGCACAGGTCAGGAATCCTGGATATAAATTTGTGTCATTAAAATAAAGCACAACAGGAAAATGTGAAATAAGAAACAAAACCGAGTATTGCAGCTCGTACCTCTGGCTGCAAGGACTTTAATAGATGTACTTCTGCATCACATCCATTTGCCTGATATTCTCTCTTGAGGATCATTCTTTGGCACCTGAATGACAGAGAAAAACATAAATACAGAGGAAATGTAGCTTTACCTGAACATAATGGTGAATTAATGCTTTTAAGGGAACTTGTGTGGGAAATAGTGACCTGATGAAAGTCTGCTGCAGTGACTCAGGATGGAGCTTCTGAAACCTGTGAGAGTAAAAAACAAAATGTTTAGAGAACACGCCATTTTGACAGCCAACATGTGATTAGAACGAAGGAAACATGCAGACAATGCTGTTACCTGGGAAGAGTTGAATGGGTCGACCTTGTGCATCACTGTCTTCAGTTTAACCAGGATTCTGAAACAGAGCAAAGAGAAGATGTTAAACAAAGACACTAAGCTTAAGAACAAGTATTATAATTATATCAACAAAAGCAAAGGATGTGCTGTGTCCACTCTCACCTGTGTGCAGTCCGTTCCTTGTCCAAGTGACTGAACAGGAAGTGATGCTGACTCCAGGCGGAAGCGGAATAAAAAAAAGGTACCGGAAGTGAAGAGGCTGGATTCAGGCCGTGTGTGGTGGCGTTTCCCTTCACCTGGTGATGAAGGATGATGCAAGTTAATGGAAAATAAACACACGTGCACAAAGATAATTCCTCTAGTTTTATCAAAAGTCATTATCTACACACCTCCTTCGTGGGTCTCGGTGTTACCGCTGGAGTTTGGACTGGTTTGTCACGTTCACGGAACCTGTAAATAGATGAAAATAAAAGTTAAAATGTCAGTGAAAGGTGTGAATCTTTCGAAAAATGTCGATGAGACGAATTGTTCAGCTTGATCAAACGGAGCCGGAACAAGTCCTAGATACAAGGGTTTTGGACAGAGAGTCACTTATTAAAGAGTTACTTCACAAAAATGGCAGAAATTCGAACGGGGTTTGGTTTCTGGCACTCACCGAACAGACATCACGGCGGGTGGATGAGCAGTATTTCAGTCTGTATAAAAAAGAGACAAGTTAGACAGGAATCAAGGTGTTCAAATGTGAACAGGATTAAAGACAAAATGATCGACTGAGCGTTTTTACTTCACCTTCAGTTCAGGCTCAGGTGATGATTCACTGAGGTTCAGCGGAGAATGAAGCAGTTGAAGGAGTTGACTTTTATATACACACACACACACACAGGTGTGAGTGGTTGGGCTAATCACCTGTGATACATGGCCGCCGAAGAGGCGTGGCCTCCACTCTACACGTTCTTCTCTTTTTAAACCAGTCGCTTCTAAAAACAATATAAACTCTATGTATTACTATATTCTCCGTTTTAAATAATACACCTTATTTTATTTTTTTACTTAGACACATGTTTTGTTTTTATACATTATTTTATTTATTTAAAAAAATAAACTAAAAAATAGGGAGGTTGATTCTCTGCCGGTTTCAATCCAACCAAAAAAGCACAAATCCACAAACACATTTTTGTGACGAGTATAGTATATTTCTGACAGTAGCGCCCTTCCCGAGACGCCACATGAACACGCTTTGCTGTGCTCGTACACGTCACTCTGGGAAATCAGAATCAGAATCAGAATACTTTATTAATCCCCGGGGAAAATTGTTTTTGTTCCAGATGCTCTGTGCAAAGTAAGAATAAATACAGCATGAGGAAACAAGAGCTAGATACAGATGTAAATAAAATAAAATAAAATAAAATAAGACAGTGAAATGAACAATAAGCTAAATAAAATAAACAATAAAAATAAAATACAATAATAAGTAGACAATCTGAAAATATATACAATATACAGTGAATGTAAGTATAAACAAATGAAAAGAAGTTAGATGAGAATGGGTATAAGATTAAGATTAAGACAAATAAGATTTGTCTGGGCTTTTTATGGCATTTAGGAAGGTTTACACATATGAAACTCCGCGAATTCAAAATATAGAATATAAAGATGTATTAAAGCCTGTGTCCATGTCTCGAGGTGTCCTGTGGACACAGGCGTCTCTTATACTATTGTGCTCAATGGGAAAATTGCTTTTTGGGCCCATTGAGTATTTCTTCTTGCAGTACCCAGTGTAGCCACCAGGACAACATTGTCTTCAAAGCAGAGGGGGCGGTGCTCTATCCAGTTCTTATCATACATCCATGCGCGCGAGCCACCGACACAGATCTGACCAATCAGCGTTCGCCAACCCTGAGCGCTGACCAATCACAGAGCCCGCTTCAGGCTGAAAACTGTTCAACATGGAGTCAACAGTTGATAAGCTGGAGGTGATGGTGAGCGCTGTGAAAAATATTGTATTTTTACTGAATGTGTTGAATTCTGACGACGTCGTGCACTTTAACAGAACTATCGGCGACTCTTTACTTGTCTATAGTTTAGTCAAGAAGGGACACGTCACGACAGTCCTTGTTATGGCGAGTTTCTCTTTGTCACGTTGACAATTTAATGCTCGGTCACAGAGCTTCAAGTGTTTCACCCAGCGGTACAGCATTCCAGCTAACTAGCACAACATGGTACTGACTGTAGTGTGAGCTGTTTACAGTCCGGGTTCAACGTCAACAACCGTCTGTAATGACGTAATGTGGGGAGCAGAGAACTGGTTTAATGCCGTTTTCTGCGGGGAGTTGTCAGCTTCTCAACAAAGCAGCAGATGTTGCGCCAAAGCACGTCGAAAATGTGAAACTGTGAATTTTGACCAGGCGCAAAATGGACCAGGGGTCTTTCGTCTACGGTGGCCTGGAAGTGCAAACTCGTAAAAGTGTGCAACAGATTTACATTTTTAAAAACACATTCACAAAACGTGAAACACTTTTATAAATCTCATAACGAATCAACAATAGTTGAAACAATTAACAAATCTCAATATCAATCACCACCAACATCCTGACACCCCAGTAAATTGGCTTGTGTTCCTGATCCCACATTCCAATATATGTATTTTTCTCACCTGGAGAATTTTCTGTTGATCCACAAATATCCCAATATTTTTGCACTGCATGCAGATGACACCGGTACTGTTGTTGACATGGACGTATGACGTCATTTGTTATATGGATCGTAACAGTGTATGAATCAGCCTTAAAATCAAACCAACACATTGAAATAAAGGGCCTATTAATTCATTAGTTCATCCATTAACCGTTCAGACTAATTAATCGGAATGCTATCGACTTCAGATAAAATATTGTCCAGACCTACACACATATTCATAGTATGTATAAAGTACCATTCCCTCTCATATCACAATCAAAATTCCTGTCAACAATAATCGTAATTAGATATTTATACTAAATTGTTCAGCCCTAGTTTAGACGATAACTTGTCTGGTTAGCATTGAATTAACAATCAACCACTTTGTATGCTGCTAAAAAAAAAATCCTTATGTATTCAGCATAAAAATAATAGCTTGTTCTGAAAGTATTGCCCACAGGCAATCAGTTATTTTCAGGGTTATTTCCTCAAATTCCTGGATTAATGTATTAATGTAATTACTCATTCTTCTTTGCCCCTGCTCTTAACCCACAACTCCACAGAGAATGTATTTTCTGGACCTTGCAACAAGGGAAAAGTTTCAGCTGTTGGCAGGTGCTCTGACTTCATTGCACTACTGTATCACTGCAGCTAGCAGTGCAATAGTATTGTCAAAGCAACTGAAAACTGCAGAGATCAGCTGCTCAGTCATTAGATAGTGATTGAAAATAGCCTTCAAATGGAGTTAACAGAAACCGGTACATGCATAAGTGTTTTTCTTGTCACTAAACTCTGTCTAGAGATTGTCCTGCACTCAGTCACAGTTTGGCGTCTTTGCAGTTCCAGAAGTCACAGGCTGACCTGGAATACATCGAGAAGCGGCTGAAGCTGGACTTCATAAACAGCACTGCGGAGAATGGAGGTTCTGCTGAGGTGAAAACTAAATTACCTCTGCTTTTACATTCATTGAACCAAAGACATCATGTGCAACCTGCAGGAAACAAATTACCAAGTGTAGTTCGAAAGCATTATACCAATTATATAGGTATTATAGATATAGATATATTAACCCTTAATCTAAACATAGGAGATGCTGGGAGGTTTTGTCATTTGTGTACAAACACGCATACATAGAGTAAATTGTGTGGTTTTTCAACATTTTCTCCCTAATATGAAAAGATAAATCTCGTAAATCGAGTTTCAAATCTACATTCTCAGTTTGTCAATAAATAATAATAAAAAAAACGGTGTACAATTGACTACACATGTGAGACTGGGTGCTTTTACATTGAGTCTCTATTAACTATTGATTGATATTTTCCTGCAGGAGAACCCAGCCGTGGTGCTGGAGAACCTGAGGAGCCTGAAGGCCAAGCATGCAGCATTGAGCTCTCAGGTGAAAGAGATTGCAGCTACACAAAAAGAGTCCATGGACGCCATCAGAAACAACCTCGACAGTGTCATGAAGGTGATCCAAAATGTCCAGCAGACTGCTGACGTGGAGGTGAGTAACCACATAACCAACCAGTCGCACACAAACAGTAACGTGCCCTGATATACCATGTAACAACTGACTGTGTCATTGTCAACTTGCTGCAGGTTCAGCCACTGACAGAGTCAGAGCGAGAGTCAGTGGAGCTGCTCCTGGCTTCAGCGCTCAGTCAGACCACTCCAGAGGTGAGACACTCCACTCTCAGGTTACCACTTCATACTGTTATGTTTCCATTAAAGAATAAATGAGGGGGGGGGGATATCAACTGTTGTTACCATCTGCTTCAATACTATCACACAACCTTACACTGGGCATTCTGGTGTGAACTGGTGTGTAACTGACATTATAAATCTTCTTCCTCCAGGCGCCTGCTGCTGTAGCAGCACCAGCAAGTAAGCCCTCGAGTAAGTCTGTTACCTTCTCTTCTTTTACTTTATTCTAAATACTAATACAAAGAAAACAAAGACAATGACATCAGGTGGAACATACTTATCCAGCTTACATTTTAGCTGCTGTTATCTGACTGAGTTTGACTTGTCCACAGGCTGTGAATATAAGGAGGTGAGTGACGCCATGTTGGAGGCTGTTCCTTCCAGCATACGCTCCAGCATCAAGCTGGCCGACCTCAATATATTCTACCAGCAGCTGCAGCAGCACTTCAGCAAAAACAGGTTAGAGCACAATAATGTAACAGTTATATTTTATAGATAATATATATACGGTGTTGGTAATTAATCCTTTTTTTTTTTTTTTTCAAATATGGATCTGTCTTTCCATCAAAATGAACATGCATAACCTGTCTATCTTTCCTTCCTGTCCCCTGTAGTGGATCCCTCAACGTGCAGAAGATGAAGCTACTGAAGATGAAGGTGAGCGACGCTAAGCTAAAGGTCCTGCAGCATCTGTTTTTAGTAGAGCAGGACAGGAAAGGCAATGTTCGTCTTGTGATGTAAGGCTGAGCCTGTCGACGGGACGAGTGTTTCTGGATGCAGATGCTTCTCTGCTTGTTCTGAGCTGGACTAACAAACGGAATTCACTGCAGGATCAAACTCCTCATGACCACCACATTTGTACCAGATGTTTGCGGATATATCGGCCTTATATTCATTTCTGATACAGATGTGATGTAAATTGATGCAGTTAAAGGGATATTTTAAGGGTATTTTTCGACTGTGCCATGTGAACTTTGCATAGAGGCTCTACCAGCGGTGACACGAAAAGAAGAGAAAGGCTTGTCTTATAAACTATATGCATGCTTAAGTCATTGTTAGCTCTGTAATATGTCTGTTGCTTTATCTCACTGTTAAGCAGCATTTTCTGACTGAGAACTGAAGTTTGGTAACTGCTCACTCTCTTTTGGGCTGTCAGAAAAAGGAGATTGAAAGGAGCTGTATTTTTTATGTATTTTTCTGCATCTTTAAAAAGAGCATAATGTAAATAAACACTTTTTCCAAACAGTATTTTTGTTTACCTTCATTTAATTCAGATGCTTCTAATGTTAGAACCTGATGAAACCTCTAGGTGGAGCTAATACCTTCACCTGATGTACAAAGGAATTTGAGTATCTATTTTTCATAACATTTTCAAATAATTAATACTCTGGCCTAAACATATATTGGAAACTTTTCAAGTGAACTCTTTCAGAACAACAAACCTTGCATGAAGCAACAAATTAGTAACAACATTATCAAAACGTCAGTGGAAATTCAAACACCTGAAACAAAATGCAGCTAAACTTCCACACACACCTTGTTTTTATTTGTTGTTTTGCAAAGAGTCTGGGCGTGCACCAAGAATCCTGTAATAAAAAACACAACACAAACAGAAATTATCTCAAATAAAAGAAATTAAGCTTTGACTTGCTGCTTAACTGCACTTATTCCACTGATGGCATCAAACAAGAATCTCAAAAAGACCTGTGTTATACTGTAGATGAGTGTTTAATCAATGTATTAGACTTAGCCTCCAGTTTGATGTGTCAATGTTATAATCTGAGTAAGTATTAGTATTTTCTGTGATGAAAAGAATCCAGTTGCTCAAGTGTTGACATCAACTATGAATGAAAATGTGTTTCATTGATTACTGATGTCATTGTATCCTGCCATCAGTCCATTTGTCTGCTGATGTCCTTTATATCACTTAACCCAACCATTAACTCTGTACTCGCCTGGACTGTAGATTTACGTACCGGAGCCCAGGACTCTATGTGGTGCCCTCCTCCTTCTTCTCAAACTGCTGCAGCACATCATCAAGTGTTGCATGAGCTCTGAAACAGACGGACAATTATCATTTTAGTGTTTCAGAAACAAGTGACTCAAGCTTTACCCCTCAGTAATGTATTAGCAGCTAATTAGGGCTGCTAATACATGTGACTTTCAGGGAGAGAGCTCACCTGTTAGTGTCCTCCAATAAACTGAGACTGTGCCACAACTATGAAGATACTCTGAGCTTTATCTCCTTCTCTGGATCTACAGAACAAATCCATTTCAATGTTTTTATTATGAGCAATTGATTAAAATGAATGTATTAATGTAACCCCACACATATATGGGGGACAATAGAAATGACATTTCATCAGCTCAATAAGCAAAAATGCATCAACAAAATCAACTGCAGTCAGTTTTGCACCTTCTACAATGGCTCATTTCTTTATTATTAAGAGCAGCATCAGGCTCCAAAATGCTCCACTTAAAAGTTCAGAACATCATTTATAACTGTTGAATTGTGTCTTCATATTGTATTTTGTGATATATGTCTGCGATTTTCTAATATTATGAGGTAGTTTTTGTTACTTTTTTCAACTCCATTAAAATGCCTCTGTTTATGTTTACCAAGTTATGAATATATTTAAAAAAATCTTAAACCTTTGTTTCTCACCCTTCTGTGGGTCACACTTGTCAGGCTTCTCTTCACAGCATTTTCCATCATGGGTCCCTCTCCCATTGGTCTCTTCCTCTCCTTCTGTGCTCTGTTCATCATGTCCTCCTGCTATTTCCTGTGACTCATCTACTGCCTTCTCTTCTTCTTCATCCATCACATTTTGACTGTCAGTGCTTCTCTCCGTCTCCTCTTCACTCTGCCCCTGCTCAGACACTCCTACGCTCTCTCCGTTCTCTTCTTCTTTGGGCTCACCCTCCACAGAGCTGCTGTAGCCCCTGTGGAAACCGGAGCTGAGAGATTCAGTATCGCTAAACAGCTCTTCCCCCTGGATGGCTGTGACGAAGCCCTGAAGACTGCTGGCAGTGTCCGCCTCCAAAGATGGAGGCAGAGGAGTGTAGGAACCCTAAAACATTTACACAAGGTTAGGTAACTGTAAGAACCACTGTAGAACTTTCTAGCAGTTATTCAGCGCATTCTGTACGGAATCAGAGTGAGATCGTCATCAAAGCAATCGCAATCAAAGCCTTAACATCCAAGGCGCTTCTTATATATAACCAACCCCTTATTTGTGTGTTTTCATCTGTAACTGATCATCAGAACCTGTATGCTTTGCCGGTTTACAACCTATTAAGTAGTGTATTGAGTTGTGTTTAGAATAAAACCTCTTAAAGACACTCGAGTTGTCCGCCATACTTGTTCTGGATGCCCTTTCCAGGGGGTAGTTTATTGAGCTGTAAGAAGCAGCCGATAAAAATCTGGACAGTTGTAAACCGTTGTTGGGATCGTTGTCGAAGAACACGGTGCCGAGCGGAGAACGCCCGTCGTTGAAGAACATCGTCGGGACCACCAAGAACGCCACCACAACGGGCAAAAAGCTTAGAGCCAACGGGGCCGTCAAAGGGCTAAAGCAGCCACCGCGACGGAGCAGCCGAGGACGAGCTAACGGGGCGGTTGAAGGCAAAAGAAGTACCGCAGCTGCAAGTAAAGTGGAGCTGCGCCAACTACTGGTAAAGGAGCCAATAGTTACTGAGCAAAGTAAAGTGGAGCTGTGTCAACTACTGGTAAAGGAGCCAATAGTTACCGAACAAACCACCAAAGAGTCAACGCTTGGCCGTCAAAGGAGACTAGCCAACGCTGCTGAGACTCAACGCCACCGCTACCACGACATCAAAGAATCGACGTCGCAGGGCGACTGTATCGTTTACCTTGTTACCGAGGCCCAACTGCTAACCGCCTTTGATCCTTTCAGTTAAACTGATCGAGAACCAAGAGAAAAGTAAGATGGCTGGCAATGAACTAGAATTGGAGGACCAAGAACAGGAGTGGTCCAGAGCGCGAAACGTCCTCACAACAAACATGCACCTTCTCATCGCCACGACCAGTTTACCAGGGAGTGAACCGGTCGAAAGAAGTATAGAAACACTGTTCATCGATTACAAAAACTTCCTTAGCACAAGCCTTAAATATGCCGCAACACTAGAGGAGATGGAAGACTCAATGGATGAGGATGAGTTCAAGAGACGACAGGGCAACGCCCTAGCAAAGAAAAACACCACCATACGAGAGTACCACACCACAGTAGAAACACTGTGGTTTACGCAAGCAGAACCTGACATAGACGCTTTCATTACGGAGTTTAAATCAACTTTTGACAAGACTGAAGCACTCAGTAGAGACAAAACAATACTGCGGGCACAGCAGGAGTACCAAAGTACCAAACTTGACCAAAAACTCGATGAAATCAGAAACGCCGTGAGTACCTGGAAAGACTACCAACCACATGGAAAAAAGAAATGGAGATTCCTTTCGTCATTAAAAGAAGACAAGGAAGACCTGATGAAAAAATGGAAACATCAATGGGACAAAGACGAAGATCGTGACAGTGAAATCACCATATACCAACGGGCCCTACCAACTGCCTTTAGTGTAGAACAAGACACTAACAGCAAACCCTTAACCACGTTTGACCTTGACATAGAGCAAGCACAAAGTGCAACCCACCCTCCGATCCTCACCAGCACACCAAGATCACCAAGACCTTTTGTAGACCCTGGTGTGGAACAAAGTAGTGGGGGGCCTTTCGGTACGAACACCAGGGGGGAAACCAGCTCGATGTGTACCCAATCCAACGTTAAATACACCCAGACAACATTACCAAAGTTCAACGGGAGAGGAAGAGACTATTGGCGTTGGAAGAAAGAATGGGCAAACATGGAAGCGCAGGCAAACTCGACAGGATTAGAAGATGTCAAAAAACATAATTTACTAGAGAGCTTGAGTAAAGACGTGAGGGACAAACTCGACCTAGGGCATTCCAAGGATGCGGGGGACATCTTTGGGATACTGGAGTGCTATTATGGAGACATTGGCATCACAGCAACAGAAATCCTGGAGGATATACAAGCCCGGCCAGATGTACAAGAGGGCCGAGCGGCAGAGACGTTGGAGTTGATCACGGCTGTGGAAAGAGCAATGACAGACCTCGCAGAATTGAAGTGCGAAAGCACCATGAACCACCCTTTGATAACCAGGTCGTTGGAATGCAAACTCCCTCACAGTATGCGAATGGACTGGTTTGCATACGCTAGCAAACCTCACCGCCGAGTCTGTATAGACAACCGTATGGACTATCTCCTGGAATTCTTAAAGAGACGTAAGTCCTTCCTACTCCAAGATATGACTGTGACGAGGATGTCATCCCTTGCCAATAAGCATGAGGGGCCCAGAAACTACGAGGGAACGGTAGGCCGAAAAAACGTAAAGAGGTCCTACGCCGGCGCAACAACCATCGGAACGGAGAGGACATGCACAATGTGCGGTGGACAACACGAACTGTACAGTTGCGTAACCTTCAGGAAAGCCACCCTCTCAGAAAAGACAACTCATGTAAGAAGTGCAAAAGCGTGCACAAAGTGTCTTGGGGACCACGAGGCCGACGGCCTTTGCACTCCTAGGTTCCTCTGCAGGAAGGAAGAATGCAGAAAAAGAAACGCCCCAGCAGATCACCACTACCTCCTGTGCCCCAAAAAACCAACCGCTAAACTCGCTACTGGAAAAGAAAAAGGTGAAGAGAAAAAACAAACTTTGCCAGAAGACATATCCAGTCAACTAGAAACCCTCAACAAGACCCTTAAAGCATTTACAGGCAAAGCAACATTGAGCGTATACCAAGCAGGACAAAGTGACCCAGACGACTTGAAAGAACACCCAGGCCTTTTCATGTTTGTGTCTGCCAAAGCCGAGGGCGGAGTCAGTCTCGGGACTTTCGTAGATCCCGGTTCCGACACCAATTACATCACACACCAAGCGGCCAGGAAGCTTGGGTTGGTCGGCACACCAGCCTTAATAACCATCAGCGGAGTCGATAAGATGAAGGTGAGGAAAAAGAAGGGAACCAAGAGGTACCGTGTGACAATAGAGACACGGACCCCAAGGGGGACACTGAGGCACCACCAAATGATTTGCTATGGGCTGGACACTATATGCGAAGTGAGGCACGTAATAACGCCGGAACGCCTACAGCAGATCTTCCCAGGCGTCAAGCTGGAGGATCTGACACGCCCGAAGAAAATCGACCTGCTGATCAGTGTGAGAGAAGGGGCTATTGCCCCCCACACCTTACAAAAAGTTGGCAACCTAGTACTATCGGACGGTCCCCTAGGCAAGATCGTGAGTGGAACCCATCCCGCCCTTTTCGAAGACGTGGAATTGGAAAAACATCTGAGAAGCTTTAGGACAGCAGCATGCAGCTCGGAGGTCCTTGAGTGGCTCAAGTGGGACAGCGTCGGAGCCGCCTGCATTCCTGCATGCGGAGGATGTCGTTGCGGAAAGTGCTCACCTGGAGGAAAAGAAATGTCCTTGGCCGATGAAAAAGAACTTGAGATAATAAAGGCGGGATTGACCTTCAAGGAGAGTGATGCTCACAGCAACCAGTCTCACTGGGACGCTAAGTACCCCTGGAGAGAGGACCCAGAATCCCTCCCCAATAACAGGAAGGCCGTGGAAGCAACATTCTTAAGAACAGAGAAACAGCTCATGAAAGACCCCTTGTGGAAGGAAACGTACTCAAGGCAAGTCCACGACATGCTGAGTAGAGGGGCTGCTGTCAAACTCAACCAGGAGATGATAAATGGTTGGAAGGGAGCAGTATGGTGGATAAGTCACCTAGTCGCACCAAACCCCCATTCGGCAACCACGCCAGTACGCCTTGTTTGGAATGGCCGCCAAGAATTCAGAGGAGCGAGCTTGAACAACATCTTACTCAAGGGCCCTGACGTCCTCAACCCCATTAGAGCGGTTCTCCTCAGATTCAGGGAGGGAAGGCACGCGGCCATTGGAGACATCAAAAAAATGTACAACTCGGTGTGGCTGGGAGAACAAGAGGTCCACGTGCATCGATTCCTGTGGAGGGATTCACCAACGGACGAAATTGAGGACTATGCCGTCGTAAGAGTGAACATGGGGGACAAACCCACCGGATGCATCGCACAAGTAGCCATGCGCAAGACCGCGCAATTGCCCCAGTTCACCAGCATGAAGGAAACCAAGGAAGTCATCGAAGAAAACGTCTACGTCGACGACCTTCTCGTCTCCCACAATAACCCACAACGCCTAGATGAGATCCTGAAAGGAGTAGAAAAGATCCTGAAGGTCGGGGGCTTTTACCTTAAGCCTTGGGTCCGGTCAGGTCAAAGTGGGAGGAAGGACGAGTCGAAACCCACCTTGGTGACCATGGTGTTACCAAACCAACTAAAGGAAGAAGACAACAAAGCCCTAGGAGTTGGCTACCTCGTACTGGAAGACAAGCTTTTTGCGATGGCCTCTATTAATTTCTCAAAGAGAAAGAAGAAAATGAGGACCGGCATTGACCTCACCGAGGGAGAGGTGGACACAAAAACACCAAACCCATTAACTCGCCATAATCTACTGAGCCAGGTCGCTGGGTTGTACGACCCCATCGGCCTAGTAACACCTGTGAAGCAGAAAGGCGTGATCCTAGTGAGGAAAGCCTTCCAGGAAGCTGGTAAACTCACCAAAGACACTTGGAATGAACCCCTATCCGAAGAGCTCCGAGCAAGCGGACAGTAGGCAGGCACAAAATAAAACACAAACATTTTGTATATCCAATTAAGCAGCACATTAGCACTTTGGGCAACCAATTTGTGTTCCAGGGTGTTTGTTTTTTGGACAACTAATTGATTAATGAGGGAATAATCAACAGATCAATCATAATAATAGTTAGTTGCAGCTTTAGTCAGCAGCATGGAAAGTTAGATTCAGCAGTGTCCCCCATAACTGATAAAAACTACTACCAGAACCACTTATTTCCTTCAACACTGCCACATTTTAATACATAAAGTATTGTGTAATATACTGAATGTGAGTGTAACTTACTAGCTTGCTCACAAAACCTATCAAGTGTAATTAATTAATAAAAAAAGGGGAAACATGTTGGTCCTCATGCACTCTGGGAACCTGTGTAAAGTGAACTGTAATTCACTCTACACAGGTTCATAAAATAAAGGTTTGTATATTTTAATATCACCACTGGAGCGACCAACATGGTGCAGGTTCTTCCAGACTATCTGTACACTGTTGTAAACATCTAAAGCTAAATTGTGCTAAATTCAAAGCCAGATTAAAGTTGTTTATGAGTCCAAACGGAGAGGAGAGGCCACTGCAGCATTGGCCTCTTGTTTACATCTGGATTCATCTATTAGCTGTAATGGAAGAATGGTTAAGGTTTACTCAGAGTCATCTGAAAAAAAACACAGGTGAATGACACGAGTGTATGAACCTTTGATGAGCTTGCTTTTGGAATGGAGGAGCTCTCAGTCCACAGATGCTCAGTACTGCAGTGGCTGCAGGCAGGGTAGTCTGGGAGTTTGGCCTTTAGAATATCTGTCATCACACGCCTGTTTAAGTCTGATAAAATACAACACAAGCACCAGGTTATGAGTGATAAGATTTTCTTGTTATCTTGTTATGTAATCAGGTAATAATGCCTAATCTGGATAGTGGATCAGGGAAACGAGAGAATAGCCTTTTTTGTTATTGCACTGTGTAGGAAATGAGGGCGCTCCCACAGAACAAGGATACACTATACAAAAAAAGTAAAGCTAATATGAATATATATATATATATATTGTACATATAAATATAAATATAATATACACACAGTAGATACATTTAAAAGTGGCTGTAAACATGGCATACATGGCAAGAGGAGCTAGTGCTGTTAAGGTGCTGAGAAGGCAGGAGGAGGTAGATTGAGTCCTTGATTCTGTATGACTGTGTGGGTGAGTTTGAGTGATTTTAATGGGTATTTCTTAGTGTTTTAAGTCTTCACATCCAATTCGCTTTACTAGCACAACGATACTATTGTCTCTGTCTGTCTTGACATAAAGCAAATCACTTTCTGAACAAGAGGGTCACTGAGCAAAGCGAGATCTGAACACCATTGTAGTGAGAAACACAGGGAGTTGAGTGAAGCTAATGATCTTAATCAACAGTGTGTGTAAACTAATTTTTCCATGGCTAAAATGTAACAAAGACATTTGTTTATAATAAAGGTAATGCGCTACAGTTTTAGTGCTGTCCATTTGTAATTAGAGCTTCTTTTCTTCCTCCTCTCGTTCAGTGTTTTTCGGCAGTTGGCATACTTAATGTTGCATTAACGCATCCTGGATTAAATCAGCCAATACAGTATCCGTGTTGTTGGATGTTAATAAATGCCAGGTCTGAACAGGGCCTCGGACTGATTATCAGTAATGAAGTGCTGATGGCAGGATGTTGGGTCTATTTAATAAACACTGGTTCTCCAAACTAAGGTCTTTGCACTGAAGACAACCAAAACAAATGTTGTAAGGAGTAGTTAGGAGTATTTTTTTTCTTTAACTTGAAGAACAAGTTTCCACAGTGATCACAATGTGAATGCCTTTACCTGGGTTACGTGGGGTACTGTTACAGGGTGGGCCTTGTCTGTTGCTATAGATACTGTAGAGTTTCTCCTTGGGGACGGCCGGAGAGCATGTGATACTGGAGAGTTCAGCCAGCAGAGCCACGTCTGACGAAGTCCTTCACACATACACACAAACACATTTTGAAAAATCACAACATCTTAAACAAGAGACTCACTTTAGGGAGCACTGTCGAGCCTTTGTCGCCATGCCCATGAATAAGGACGACAGATTTATAAAAATACAAGAATTTTTGTGCCAAAAAATGCACTTGAAAGAGGAAAAAACATGTTAACCGTTGTACAACACAGGTGAATGCTGGTTAAGGCTACATGCTAATTTCACAGTGAACACGCCAACTGTCATTCCTATGTTTACCTATAAACCTCTCTCCTCAATGGAATGTAAAAAGCTGTCTATTGTTTCTGGTTTGAGTAAAGTCTCAGAGCTGCTCTCACCTGGAAACTATATATATGCTGACAAATATTATACAAGACAGAGAGTAGCTACACACTAATCTATTTCAATAACAGTGAATCTCAGTACATTAGAATATGAAGAACATACGTCCATCTTTGTTCTTACATGTAAGTGTTTGGTGTACACTGTGTCTGTGTTCCACTGACACTTGGATCCTTACAGGTATTTGAAAAGCTCTCATAATCTGAGGAGAAAAACAAGAGAACAACCAAGTTTAACCTTCACACCACTTTGCATTAATTTTTCCAAGTTAATAGTTTATTGTCACATATGATATCAATATCTTACTGGTTCTGTGAGAATCCACTGGTGGATTTCCACTTGCTGCTGGCCTGCACGCCTCTCCTGTGTCATCTGTACCTTCCTGTGAACTGGTCGACTGGAAGACACATATCACATGTTTCCCACAAAAGCATTTGACTATGTTGTGTTTGCACTACAATTTCTCATGTAACAGTTTGAAATATTACTGTTTTCCACTGACAGCATCAGCAAATTACAAGCTCTTTATATATTCTAAATATACTTAATGGAAAACATTGGTCTTTTGTCATTGCTGGTAGATATGTCAGCAGACATGTAAATAAAGGCATGTATTTATGTGATACATATTATATAAAAAAGTGAGTATGTGAGACTTTTAAATTGGAATTTCTCTAAAACTGTACAGTAAAATGTCTGTTTCCAGTATGCTAGAAGTCATAGATGTCCTGAACACAACCTAGTCAGTCTTGTCCAGAACTTGCAAATTTCTTTGATTAAAAAGTGCTAATGTGGGAACTAAGGAAGGAGAAAAAGAAACCTGCATTGCATTAAACAGTACCTGCTGCTTTTGGCTCAGCTCCATTTCGCTGTGATGAGTTTTAACTGAATAAAACTCCGTCATGTCACAGTCAGAAGAAAGCTGCAGCAGCCAGTCCTGTTCAAAATGCTGCTGTTCAGCTGCATAGTGTCTCAGCCATAAGGCCAGCTCCTCCTCGCTCAGAAGTTCCCAGTTTCTGTCCTGGAGCTGAGCATCAAGGTTCTTTGACCAGTCATTTCCTCGTTGTGTTAAGAGACTGTACTGGTTTGAATGAGGTCCAGCAGCAGCAGTACCTTCTCCAGGATGATTTATAGAGAGGGAGGACATAGAGGATGCACTAGAGGAGACTGCGTGGATACTGGAAGGAGCGTCTCTAAACCTTTCTGAGTCCAGGTGATCCTCCACCATGTCCAGGCTCTGGTTGGCCTGTCGCAGCAGCTCCTGAGACACTTTGAGGTCAACCACAAAGGTGTTGATCTGCTGATCAGCTGTAGGTTTGTGCAGCTTCAGGACTTCCAGCTGCTCCACTATCTCTCTGTCTATATCTACCTCTACTTCAGGTTCTTCCTCAGAACTCTCTGTTTCTGACTCTGTGTCTGTGTGAGTGTCCACTTGGTGGTGCACAGATTCTTCCTCTGAAAATTCTTCGCTTTCCGTCCCCAGCTCTGACGTTGCTCCACTGTACCAATGTTTATGAAGTTGTCTGTCGCCGTAAGACTGGCTGTCCACCACTGCCTTCATTTTGACTGGCTTTGCAGTGCTAAAAACAACTGAGACATACATGCATATTTATAATATGATCACACACACATTATTATTGAGTATACACATGCATATTTCTTGATCATGATTTGAAAAATATGCAAAGCATTAAATGCTTGAGGTTGAACTGACTTTCTCAAAACTATCTGTTATTCAACCTCCACATTAGTGCACACAATAGCAATTGCTTTGGTGCATAAATGCAAATGATTCTGCACAATAGTCTGCTTTTCCTGCATTATCATTCCCTTATGTTACCCTCCACAGCATCTATGAATTACCAGTTCATTGTGTAAGTCACATTAACATCAAAATAGTTAAATCAGTTACTCTGCTTTACATCCTGATGACACTGACACTGAAAAATACTTATTTTTGAGAGGTAAACTAAGGGTTTTTTGTTTTTTGAGTAATTGTCTTTAGCAGGTAATCCATTATGTGGTGCTGTTTGTACAGATTGTAAGAAATGCACTTTGCAAAAACAATAGAGAAAACGGTAATCTTTCAGTAAACACAGGAACACCTATAGTGTTTGTATTTTGTGCTCAGTACCGTGCTTTACTGGCTTTCCCACAAGCCTGTGCTGTGTTGTGGTCTGAATACCACATCCCAGATCTTGTTCTTGATAATCACTCAGCTCACCACCGCCCAGCTGATCCTCCGGGGACAAACACTGTAGCTCAAACACAAACAAATAAGTGCATCATGTGAGGAATTGTTTCCAGGCACTTCTTGGGCTCATAGGAAAGGAAAAAATACAATTATCCATTAGCTGATGTGTGCATACATACATTAGTAATGCACAATCTGCCAGACTCATAACATCCACTGGGTGACTCTAAAGGAATTTTATATTCAACAGGACGAAAGTATGAGGCCACTATCCTTTGGCATCCTAAATGTTAACAGTCCCTGATCATTTGTGTCTACTTTGAAATTACTTTCTCTAGGTGTTTTTAAGAGTAACACATCCACAAGTCAAAAAAGTCTACCAGCTCAAAGAATTTGTATTAAAGTTAACAAATTGTAAATAAATACATAAAGATTGACACAGTCGTGCAGTGGCTAGCATTGTTGCCTCACAGCAAGAAGGTCACCGGTTGGGATTCTGATGCAACTGAGAGCTGTTGTGTGTGTGAGTTTGCATGGGTTCTCTCCAGGCACTCCAGGGTTCCTCCCACAGTCCGAAAACACTCGTATTGGGTCACTCCAAATTGACAACAGGTGTGAATGTGAGAGTTAATGGTTGTTCGTCTCAGTATGTTGGCCTTGTGATGGACTGGTGACCTGTCCACTGTATACCAGTCGCACCCCTCATATCGAAGATAAAGCAGTATCAAATTGTTCGATGGATACATAGATGAATAAATAATACTAAATACAGTACCGGCAGAATTTGACCTATAATGTTGACATGTAATCGAAGGATAGATGTGAGTATCAGGTCTGAACCGGCATGCAAAGTTTGTTTTTGAGACCTAAAATGTGAACCTCAACACAACATTCCATGACTTAGCAAACAGTGACACTGAAGCTTTTAAAATCAGACACACCTTGATATCCTGTTGCAGTATTTGGCACAGGCAGTGTAGGCTGTATGTGCGGTCCTGTGGGTGCTGCTGCAGGCCAGTCAGCACCACATCATAGTAAGGCTGTGGAATGCTGCTGTTTACTGCCAGGACCTGGCCTTTGTCCATTGCTTTTTTAATCATATCCAGGCTCACAGCGCCCCATGGTTCATTGTCTGAAACATATCCCATTAAAAATACTGTCACCTACAGGCAGTTAGCAAGAAGACGGCATCACTGACAGCTGCTTTAACTACTGCAAGATGGAAATCTCATCTCTGATCAAAAGTCTTCTGACATTTTTACTAAACATATCAATGCTTCTTTATCTGTATTTCCTGGATGTGATGCTGAGGTCTGTTCAGTTTTAGTACTCTATTCCTTCAAAATTAAATGAATTAGGTCTATTTGAATTCAAAATGAAAAAAACAACAGGGTAACAAAAATCATCTGAACAAAGAGCAGAGGAAAACCATATTTTCCTGACATGGAGAGTCTAATTTGAAAATAAGAAGCAAGTAGGAGGGAGCTACCTGTGTACACTTCCTGGATCAGAGCACACAGACTGTAGATGTCAGCCTCCTTTGTGCAGGGTTTCTGTTTAAAAACCTCTGGAGCAGCCCACCTGTACAAACTGGGGGGCAGGGCTATGTGCTTGGGGGTTTTGGCACATGAACTGCCTTTGCTGGACACACACACACACACACACACACGCAAAATGAAGTGCTAATATGGAATTCAAATGACTGGCTTTTAAATTGTATATACTTGCGAACTTGCTATTTACGTGCTGGTATTGTGAATCCGTTGTACTACTTCAAATAAATTCAAAATACCATGTGTGTGTTTGTAACTAGAAAGCACAGAAAGGTATATATAGCATCAGTTTCGGTAAACCAACTACAGTATATCGACCAAAATATTTGAAGATTACATTTACAACACCTATACCTTAAAGAGACAAGTGATACAGAATGTAAACAGAGCTAACAGAGAGTAACAACCTACACTTGAGCTGAGTTTACTCATTCAAACACAGCTTCTCATTTTTAGATGATCATTGAGAGAGGACATGTTGTGCACTTTCTATGCAAAAAAACACACACTCAGACTGAACATTGAAGTTGGAGTTAAACTGATCAGAAACTGTTGCCTACCTGGCGACCATGAAGCCTAAATCGGTAAGTTTGGCTACTGAGAGCTCTGTGAGGACCACACCGTGTGAAGACAAGGCTCTCATCACCAGGCCGTGCCCATGGAGATACTGCAGACCTTCACACACCTGCAACATCACTGACAGCAGCCATTTTTCCTGCAGCACTGGGAACTCGGTGCGCTGCAGAGATGGAGAGAAGACAAAAATGACATAATAACCGCTTTGTGACAGGATATTTATGATGGAAACTTTTTACATGACATTTTAAACTGCTCACTCTCCCACAGCAAAGTCCGAAAAGAAAATTATAATTTTAGCTCATGGGAACCCAAGTGAAGATTTTATAAGGTGAACCTTTCATTAAGTAGTTATATAAATTTTTCCTTGTGTCACCATTATTACTTTAGCGGTTTAATTATTCCATAATTAACAATGACTCTGACAGACAAGCAGCCACATCTTACAGTGTGTATGTCATGTGTCAGAATGTGCTATGATATGCTAGGTATGTTTTGTTACCCTGTTGTGCAGCAGGTTGTGGAGTGTGCCGACAGTGACTCGCTCAAACACCAGATTTGTCTTCTGGAGATCATCGGACAGACTCACACCCATCAGCTGCAGCAGCTGTGGGTGGAACAGTTGGCTGTATACAACATACACACACACATCAAAATATAGACAAATCTACACTGACACACATACAAGTTAACAAACCACAACCAATGTTTTGAATTTGCCACACACATGCTGGTATCTCTCACCTGCAGTATTCTTGTTCTTTGATGAGCAGATCCAAGTAAGCATGACTGTCCATCATTTTCTTCACTGTCACCCTGGAGTCTCTCCAGCTGCAACTGAAACACACAATTAGAAAATGCAATAGAAAAAATTTAATATTCCTTTGCAATTTGTGGAGACAACTTGGCTCATTATATCATACTGTGGTAACTTACAGATGTTAAGACTTTCTGTGATTACAACAAATTGATGAAGAGGAGAGTGCCTAAAAGTAATTTGAGGACACAATATTTTCCAATGTTTTAAGAAAATAAGAGTGTAAATGGCCCGGAAGCCCTGGGCATTTAATACTGCTGTGCCATCAGCAACCAGATGATAAGAGCAGACCCACATCACTCCACACTGCATGTTTCCAGTGCACTACAGTTACTGCAGGAGCCTTTCAATGGTTCAGCTCGCAAAAGGTAGGCAGAATTATTGAAAAATAATTGATTGTGGACTTGCATTCACAGGTTATTCAAAAACTTGCTTTACAGTTACAAACCTCTGTCCTGATGAGGATGGACAGAAATGCTAATTTAATTAATGCTATCAGGGAATAGTTAGAAGTGTTTCAGAAACAAATTACTGAGCCTCGCTTCAAGTGTGTGCAATTACACTATTTCAATACAGTTGCTTCAGTTCAGCTGCATCCAACAGACAACTGGAGTAACATCCCCTCTATGTGGCAATCTTACTTGGTCATGGAGGTCAAAGAGCCACAGGTGAAAGACAGCACAGGTTCTTCATCAGCCTGGGTCAGATCACTTTCTTTGATCAGTGGAATAGATGCTGGCCAAGCAAAAGCCTGACATGGCTCATTTACACACACCTGGTCAAACATACAAAGGAAAATGAGCAGACCTCTAGTTTAGTAGTGTGACACAGAAGTATATTAAATGGACTGTAGATCTAGGACACCACAAAGGCAGTTCTCTCTGAACGTAAGGTTAGGTTGTGCCCAATACAGACAAAAATCAATATGTAAATCAACAACTGCACTGTACATTGTTAATGGTATGTTAGTTTGTTAGTTTATTGTCCCCTTGCGGAAATTCCTTTTCACAGTTTCTGTACATTCGTGAAATGATGATTGAGTGGGTGTGTGGTGTCCTGTGATATTGCATGTGCAGGTGGAGCAGTATAACAAGATGTATTGTATACTGTACCTTTCCAAAGCCCAGACACAGGGCTGTTGTGTAGGGGGACGTGATGCGGTTCTTCTTATTGAACTGCATGTCAATAGCACTGAATGGAGTAGAAATATAAATGTATTAATCGTCATCATCATCAGACAACCAACAAAGGGACTGTGGCAAAATAATGTGGTTAATGCTGATGTTAATATTACACTGAATTGATGTTATTAATTAATTAATTAATTAATGTATGAATGAATGAATGAATTAACTATTATGTGTTAAATTTCCAATAGAAAACGCTGTCTAATAGAGACTAAATATTCTCAAGATATCACAGATTTAAGCAGGCACTTCTTTAGGTGAGCCTTTTGTAATGAGGTTAAAATAAGCATAATTTCAAGGTCAGAATATGTCATGCTGGTTTTTGGTGCAGGGGGTCAGCAGGGGGCAGGAATGGGCGCGCATCGCTCAGACAGCTTGACTGAACCTGAAGGAAAACTAGCAGTGGTCATACATCCTATTTCTCAGGAGAGAAATTTGTTTTTATAAAGTGCCAGTGTAAGAACACATGTCATTTCGTATAAACAAGCCTTCTAAATATGTAACAAACACATTGTGATCTCTAAATCAGACACTGCAAATTAAACAAAACATTGTTGTATGTGCACCATGACCATACCTTGTCTTTATGCGATCTAATAAAGATATAGGTTGTAAAAGCATGGAGGTTGACATGTGTCTACCATAGAGCTTCTTCGTGGCTGGGTTCTGACACAGCTGTTGCATAGAGGACATACAGTTTTCCAGGAAGGCTACCATCTAATGAAATAGAAGGAAGAAGCATGAATTTTAGAATGAAAACACTAAAAATTAATAGAACACTAAGCGGTCAAAGTTTACTTTGGTACAACACATTTATTGATGAGAATTGTGTTTGTTTTTTCAAAGAATTTAAGCAGTTTTATCTTGGTCTTCTTGCTTTAATATTATACGATAAAAAAAAATCACAATGTCACATTTACCTGTGCACTGTCGCTCTGCTTCACAGCCCTGAGCCAATCAAAAGGAGTCCTGCCTTCCATATCATGGAGTCTCAGGTCTCCTCCAGCATTCAGCAGGCCACTCACCACAGAAGCATTACAGGAAAATACTCCTGCATGAACTGGGGTGCTCCAATCCTCACAGCAACTACAATAAAATTATAGAATAATATCAATAAGCTCTTCCAACAATTGGGACATTGATTTATCAGGTCATATGTTGACATTATCTCACTTGTTTTTGCTGTCACAAGAACAAATCAATGATAAACATGTTCTTGTAATACAATGTGAATGAAAATGTAACTAGAAAATTCCGTCCACTGAGAAGGATTGAAAATGGCTGGAGCTTTCATGAAAGACATTGATCAGCCAGCTGTTTCATCTTAACCTTTTTAAGATGAGTAACTTCTACCATTAACACAAGCTGTGGCTGTTATAAATTGCCATGCCTGTCATTTAAGCCAAGACAAAATTATAATCACTTTATTTTGAAGCTTGTGACCATCAATATCATATGATATCAAGTCCAAAAACTAAACTCCAATTGGAATCATGAGTCACTTAACAAACATTTTCTGGTATTTTGTGATTTTTAAAAGTCTGCTGACGATGAGTAAGCTATTTTAGTGGTTGAGTGCAAAGCTTACTGGTTCGGGTCGGCTCCATAATGAAGAAGCAGCTCTGTCACCTTCACATGGCCCAGAAGAGCAGCGCAGAACAGTGAAGTCTGACCCAGGTGATTCACACAGTCTACATCTACACCTGGTATGCATCACAAAACACCATGTTTTTTCATTTCATTCATTCTACATTTTGAATATTTGCAACATACAAGTTTTAATTGGTATAATTGCATTACGAAACCACACCGTTACATACGCGATGGTGGATACCTGTCTGTAACAGTTTCTTTAGCTTTGTAAGATTTCCCTCCAAAGTGTATTTGTGCAGAAAAGCATGTAGTCCTCCAGAGGTAACGACACCCACATCTACAGGATAGAGGAATGGCAACGCAGTCATCCTGTGTCCGCTGGTCAAACTTCACCAAGTTGTCCAGGAAGGCACTGGCAGTACAGAGAGGAAACATTTGATTCAGTCTTTATGGGTGTTTTCACACTTAACATATGTGGTACAAGTACATAATTATGATGCAACAACCTAACCTAAATTAAAACATTGGAAGGAAATGCAGTTGTCAGGTATATCTAAATCTTTTTAGTGGTTCCTCAATTAAGAGTGAGTAAGTGAAATGTGTTCTATGAGAGGGGATCACAGCGCTGATTTAACTTTTTCACAACTTAATAAAATATATTATTGTAATACACTGAATTCCCAAGTTAACAGTATAAATAAATAGTGATACTGTCACTTTATCCAGCGTAAGTAAGTTTGTGGTTGTATTTTGGTTAGTATAATTTGCAAATGTGTATTTGTATGCTTCAGTATTCAATATTGTAATGTATGGCAAGTAATAATGGTTATCTAAAAATTACTGTCAACCCTGGTTTCTGGTCATTATCAAGACAAACTAACATTACCATGATCATAGGATAACATATATACTAGAATATATACTGTAGATAAGCATTAGCAGTGTAGTTAGAATTAGAATGGATGTTAGCAAAATGGCTAATAGGATACTAGCTAGCTGTGAAACAAAATCCAATGAAATATAATGTAAAGCTACCACAGCATATGCTCCACATAACGAGTACTACAATACACTTTACCTGTAACAGTTTGTTCACTTTTCTTTATGCTGCAGCCCGGTTTTGATGAACTTGTCTCGAATATTCGTCATTCAAATCTTTACAGGTGGGCAACTTTGAAAGGCGGCCATTTTCTGCTCCTCCTACTCGACCTGCACTGTTTTCTATGGAAGCCCGTTTCAGCCAATGGAAGAGATCAAATAATGCAAGAAAACAATATTTATGAGATACTAATTAATATTTTTTGAGATGCTACGTAATTTTTTTTTATACGTTAAGATATGATGAGATACTTTACAACTATTATGCATGCTATTATGACATAACATATCGTAATTATGAGCAAAGAAACCGGAAACTATTCACATTTCAGAAGCTGAAAAAGCTGAGAAATTTGTTTTGTCGCCACCTTGTGGCTAAACATTGTATAGCAGCAATTGGCTGCCTGTAAAACACAGAGCATGATAAAAAAAATCTTAGCTCAGAGTAGATTTAGAGCAGACACCCACGGTAACAAAAGGCCTTTATTGTTATTTCTTTCAATCTCTTCCCTCCTTTTCTTTCTCTCATTTCATGACTGTGACTCATGGACCTAACAACATTAATGCTAACTTGATTAGATGTCGGCATCACGGGGACATAGTTATTGTCAGACTTTGTTTTGAAAGGAAGCTTGTTTCAATATTTTTATTATACCATATAGCTTTCCATATGGCACATTTTGGTTAAAAAAAAAAAGTATTATTATTGTTATAGTTATTATTTTATCTTCTATCTAATTAACTAAAATGTTGTTGTCACCTTCAGTAGTTCCCCGTAAACACTGGCAGGTAGGAACCAAAAGCAATAAGAATGTCAATAAGGGTATTATTATTATTATGATCATCATTATTATCATTATTATGAATAAACACATTTAGCACTTAACATCTACTTCCATTAAATTTAATTGTAATGATAGCGAGGGGTGCAACTAATTATCTGCTATCTACTTTCAATGCAATATTAAAGGTGCATTATGTAATAGTTTTTAAGCAACTGGCCATAAAATCCTCCTAATATGTCACAGAGACTCAGGAATAATGTTCATATAACAAACTGAACTCACCAACAACAGCAGTACAGACAAAATATTTGCATTTAAAAAATGTTTTGCATACTGCAAATCATGTTTTGGCATGTGGCGCCACCTACCGCCGTCTACCAATCATTGCAGCCAGTAGAGTCTCAGCTGCCGAGCAACCACGGGTTGACAGTTACGTCAGAAAACAAAAACCTAAAAGACCTCAGTATTTTGAATTTGAATGTAGTAACTGTTTTTGGCCACATTCTTACATATGGCACCTTTAATTGTGTTCCATAACGGCCCTTTAAGGTACTACTCAACCATTTGGTCGACCACACTTTAAGTCACTATATCTCATTGAAAAATGAATCAAGCTGAACTCACTAACACTTAATGTAACTTGTGAATGTTGTGAATGTTGTACTATGAATTATGCAAACCAGGTTTATTATGAACAGACTTCTCAACCGTTTGGTAGAGGCCTGTATCTAAAATGCTGAAGGGTCTAATTAAAAAAAAAAAATATATATATATATACAGTATATTTTATTGTATATATATAATATATAATATATACATATTGTTATTATTGTTATCATAAGTAAATAATATATATATATATATATATATATTTTATTGTATATATATAATATAGAATATATACATATATATATTGTTATTATTGTTATCATAAGTAAATAAAATAAAATAATAAAAAATGCAAATAAATAATTTTTGCTTTGCTTTTTTCTTGGTGCGTACCTTAAAGGGTTAAAAAGTCAGTATTCACATTCACTGAATACTCCTAGCTATAATCAAGGATGTAATGTAACAAAGTACAAATACGTATACTACTTATACATACTTAAGTACGATAAAAATACAAATACTTAAGTACAAAAATGTATGTATATTGCACTTTACTTGTTATTTATATTTGCTTATATTATTTAGCTGCTTTGCATTCACCCATCTTTCATTCCCATTCACACGCTGCAACATGGGGTTAAATGCCTTGCTCAAGGACACATAGAAGAGCCAGGAGTTGAACCCGCAACCTTCCAGTTGAAAGACAACAAAGTAATTTTCTGGCAAGATTCTTGTACTTTTACTCAAGCATCCCCTTGAGGTACACTCAAACTGGCTATAATCAAGTAATATGATAAGGCTGAGAGATGAAAGTCACGAGAAATACCAAGCTGTGATTTATTTCGTGTATGGACTGTCACTGTCTATTTGATGCTAATAATCACATTTTTTGCGACTGAAAAAAAGAAGAAGAAGAAGGGAGGAGGGGGCTGTGGAGGATGAAGAGGAAGAGGAGGAGGAGGAGGAGGAGGAGGAGGAGGGATTTCCCTGCTCCAAAAAACTTTTTTCCTCCAGTTGCTTGAACGGGGGGAGGGGGGTGAACATTCCTCTCATAGTGCCGAGCAGGCAGGGGGGAGCTTCCTGCCACTTCTCCCGCACCGCTTCCCCTTCTTTTTTTCCCCCTTTTACCGTTAAACATGAAATTTGCCGAGAAAGACGACGACTTTGCGGCCGCGGACAAGCTCCTTTTCCCGGAGGAAGGACTTAAATCTACCGCGAAAGCCTCGACTGAACGGCGGCAGTGGGCTTTCCTTTTGTAGAGGGAAACTTTTTTTTGTGGAGTCGCCTGAGTTAATCGCTTGAAAGGAGAAAACTAGAGAAAATGATGTTTCATCGAGTAGAAGAACCGAGAAAGTAAACGGAAGAGGCTGCGCAGAAAGGTAAAAAAAACCAACAACGGTTCGTTTAGAGACGTGCAGTTAGTGAGACTTAAAGTAGAGGAAAGTGTGTTTTTCTGCTCACGTATGACAGTAAAACACTTAAAGGATTGTAACTGAATGTTTTAGGGGAAAAACACACTCTGTGTTTCTAAGCGAGAGTTGATCATTTTTCTTTGTAGGCCAGGGGTTCTCAAACTTTTTTGGGGGCCAAGGTGGACCCCGTACTGCCCATACAGAAATGTAGCATATGACTTACATGTCCCTGTAGGTGTCGACATATATGTCACCTACAGTATATATGGTGAAATGTTAGCATCGCATATATAACATAACCACAATAAATTAATAGATGTACATATTATTAGATGAAATATGTTTGTGTTCATATATAGCAACATACTTTAACAGAAAATATATTACAAATGTGTCCATATGCATATCTTTTATACACGTATGTATACATGCTTTAATGAGCACATAAGTATATGTTCATATATGTCCATATATTTGAAATATGTTTATGTTCATATATAGCCACATACTTTAACAGAACATATATTACAAATGTGTCCATATGCATATCTTTTATACACGTATGTATACATGCTTTAATGAGCACATAAGTATATGTTCATATATGTCCATATATTTGAAATACGTTTATGTTCATATATAGCAACATACTTTAACAGAACATATATTACAAAGTTGTCCATATGCATATCTTTTGTACACGTATGTATGCTTTAATGAGCACATAAGTATTTGTTCATATATGTCCATGTATTTGAAATATGTTTATGTTTATATATAGCAACATACTTTAATAGATCGTATATTACAAGTTTGTCCATATGCATATCTTTCATGCTTTAAATAGCACATAAGTATATGTTCATATATGTCCATATATTTGAAATATGTTTATGTTCATATATAGCAACATACTTTAATAGAACATATATTACACATTTGTCCATATGCATATATTTTATACATGCATGTACATATGCTTTAATGAGCACATAAGTATGTGTTCATATATGTCCATATATTTGAAATATGTTTATGTTCATATATAGCAACACACTTTAATAGATCATATATTACAAGTTTGTCCATATGCATATATTTTATATACTGAGCACATAAGTATATGTTCATATATGTCCATATATTTGAAATATGTTTATGTTCATATATAGCAACACACTTTAATAGATCATATATTACAAGTTTGTCCATATGCATATATTTTATATACTGAGCACATAAGTATATGTTCATATATGTCCATATATTTGAAATATGTTTATGTTCATATGAACATAATTTGACACGTTCTTGTATAAGACACATGAATTTGAACAAATATTCCAAATTTGTCCATATATGTATGTATATATTTTATAAATGTATGTCTATATATTTGTATTTATAAGTCCTTATGTGTTTAGTAACACAGAGCAGATTAGAAATATGTTCATACACATTCCTGTTTTGCATATAATAAGTATATGTTCATACATGTACAAAACATGAACATCTATTTGAAATACTGTATAAGTTAAGTAGTATATGTACATGTGTTGCATATTCTAACTCTAAGTAAATGTCCATTTAAATACAAAACATATATGAACATATATGATCGTAGATATGTTATGGTTTCCCTGTTATGTACATACATTTTGGAATTTATTACATGAACATTTACCATGAACTTAGCTTCGTAATCCTGACACCAATTAAAAGGGAACGGAGGCTGGATTTTTTTTGGCATTATTGAGCCATAATTCTATAAAAAATAATGTAAATCAAGTGTTGCTCATGCGCCTCCTCTGGGCAACGTTAACAGTTTATGGTCCTGTCATTCATTCTGCCCTCTGCTCTCTCTCCTCTCATGAGTGAAGAAAGTGTTTTCTGCAAATAGCCTGAAGCTATCTGAAGTGTAGGTGGTGGAAGTGTAACTGCATCCCTGCCTATGTTACTGTCACATCTTTTGTTAACTGCTGTTTCAGCCTCAACTTTAGATTCTCCAGTTCTTTTTAGCCCTCTTTTTAGTATGACTTACTACAGTTTGGCTGTGGATAAACAATTAATTTCGACGAGAATGTTCACATGAAAGCTGTAATCTGCTTATTTTGAGATTTCTATCATATTTCACACACTCCACAGTAACATGATTTTGTCCTGATAAACAAAGGTTTGGTGTCTTAGCAGCGCAACATGTTACTGTGTTTGTAAATAATCAACATCTTGATTATTACATCAGGTGACCTTTGGCTTGAAGGAACAAGATCCACATTTGGGGTGACAAAAATCCCAGGCCTTTGTTTACTGGAAAAGTTGTATAAGAATAATTAAGGCAATGTTCAATGCACTCAATCGATAGCTTTGTATATTGAAGTGGGACTTTATTTACTTGTGCCACTGGCCATTGCTTTTGAGTATGCATATCAGCCCTAAATATGTGAACATGTAACATTATGTATGCTTAATGTTACTTGCAAGTCTAGTAGGACAAGGGTTAACTATGTGCCTTACAGCTTGTAGAGCTTTCCATCACATATCTGTCATATGCATTTTAGAAGTGAATACATTTAACAATGGACACTTTGTGAACATGTTTGTCTTGGTGTCGTACACAGCCCATCATCTACCTGATGTACAGTAGAAGATTGTAAGGCTGCAGAAGTGAGGGTTTTGCCTGTTGTTGTCATCTGTGAGGTCATAATGGCCTCTCAAAAGTCGCCCATTTCCATGTAGGAAATATCCGAGTGTGAATGAAAACCGCCTACAGATTAGAGACAGAGAGGCCCACTGGGTTTGACCCAGAGCCTAGAAATTCCTCTCACTGCTCTGCTCTGAGATATAAACACTTCTTGTTGGACTTTTCCCACTTTCCTCCAGCTCCCCCCCCCCCCCTTCCTCCCTCCATTTCTCTAACATCCTGTCATCTGCTTTGCACATTTTTTTTATTTTTTTTTGTTGTTGAAAGTCCTGGCTTGCTGAGTTGCCTAAATTTGATTGTGAATTCTAAGGTTTGAATGGGATCGCAAACTGTTTCCTGAAATGAATTATCATGGAAAATCAGGGGAGGGCATTTTCCTTTGCAAAGGCAGGAAATGCCAACTGATTTCACAAATTAATGTGTCTGAAGGAGGAGGGATAGACCAGTATGTATTACTATATGAGTCACCTTAGTTTTGCTTTCTTCAATTCAAAATACTTCCTTGATTGAACAAAAACATATATTTGCTTAGTTCAGGGGTGAATGAACATCACATCTACTTGTGGGGAAAACCTGTAAATTAATTTTCAACCAGGAGAGTCATGTGACAGGAAATGAATGTATAAATACACGGAGAACAAAAGAATGTGCTGATTGACCTTGTGTCAGTACCTCATTTTATCTCATTGACCGTTAACAGTAGTAAACGCTGCACTGCGGCCGTTACGCTGCTCTTCAGGCAGGAGGGAGTGGCTCAGGCGCTGAGTGGTTGCCAGATCCACCTGTCTCCTCCCGACTCTGTCTACGAGGAGGAGCAGGCGGGTGGAAAGAGAGGTGACGCACCTCTCTTTCAAACCTGTAAAAAAAAGAAAAAGAAGAAGAAGCAGGCAGGTGTGAGTGATACAGCGACACAGTGAATTAGACAACTGTTGGACTAACTCCGAGGTTTTTACTGTGGGGAGATTTTTAGCAAAAGAGAACATTTCAGAGGAGGCCACACAGGTGAGCGTTCTTTTTAAAGCGTGAGTAGTTTAGAATCCACTTTTCTAAAAGTGCACCTTTCATGCTGGCCTACAAAAGCAAAGTTTACGCTATTTAACGAAGCATTTTGTAAAGATTTAAGTAATTGAATGTTTTCAGGAGCATTAGGCGAAATACGGTTACACTTCCAGTTTCTGGTCAAAGTCTGGAGAGAAAATCGACAATATTTTTTGAACAACAATCCAATTATTGAATGAGTGATGGCCCAAGAATGTGGCAGTGTGGGAAAAGTAATGTATTCATGTATCGTCATGTACACTTGCCATGCAAGCCCAGGAGACAATATTCTCTGCTGAAAGTCGGCAGATTGATACACCTGTAATCTTATTTATGATTTATTTATCATTTTTAACTGCATGCAAACATGAAAGTGGAATTTAGTTAAAGCTATACAAGTGCCAAAGCTCCAAAATGTTTTTTTAAAAAAGAGTCAATCTGAAAAGTTTCACAATATGAGGAGATTAGGAAAGGCACAAGACACACTTAAAGTTAGTAAAACACTTAAAATCGATCATGTTATGAATTATATAGTCCACTGAACTGAAACACTTGATTAGATGTACCAGCAAAGGCAATCAAATCATGTTTGAATAAAAAAAAATCCAAAGCATAACAACAGCTTTTTAGCCCACGAAAATGGAGAAGTTTGAAAAAGCTGTTGGCACAATTTTGGTTTGAAAACTCTGGAATGGTTAGAAAGTGACACTTTTGTAAACAATGACACGATTACCAACATAAACTTTTAACTGAGTTAAGTAGAATCCACAACTTTGGCTTTTTATCCACACAGAAGTGGAATTTTTGGGCAAATTTGGGTTCTCAAAACCATTGTGTTTTTGTGTATACAAGCATTACACAACTTTAGGAAAGCAGGGAATGTCATAGCCCCACCTCTGGAACCAAAGCTCCACATCTTCTTCAGAGTTTTTGTTGTATGTCTTTAGCGGCATTACAGTGCCACACACAGGCCTGGCATATGTACTACAGCGTTTGGAGTCTTTTTGTGTTTATGGGAACAATTTTGAGAATGATAAAGAAAAGATTGAATAGGAGGAAGTTCTGTTTCTGTGTGGATAAGGCCTAACTGTCAGTTTCACTTTTTCGCAGTAGCATTTCCTGAACCTTGCATGCAAAGTGAATGCAGATTACCTCTGATTTAAAGGTGCATTATGTAATAAATCTAAAGCATACTGAATTCACCAACAACAACAGTACAGCCAAAATATTTGCATTAAAAGAAATCTTTTGCAGACTGCAAATCATGTTTATGTTTTGAAATCATGTTTTGGCATGTGGCGCCACCTACCGCCGTCTACCAATCACTGCAGTCAGTAGAGTCTCAGCTGCCGAGCAACCACTGGCAACCTGTGGTTGCTCTGCAACAATGGCGGAGAATATGAAACCTAAAAGACCTCGGTATTTTGAATTTGAGTGTAGTAACCATTTTTGGCCACAATCTTACATATGGCGCCTTTAAAGCTGGACGCTGAGATTTTGTTAGCTTTATTTTAAACACTAAACTATCCCTTTAATGTTGAGTGGCATCACATGGAAGCTTTTGTGTTATAATATAATTTGTGGATCTCTACTTTTACCAGGCAGCCTACTGTATTCCATAAATAACCTTTTTTTCCCCTGTTGTGTTTTGCTGACATTCCAACCAAACTGACATTTTCCTTTTTGTCCCGAATATTTTTTTTTTCATCTATCTGCAGATGTCTCGCAAAAAAGCGTCTTCCTCACTGAGGATGAGAAGAATAACAGAAAGTGATAAATGTAATGATTTTGTTTTACTCTAAAGAAAAAAGATAATGTAAAATGGTGAACAGCATTCGGTGTTGTCAGAGGAAACTGCAACAAAATAAGCACACTCACTTGTTTCTCAAGGGTGGAAACAGGATGATTTATAGAGTTTTGGGTTTAAATTGCCTTCCAAATAATTTTGCTTGTAACATTTGGATTGGCTGTAGTTCCAAATTCTCAAAATACTCATTTGATTCATCATCTTTTATTTGTGGTTTCCACTTTGACAACATTGTATGCATATTGAAAATGGCTCTTCTGTCTTTCAAGCTGTCGAAACATTTCTAATCACATTTCTTGACAAAATCACTGGTTTATTTTCTTGTAAATTTGCATAATTTAACATTTTGTCATAGTCCATGAGATAATCTGGTAAAATTAGCATTTTCCTTTTCTTACGGAGCGATGGAATGAAGTACGTGTGATCATGGGTGGTCCTCAATGCTTTGATTCTGGGGTTTAAGAGAATATAATCACTTGTCTGAGAACAGTGTTTTGTGATTGATTTGCTGCCATAGACACATTTTGCCTGAAATGAACAAGTTTTGCTAATGGTAAATAATCTGTTTATATCCATACTTTTGCCATTTGCCCTTTTTTGCACGTATGCATGCACACACATTTAAAATGCCATTCACACACTGCCAGCACAGCTGTTGGGGAACAATAAGAATAAGAATGATAAATTCTTTAATCTGCATTATTTTGAGCAAATTTATGAGTCAATCTTGGCTTTTAATCCTATCCAATGCTGGGATTTACTACATTTCTGTTTGATATGATTTTTAACGTGATATCTGGTTGGGCAGTGTAAGATATTTTAGAATGTTGGACTTGTTCTTGTCATTCTTTAAAATCGATTTGCAGATAAATTGAAAAGAACTTAAAACTGACCCATGTCACTGACTAAATGGTTGATAATATAGACGATTAACAACAATTTGTTGTTTACAATATTAATTAACTGACAGCAGCTAATGATCTTTTTGGTTAAGGCTGGTTAATCTTGGGGTATATAAGAGGATTTTTTTTGCTGGTGGTTTGGTTCCTTGGGTTTTTTAAGAAATTGTTATTCCTTTTTATGTTGTGCATAAATTGGTCTTTGTGTGGGGGGGCAGTGATGGTTGTGGATGGTCCATGGGCATCCCTGACCTCACTTTTCTTTTGTCTACATACAACATGTTTACTCTTACCTTCTTTCCTGTTCTCAATTTCTTCATATCCCATCCCTTTTGCCATTGCTGCATCATTTTCTCTTTCTCTCTCCCTCCGCTTTCTTCTCCTCTCAGGGAGTGTAGACCGTGCACGGAGCTTGTCCTTCCATGAAGTGCGCGGCCGGCGCGAGGCAGAGATGAGGGCCGCGGCTGAGGAGTCGTCAAACAGCAACAACAGCGGTGGAGGAGGTGGCGGCAACACCGTCTTGCAGCGCCTCCTACAGGAGCAGATGAACCGGAATTATGTCCTGCAACAACAACAACAACAACAACAACAGCAACAACAAGGAGGGGGAGGAGGTTATTCAGGACAGGGACAGGTAGGCCCCTCTGATGATCACTCCATGACCCCCCACATTGCCCGTCAGGAGCCCCAGGGACAGGAGCTGCAGACGGACAGTGGCCTGGAGAAGCTGGGTTCCACCAGAGTAGGAGGAGGGGGTGGCAGCAGTGGAGGAGGATGTGGCAGCAGTGGAGGTCTGGGCAACCAAGGGCAATGTCTAAACCCAGAGGACCTCCCTACATATGAGGAGGCCAAAGTGCAGTCTCAATACTTCCGCGGCCATGGTCCTCCTCCTCCTCCACAGCCTCAGCAGCAGAACAATCAGCCCCAGCAGCCTCCTCACCCTGTGTCAGTGGGTGCTGCCTTTTATGTCACTGGTGTGACCAACACCAAGTTGCGCACTGAGGGTCGCCCAACTGTGCAACGAGTGAGCGGCGCAGGGAAGGTGCACCAGGATGATGGGCTGAAGGACTTGAAGCAAGGGCATGTTCGCTCTCTCAGTGAGCGACTTATGCAGCTCTCTCTGGCAACCAGTGGTGTGAAGGCCCATGCTCCTATTACTAGTGCCCCACTCTCCCCTCAGCTGCCCCCTCCAGGCCCACCAGGTGACTTCTACAAGCCACAGCATCGTGGTCCTCCTCCGGACTACCCTTTCAAAGGAATGGGCTCGCCCACGAAGCAGCAGGACCCAGGAGGCCATTACTACCAAGAGCATAGAGGGAGGGAACACTCGAGGGAGGTTCTTCCTGTCCGATACCAGCCCCCACCGGAGTATGGTTCATTCAGGTGAGAAAAAATGCACACATTCATAGATGTTTAACACCCCGCAACCCTCCACGTGAGCCAATCCCAGCTGACACAGGGCGAAAGGCAGGGTCGCATTCCGGACTGGTCGCCAGTCCATCACAGACTCACATTCACATTCACATTCACAACAATGACAATTTAGAGTGTTCAATTAACCTCAAAGTTCAATTAAAACATCCAAACTCCATAAAGAAAGGCCCTCAGTCCGACCGTTTAAAACATCACATCATGTAATTAGCGTGAAAGAGCCCAGAGAGTAATGGTGGAGGTTTACGTACAGCTGCGTAGAATCTTCAAACTCTACTGTTAATGCCAAGTTCACACTGCATGAATTTCAACTTGAAAACCCGCGTTTTGCAAGTCCTAGCCAGTTGAACGTGATCGGCAGTCGTCAATATGATTTCCAACATGCTGAAAACTCTGCGATCAGTCAAAGCACCCAAGCTGATCACAGACAAGTACAGACGATTCATTAGAGAGACAAAGACAGCGAAAAGAAAAAGTAAAATCACTGCTTCAGTAAATGACCAGTGTATGACCGGGGGACAAGACACCAAGCTAAATTAAACTTGGTTTCATGCATCCCTTGTCATGTGTTTTCATGATACCAGTTGGTGTGTGGCGTGTGACCCCATCCCCCCCATGCAGAAAATGCAACTGTCAAATAGTTTAGCGTTGGCATGAAGCCACTTAAACGTACCGTGAAATAATGAGCAAGCATAAAGGAGTGTGTAAGTATGCTTGAGCGAGACTCTTTAAATTCTTTCCAACTCCGAGAAATCACTCTGACCTTTGACTTTCATGCATCGGGAAGCGCTGTCATTTACAGAACTGTACCATAAATGTCAAGTTTCACATTTTTATCATAGTTGATTTGCTTCTCAACAAAGTCATGTGAACCGTTTCCAGAGCGATGAATACACGACCACAAAAGCCTTTCAAATTAAGTGGAGAAATGATAGAAATGCTGAGCTGATTGTCCACAAAGACACACATTCATTAGTATTAAACACAGCTTTTAGTTTACATCACAGTCAAGCTTGAAAGTAATAAAAAAACAAACATGAAAACGGTGCGGAAGAGGTCTCCGTAGTTTCCCAATAGTGTTTTTGAGATGGTGAGAACAGAGCTCGTTGGGCCTGTTTTACAGCAGCACATTTACCTCACAGCAAACCAGAATTAAACAGTTATGATTACCGCATCAGACCAGGGACAAGTCCAGACACGATCTGTTTCCTTTAAGGGCTAAAGGCAGGAATGTTGCCACTGTACAAAACCAGTTGACAGCTGGTAACTGGTCCATTCAGTTAACAAACACTTGCAGGTGGATCTGACTGGTCAATAGGACTCAAAAAAGCTTTTCAAAGTAACATGATCCATATTCTGAACCTTTACTGGTTCTCTTAAAACATCGGTTTGAGGATATAGTGGATAAAGTAGATCAGGATATTTAGCTCATATACATATATATGGAATTTGTTTTGAAAAATGATGTTAATTATGCTATTTGTTGAATTTGGACACTCAAATTAAAACTGCGAACACACACTTCGAACATACACATATGCTAAATAGTGCTGTGCAATATGATAACGCACGTAAACCCGTGATGACTGACCGGAAAAAAAGACGCGCATGACGTCATGTTTACGCGACGCAAAACTGGAGTTCAGGCAGCATTTTACCAGTTAGCTCCGTTAGCTGCATTAGCTCCTTTTAGCGGCGTTAGCGTGCCTAGAGTCGAACTGGAAGAGTCTGTTTATGAAACGAAAAGAGCACCGCTACACATAACCAGCGTACCTGTGTACTGCGTATGTGCCTCTGTTTTCAAAGTTTAGCGTGACTTTAGAGACTCATTTCAACAATCCGGAGTCACGTAAACATGACGTCACGCGCGTCTTTTTCCTGTCAGTCGTCATGGAAACGTGGAAAAGTATCGACTATTGATACCTAAACCCCATTTTCTGTCACAGATCTTGTTATTACTTTGTTTTGTATATTAAAGAGGCCAAATATTTGCAGTGAACACAGTACGGAAAATCAATCCACAAATATAACAGCCCAGCTACTCATGCTGTCGGAAAATGTGACTCTTTTTTGTTGTAAAGTAATTTAATGTACTCTTTCTTTAAGGTTATTTCTACCCCACTGACATATGATCACTGTATCTGAAATTGATTTTTAATATTATCAACCTCCTGTATATCTAATATTTAGCCTAAAGGCTGCTGTATTTGTATTATGACTGCAAATGATATCTAAAGCTCTAGTGTGTAACTTTTAAACTGTCAAGTCCATTATAGTTCACGCAATACTGATTAAGCCAGTTAGCTCCACACGACTTTAAATGACAATATGGACCAAATTTGTCCCTTCCACAGTGAAGTTCAGCAGGTGAGGTGAGAGTCATGTAACCACACTACCGTTCTCTTCTCAGGTCCTGTAAAGAGGGTTCGGTTCACTCCCAAAGGCCTCTTCACCAGCACAGTCCCACATCCTCCGTCACCTCTGTGGGCTCCTTGTCACGTGCTCAGGCCTCCGCCCTCAGCAACATGCTAAGTGCCGCCCACTCCTCTCATCCCTCTTTCCCCCACCAGCACCTACAGAACCAGGGGGAGCCGTTCCCTGGCATGGGGCCACGTGGCCTGCAGGGTCCTGGCTCACACCATGCAAGTGAGCCCTTTAATTTGGGACACGTTCACCCATCCTTACAGAGAGGTCACGGATTCCCACCTGATCCCTATGGCTCCACACCAAGGATGCACCATCATCAGCAGCACCATCAGTATCAGCAGCAGCAACAACAGCAGCAGCAGCAGCAACAACAACAACAACAACAACAACATCACCAGCAGCAGCAGCAGCAACAACATCAGCAGCAGCTACAGCAGCAACATCAGCTCCAAGGACCAATATCTCCACAGCTCCAGCTACCGGTCCAGGCTGGACACTTTCCTCACCCACACTCCTTCTCCCACATGCAGGGAGAACCCTTTGCCATGATGGCACGTGCACACCAGATGGTGGACATGCTGACAGAGGAGAACAGGATGCTGAGACAGGAGATAGAGACCAGCCGTGAGAAAGTCACCAAGTTGCATAAGGTAATGTTTAGCAGAAGAAGGTCCTATATGCTAGAGCTTGAATGTCGGATCTTTCTCTTGACAGCTTGTAGACCTTACGTCATGAAAGGCCAGTATTAACCCTGGTCTTATGACACAAAGCAGGACGTCCTGAACTAATAACGGACAACTGAACACAGTAAATGCAGCGTAGTAAACACAGGACTGGACCAGCTATTGAAACTAAGGCTCTGATAACAACTAACATAGTCACACCACTCTCTGCTCAAGACATTAATGCTCTACTACAGATTTACAGACTGTAGATGAGATATTGTGATGCAGAACATTGCATAGTGGACCTTTTGAGAGGAGAAGTTCCTCATGTTGGTGTGGAGATATCCAGAAAACATTTACTCTAGCATTAAATCAATCATTTAGTCAGTTTGGAAAGTCAGCCAGCTTTAAAAAATCACAGTATGACTCAAACTTGTTTTTTGTTTAAATCTGGGTGTAGCCATCAATAAATGTAGAAATATTTCTTGTATTACTGTTTTT
This sequence comes from Microchirus variegatus, assembly GCF_963457635.1. NCBI lineage: Eukaryota > Metazoa > Chordata > Actinopteri > Pleuronectiformes > Soleidae > Microchirus > Microchirus variegatus. The sequence continues at coordinate 24,368,006 of NC_139806.1, read as the reverse complement.
GGATGCGAGGGAAAATTGGTCAGTGTTGACATTCAGGTGACTTGAGTTAACTTGTTTGAACTAATGAATCTGTTTGATCTGTGTGTTTATGAATAACACATGGGTCATGAAGGCCTTACATTTGGTGTAGCTTTATTACTGGGTCTCCATTAGATTGATTGTCAATGAACTTTCCGTGATGCCAGTTCAGGCAGGATTTGATGCTTTCCCTTCACACTTCCTGTGTCTCTTCATTCCTCCCGTGGCTCCTGTGGGCAGTTGGAAACAGAGATCCAGCTGGTGTCGGAGGCCTACGAAAACCTTGCCAAGTCCTCCTCCAAGAGGGAGGCCCTGGAGAAAACCATGAGGAACAAGCTGGAGCTGGAGGTGCGCCGACTGCATGACTTCAACAGAGACCTCAGAGGTGAGACAGCAGCGTTGTGAAATAACACTTTCCTGATTTATAATGCCACTTCTGTGCTTGTGGTCAGCTGTGGATCAGGAGGTTGAGCGTGTCATCCTCTTATCAGAATATTAGCGGTTTGATCCTCTGCTCCTCCAGTCCATGTGTCCATGCTCCTTGAGGCTGTGCCAGCAGGTTGTGTGGACGGGGTTATGTTCTAAATACAGAAAAGAGCATTTATTAACAATTGAAATGACTCGTCACACACAGGGTTCCTAATAATGTGTCGGGCTCTACCTTCCTTCTGTGTTTCATAGCTTTGTCATAGATGTGAAACTGTAATAGCTGTTTTCTCTGTTTGAAAAAACAAAAACAAAGAATTTGGTTCAGAGTAAGGTTAAATTGCAGCTGATACAGGTTCTACTAGTGAACCAACAACTACATCGTCTGGAACCAATTTGCCAATACTGATACTGTTAAAAGTTTTGAGTTAGAAAATGACAAATCCTTCCAGACCTCAAAGGGATTTTTGTATTTAGTTGATAAAAGAAAAGTCTGGCACACAACAGAAATCTCGTGTCCCTTCCCCACATCCTTCTAGAGATGACTTGTATTCCTACAAAACAAATAAAGCAACTGTTTGATTTTGTTTTTCTAAAATCACCGAGCAACCAGATCCCGGAGGAGCCTTTACTGTCGAATAAAACAGAGACCGAGTGAGTGAGTGGGACAAAGAGACAGTAATTGGGGGGAAAAAAAGATACAATGTGTGTTGGGTCAAAATCAAGAGTCAAAGACAATGACACAATTCTGAGCCTTCAACAATAAGGGCCCCATTTTTACTCAAAGCAAAGCTGCTTTCAGACCTGCACGCAAGTCAGATTGTATGTGGATGTTATTACCAAATCGGTTTAGTCCAAGTAGATTGTAGAAACTGACAGAATTTAACCAAAGCCAATACTGTGTTGTTTGTTTTTAGAACGCATGGAGACGGCCAATAAACAGCTCGCTGCTAAAGAGTGTGAAGGATCCGAGGACAACCGCAAAACCATCTCCCAGCTGCTCACTCAGCGTGAGTAAAACACAGCGCCTACCTTTAAGACCTCTCATAGGCGCGTTTTTCGCTTTCATTGAACGCTGTGGTGCTTTGTGTTCAGACAAAGAGACGCTGCGGGAGAAGGAGAAGCTGGAGATGGAGATCAACTCGCTGCGCTCCACCACTGAAGACCAGAGGAGACACATCGAGATCAGAGATCAGGCGCTCAACAATGCTCAGGCCAAGGTGGTCAAGTTGGAGGAGGAGGTAAGAGCATCTCTCGTCACCTCTACTGGATGTACACTACACTCTTAGAAACAAGGGTTCCAAAAGGGTCCTTCTACAAAGGCTGAGGTTCTTCCTGAAGAACCTCAGCTTATTTTTTAAGGAAAATCGCTTTTCAATTAATATAACGTTAACTTAATCAGAAATACACTCTATACATTGTTAATGTGGTAAAAGACTATTCTAGCTGCAAACGTCTGGTTTTCATTTCCAGTGTTCTAATGGTACATTGTGTTTGCTAATCGCGTTAGAAGACTATTGGACAATTAGAAAACCCTTGTGCAATGATGTTAGCACAGCTGAAAACAGTTTTGCTGGTTCTTTAACGAAAGGGCAAAATGATTATTTGGAATAAAATGTTCAATGTCTTGGCTATAATTTCTATTCATTTGCAACTCTTTTGATGAATAAAAGTGCGAGTTTGCATGGAAGACTTTTAAAAATTGTATAGGTGACCTCAAACGTTTGAACGGTAGTGTATTTCCGAAAGAAAGTTTAAAGCATACTGACATAGGTTGCTGATAATATCCGGAATTTAACTATAGTTAGAAAGAATAGAAGAAAAGTTAATCAACTCCATCATTTTGTGAAAGTCAGAAATAAAGTAGTGTCAGCAAAAATGAGCTGTAACGAGCTTCAACGTTTAACAGCCTGAGAAACGCTCGCTTGGTTTTTGTGAAGAATAGCTGAAAATCAGGTCACTTTCCTGTTTGTTTGGATTCTTGGCGAGCAGCTCGCGTCTCCTGGTTACCAGTGTTTTACTCGAGTGGAAAATCTCTCTCGGAGCTGCTGCCTCAGTGCTTCACTGGTGCTGGTCTGCTATCCGACACCAGTGTTCCTTCAATGATCTGCTGATGTTTTTGTTTCAGTGAATGTCCTTAATACTGTCATGACCACTGGTGGATGTGGATGGGAATAACTGCGGCTGAAGCACAAGATCATTTGTTATTCAGCGAGTGACCGTGATTTAGCTGTTTGGTGCTGTGTAACGTTAGATTCACCAGTGTAAAGTAAATATTTGTGTGTTTGTGTTTGTGTTTGTGTGTGCAGCTGAAGAAGAAGCAGGTTTACGTGGAGAAGGTGGAGAGGATGCAGCAGGCTCTGGCTCAGCTTCAGGCGGCCTGCGAGAAGAGGGAGCAGCTCGAGCATCGGCTTCGCACGAGGCTGGAGAGAGAGCTGGAGTCATTACGCATGCAGCAGGTGACAGATCAGTTCATAAATAAGATGATGACACTTTTAAAGTCACAAAATAACACATTTTACCTTGCTGAGGAAGGCAGCAGTGGATCAAAAACTCCACTTTCTAGAAGGGAAATAAAGCAGCATATTCTTAAAATTTAGCAAATTGGAAAATCTTTGTGTGTGAGTGCATGTACCTACTTTTAAACATTGTTCCCTTTTGCTGTGCCTGTGACTTTGTGGAAAGAATCTTGTTCGCTGAACTTTTAGGAGAGTGATGTAATTTCAGAAACAGATGTGACTCTGCTGCAGCTCTCGGCTGACGACACACTCTTCTCACAAGAAACGAGCACGTCACCAGCCTATTTCATATCACAAATGACAAGATTCTTCATCTGTCCTCTTTCACGTCTTCATCCCACGCAGCGCCAGGGAGGCTCTCACCACAGCAGCGGTGTCCCGTCTGAGTACAACGCCACAGTACTGATGGAGCACCTGAGGGAGAAGGAGGAGCGAATCCTGGCTCTGGAGGCCGACATGACCAAGTGGGAGCAGAAGTACTTGGAGGAGAGCGTGATGAGGCAGTTTGCCCTGGATGCAGCTGCCTCGGTCGCCACTCAGAGGTGCATATACGTGGAGTTATTTGCAGTAGAGTAGGAACAGATTTGTTCTCAATATGAAAGCAATTTAAAAGAATTAGCTTACTGTATCGTAATCATGGCTGCCAAATAACTATGCCGTTAGTATTTTAATGGAACCACTACTACTGTACATGAGTCATGGGCTACTTAGCTAACTATTTTCTCTTTAAACTGAACAATTAACTCTTTATTTCTGTCACATTACAGGAAAACGGTGTGTAAATAACGCCAGTAGAGCTTTAGTCTCTGTTTTCCTTGATTGCCAAATTATACAGGCAATGAAATTATGTTTCATTAGAAATAAAATAAGATAAGAGAGTCCTTTATTCGTCCCGCAGTGGGGACATTTACAGCATTACAGCAGGAAGACAGTAAAGATAAGGATAATAAATAATAATCATGCATTAACAAGAAAAGTACAATATAAAAGGATATTTAGACTATATATAAAAAATGTTAAATAGAGTTAAATAGAATAGATGGTGTACATAATAGAGAATTTCCTACAGTATGGACTAGATATTTACATAATAAACAGAGATTGAGCATGGGATTATTATATGTTTATATTGCACTTCAGTAAAATGAGCTATTTCAAGACAGTGTTGTCGTCTAATAGAGGCTCTGTCCTGTTTTGTAGGGACACATCAGCAACAGTTATAAGCCACTCACCATGCAGCAGCTACGACACATCAGTGGAGGCTCGGATCCAGAAGGAAGAGGAAGAAATTCTCATGGCCAATCGGCGCTGCCTGGACATGGAAAGCAGGTAAACACTGTCCACACGCTGCCGTCCTCAGATTTGGTCACCTGGTAAATATTTCAATTGTGAAAACGGTCTCATGCAGTTTGCCAATGATAAATATTGTTTTTATGTGTCAGCTTACACTACTGTTCAAAAATTTGGGGTCAACTATACAATTTTTTTGTGTTTTCCATTTAAAGTCACTCTTTTATTCATCAAAAGAGTGGCAAAATTGACATTGACAAGATTAGAAATCATTAAAATTATCATTTTGCCCTTCAAACTTTGCTTTTTCAGCTGTGCTAACATAATTGCACAAGGGTTTTCTAATCATCCAATTGCCTTCTAACGTGATTAGAAACACATGGGCCTCTATACACCTATGTACATATTCCATTAAAAACCAGACGTTTACCACATTAACAACGTATAGAGTGTATTTCTGATTGATTTAATGTTATATTCATTGAAAAAAGGGCTTTTACTTCAAAAATAAGGAAGTTTCTAAGTGACCCCAAACTTTTGAATGATAGTGTAAGTATTAACAGATTAAGGTTTAGAAAATGTAACTTTTCTGGGATCTCTGGAAACTGGAAATCAACCCAACATAAACAACAAGACAAAAGTTCAAATTTCTTACTCATAAGCAATAAGCGTGTCCTGGTTCTCCTTCTCGTTTTCCCTTAATCCAGGATAAAAAATCTCCATGCACAAATCATAGAGAAGGATGCCATGATTAAGGTGCTCCACCAGCGCTCAAGGAAAGAGCCTATCAAGTCAGACCTGCCTTCTACTATGAGACCCTCCAAGTCCCTGATGTCTATCTCTAACACTGGCTCTGGTGGTTCAGGACTGCTCTCTCACAGCCTGGGCCTTAGTAGCTCGCCCATCACTGAAGAACGCAAGGACACCAGCTGGAAAGGCAGTCTGGGTAAGAACCAGCAGTCCTCATAGCTAATGTATTTAATGTGTTGCACCTGGAAGAACAAGTTATGTTTGATTTCTTTTTTTACCAGGTGTTCTACTGGGTCCAGAGTTCCGTACAGATTCTCTCAGGACAGATTCGATCTCGTCGTCGCCCTCCCCAGTGCTACCGTCCACTCCGATGACTGCAGGCCACTCGAAGACGGGCAGCAGGGACAGCTGCACGCAGACTGACAAGGGCCAGAGTCAGGACAACAGCAAACCCAGCACTCCAGCCCTGCAGAGCATGACGCTGCCTGCCCGCCTGTCCAGCCCCAGCCCCATCTACATTCCTGACCGCATAGCAGGTCAGCTGGCACTGTCAGAGCTCAGCGCAGTTCACATGACATGACATGACATGACATTCAGCCCGATAATCCGCTCTCCGTCAAGTTTTCAGAGTAGTGGCTAATCGCCTCTGATCTCCACAAACTGAGCTAAATTAAATCACATCACTCAGGCTATTCTGTATATAATGTTGGAATCCTGGGTTTGCCTAGGATTATGTGTTGGAGGGTGCAGAAATTAGAGATAGACCAATATGTTTTTTTCAGGACTGATTATTAGTCGTCAAGAATGACGATAACTGATGTTTGGAGCCGATATTCATTTGCAGTTAAAGTAAAAAAATATTGGCGTTAAAACACCAACACTTAACTTCGTTTAAATGCCTTTAAGCATATGTTAACTCAACAGCTTTTCAGATCTTTGTTTTAAAATTCGAACAAAAAGTACAGGAAGCGCCCAGGCTCAGCAGCAGTCTTATAAAATTAAATGAAACTTAAACGAATAAATAGCTCTCCAAAATTTTAAAAATAACGGAAATGTTATTTTATTATTCACTTATCTTTGTTTTAAGTTCAAAGCATAACAGAAAGAGCAGGGAGCTCCCAGGTTCGGCAGCATCTCTTATAAAGTTGACTGACAAATAATTAATCAAATACAATTCATTAATGATTATTCATTTAATTATTTAATTAATGTTATTATTTAATTAATTAATTAATTAATTAATTAATTAAATAAATACATAAATACATTTAGTATAAATGTAGAGCAGCTCATAGAGTTCTACCCATAGAGTAGAACAAAACAACCATCATTTAAAACAATTAAAAACATTTTCTTTATAAATTAACTCCAAATCCATTTTACCATGGTAACTTTTTGAGTTGGACCTTAAAAAGAATAAATTTTGCAAAAATAAATAATCTTACAATGTGTTTCTTGTGATTACAAGGCCACGAGTTCAACTAAATGCACCAAATAAAACCCACTGAGTAATAAGCTGCTCAGTAAACGCAAGCAAGTAGTTCAGAGATTCTTTGCGGGAAAAAGGCTTCAGTTAATGAGAACGATAAGACCAGGGTTATTTTTGTTTTGTTTTTATGAGCGTGACTCAGCGCTGGCCTTTGTTGACTCACAAAGAACTTGGCGCATTCAGCAGTTTGTTTTCCTGGACGAGGCATTGATTTACTTACTGACATTAGCTTTCACAATCCTTTGTTGTGGCCTGATATGCACGCTCTGCGGTGTCAAATATTGCATATTGGACCTTTTCTGAGATGTTTTACCCATCAACACAAATGCTAATGCTAATTCTCCTGTGTTCTTTTCGTGTTCTCCGCGTAGATGTAGGAATGTTTCACAGCAGCACCCTGGAGCGAAGGCATCCACTGCAGTCCCACATACAGCAACAGCCCCCGCCACCGACGCCATCCACCCAACAGGAAGTGGACAACGACATGGTGGAGATCCTCATTTGACCCAACGAGCAACGGAACAAAACCTCCAAAAACGAAGATGGTAGTTCCATCAGAACGGAAGCAGTGACATGTAGATCATCCCAATTCACACACACACACACACACACACACACACAAAGACATATTTTCATCCTCTTTGTTTACATCTGCGTTCATTCAAACACTTGTTTCACATTCCCTTCATTCCTTCACTGTTTATCTTTGGAAACTCGTGGCTTGTTTCAGCTTTGCCTTTAGCGCGTTTATCACTATGAAGTGCGACTTTATAGCCTCGTATTTATCTCTCTGACGCTTATGGCACTTTTACCAGAACGCCGACGGCTAAATTTGCCGACTCATGTTTTGAAGTTGAATGAAAGTTAAGAGGTTTTCAGTTGCGATGTAGGCCCGCGCTTGTAAAAGACCAAGTTTACAGTTTACATTCATGGGATGGAAAATATAAAACAGAGTAGATGGAGCTGAAAGCCAAAATCTTTCTGTCCAGTTGTAATCATCGAGAGAATTACAGTGGCCCTGAGGTGCAAAACACAAACGCAAATCACAGAACACAAACACAAATCAAAAAACATAAATGCAAATCACAAAACATAAACGCAAATCAAAAACTCAAATCACAGAACACAAACACAAATCAAAAAACATAAATGCAAATCACAAAACGCAAATCACAAACGCAAAAAACAAACACAAAACAGAAAACACAAACGCACAAATGCAAATCAAAAAACACAAACACAAAAGCAGAAATGAAAACATTATCAAAGTTTGTGTTTTTTTCATTTGCGTTTGTGTTTTGTGATTTGCGTTTCTTGTTTTGCGTTTGTGTTTTGCACCTCAGGGCCACCATATAGAATACATACATATTTACACCCACACACACTAATGTATTTTTCCATTTGAAGCTACTGTCCCTAATTGGTTTTTAAAGCACTTTTTGTCATGTGTGTGAAAATCCTATTTACGTCCGTGATAACCATCAACAAATAACACTGTAATCAGCAGGACCAATCATTTTGTTCGGACCAAAAGTGATTAATTCGCCAGCATTCCTATCATTAACTTACCTGTCTACATGTGTGGACATTCGTGTGTCCCTGAGCATTATTTCAACCATTTCTCCTACACTCCATCATATCCCCCGACAACTTGATTGATGGCTGTCTGGACGTAAAGAGGATTCCAACAACCGACATAAAAAAGTGTTTCAGAATCAAATTACAGTCCTGCTCTACGGTGATTTCTCTTCTTGTCACTATTTTATGACTCACTGTGGTTGGTGATGAAGGCTATTTTTTATTTTTTTGTTAACCTGTGGGTGGGTTTAGTGTCATTGTTTCTGCAGCACTAGCAGCAGATGTGGGGACCTTCAGGAGGCTTTGTAACAGTTTTCCTTCCCAACATGCAGGCAATTGGCAATTAGAACGTTGGTCTTAACAAGCGGCTTGATACTTGAGCTGCGTTCAGACATGGACAGAACTCTGGAGAGTGTTCCACAACAAGATGTTGCACTGAAGACTCTCCTGTCAGTGTAATCTCTGGTTAATGTCCAAGCGGAGCTGGTAGAAAAATGCTCGAATGTGCTGCATTTTTAAAGCTGCACGTCGCCAACTAAACTTTGGATCCTTCAGAGATTCTCATGCTGTTTGGAATGCGTCCCAAATCTGTGGACATTACCCAGAGTTCATGTCTGAAAACGGCTTTCATAAGTGTTGCTGGAGGCTGGTTAGCTCCATTGGACCAAATGTCTTGGCTACCTTTTTATCGCATTTTATTGCACTAATTATTGTTGAAGTTGTTTTTTTTGTTGCTATTTTACTTTAAGACTTCTGACAATTAGGTATTGTATTTATGTTTTTTTTTTTTTTTTTACTGTAGTTAGACATAGCACTTGGGTAATCAGAAATGATGTCAAATATAAAACATTATTAACTGTATATATATATATAGAGTATTTACATTTTGTACGTGCTGTGATGGCGTGTGTGCACCTGTGAGCTGTGTCCAGACACGTTAGCGAGCCCTGGTGCAGATTTGTTTGTTGGTGCAGACACACGTTCTGCGTTGTCGTCACAGATCGGATAGTTTCAGACTCTGTCCGTGTCATGAAGGGAAGTGTTTTTGGAAAAACTGAAGAGTTAGAGTCTCAGCAACAAGATGGGGAGTTAGGGCGAGGTGGGTGGGGGGGGTGGGGGGGGCACAACCCCACTGGTTGGGGTCACTCTTAAATAGCAGCATCTTAAAGAAAAGAATTCAGTATTTAACCTCCCGTCACGTGCTTGAAGAACAACATGAATGAAGGGTTTTTTTTACGCCCCCTTCATTGTTAATACTTAGTCACTTGTATAGATTCACTACCCTATATCAAAAGTGGTTGATTTAAATTAACACAAGCTCTTTCACTGTTATGCAGTGTTTGACTATGCATATTAAATATGATAAGGAATGTTATCAGGCGAAAAAGACAATTTTCCGTTGCTTTACACTATGCACAGTGGAGTCTTGGGTGTTGACCAAAGGTCACAGAACGGACTGGTTTTCATCTGTTGATGGAAACGTTTCTCAGACTCCAGTCGCGCGACATAACGTTCAAGAAAATGGTTTGTGTTTAACCTGTTCCAGACTGCAGCACTGTGTGTATTTTATTTTTAAGTATGTGCTTAACATTTCCAGTGAGGGTTAAGAAAAAAAAAAAAAAAAGTCCACTGCAAACCAAAAAAAAATAAATGTTGGACCAAAGATGTTTCATGTCAGAAGGTCAGCAAGATCATTTCACCCAGAAGAACTTGATTGGGAATGCACTGATATGTTGTCTGAGTAGGACTTTAAGGACTTGGACCACTACTAAAACTCAGCACCTGACTTCTCCACTACATAGATCTACAATCCTCAAACACATTGTTCACAGCTGCCAATACATGTTTTTTTTATTTCACCACTGCCACATTAGTGTTGGTTAAAGGTCCAATATGCAACACGGAAACAAAAGCTATTGTCGCTATTTTAAAACAGGCGCATGGCAAAATGAATGAAAAATGATATCTATTGATAACACAATACCACAACAGAAGTTCATACACAATCCTACTTCGGAGTCGTGGAGAAGGGCTAGCGCACTTTATTACAGAAATGCCAGGCTAATATTAGCTTACATTTGTCTTGTTTAGTAGTGCTGGGCATGTTAACGCGTTAACTGACGCGTTACTGACCTGAAAAAAAGACCCGTGTGACGTCATGTTTACGTGCCACCAGGTTTACCAGTTAGCTCCGTTAGCTCCTTTTAGCGCCATTAGCCTACAGTGGAACTGGAGCGCTCCGTTTATTTCTCTACACATACACTATGAATCTTCTGTCAAGTTTATCAAATTTGGGGCTACAACAATTCATCGATTATTAATCGATTACTAAATTAATTGTCTGTATAATTAAAAATAAGCGCTCTGTGTTGATCAGCTGATTAAATGTGAATATTTTCTTTGCTCCATATGACAAAAGAAAATCATTCAAATTGAACAAAAACACAGACCAAAGTATCCAGCAGTGTTCAGTTCAACATGCAAACTGAAATAATCTGCTTCCTGTGAGAGGGAAAAGCCCTTTTCCTTCTCTTCCATCACCTATAATGTGACTCATATCAGTGTGGACCTGTAGAAGTGGAGAATTTCAGGAGCTGTTTGTCTTTTATCGGACTTTTCAGTTATTAACAGCATCGTTTCAGTTTTTCAATAATGTGACAAATAGTTGGCACAAGGGGACTGATGCTGAAAATCAAAAATGTCCAATATCAGTGTCTGTATTGTGGTGATTTTTTTTTTTTAAGCCATTATATTTCCATATGTATGTTTCTATACATGCCGTTTAATGTTGCCATTGCTGTACAATCACAGTCCACAGAAAACAACATTCATCTCATAGTTTCTTGTACTATGGTATAAAGTCATTTAGTTTTCTCTCTCTCTCTCTTTCTCTGACCGACTCCAAAATAACCAAATGATTGTTATGATATAATATAAATGAGTTAAGTTAGTGTGAATTAATTCTTTTCTTAAATAAATAAATTAATGAAGAGACTGGTTGTTCCTTGTTTTGTGTCTTAATGAGCCCATATTGACTTCCTGGGAATGATAGAACTTATTTATCCTTATTAACCACTTAAAAACGGATCTACAAGGCATTGACTTGGGGTCTAAATGTGTAGGTTCAAACCCTTAAATGTATTCTTATTTATTTGAAACTTCAGATTCTGCTAAAACACAGAGGAAATAGTTTGTTACATCGATCTATTCTATGCTATATTTCTTTCATCATTCGACATTCAAGCAATAATTGGGGGGGACTTATTTTAGGTATCTTCCAACCGAGAAATAAGCCACTGCATCCAAACCGGTTTTCAAAGATCATCAGGGTCTCCTGCTCCAGGGATTAGTTTATTCCTAATTTTTGTACCTTTACTTAGTTGGTCAAAAAACTTACTTAATATTTGTTCATTTGCCCGCACTCCTCCTGCATTCATTCCACCTTGCAGCTTCTTTTGTTTGTTCCCTCTCCATCCTCAGCGCTCAGGTGCGACTGATTTATTAGTTAGTTCCCGGTCGGCCATTTTTATTTTATTTTCCATCCTTCTCGTTACAAATTCTAATCTCACTATTTTTAACATCAAGATTCTATGTTAACAGTCAAACGCTTCACCACACAAATGTATTATTTCAATATAGAGTCTACTTTTATTTTATAAACACACATTTACATACAATTCTGTAACTTTGGGAGAAAATAGTCTCTACTTAAGTGTCCACGCGAAACATCTCACACAAGATAGCGCTTTACTGCAGCCGATAAAAAGTGCATGGTCAGAAAATGTATATTATATATTGATTATAATACAAATCCATGTCACTGAATCCCTAATGTTCATTTTCAAACAGTGTGATCAAACCTGTAACAGTTCACCTTGAATAAATAATGTCAATAAATACAACTATACATTATTTTAGTGTCTGGAAGGAGCCGAGCAGAAACTCACTTTACACAGCTTCAGTGCATATTATTATTATTGTTATAGTTAAGTAACTGGACATGCATGTACGAGTGTGTAATGCTCATGTTGCACTTGAATATCCCTCACATCCAAGTGTGTTACGTAGCCTTCATTTAACTTAAAGTAAAGAAAAACTTGATGATCAATTTCATTGATTGAACACTACAAAAAATTGAAGTATAATTATTTTTATCTTCAATTCCTGCCAAATGCAAACCATTGCAGCTAAATGTGACAAACTGGACTGGTACTTTTCATGGCCAAATCACCAGGAGGAAGCGTTTTTTTTTTTACCTACTGACAGTGGCCAGAGCTACAGGAGGTTGTGTTGTTATCTGCGGATCCACAGCCAGGCGTTGAGCAGACACGCCGAGAACAACAAGGAGAAGAGGATGACTTCAGTGCTCCTGTGGTCAGAGTTGTGGCGCTCCAGCGCCGCCAACCTGCGACTCATTTTCACCACCTAATCAACGTAACAGAGTTAGACGGAGAGCAGGAGACAAGACACAGGAAGTGACGAACAATGAGGGGGGGAAACTGGGCCCACCTGTCTCCGCAGGATGATGAACTCAACAGCTGCGGTTCCTCCCTCCTCTTCTGGGCTCCAGGTGTCCATCGCCCTGGACACAAGACACAGAAACTCTCTGAGACTGAGCAAGACTTTCATATAAACTCATCACCTGGACACCAGTTTAGCCTGTGTGTGAGATTTGTTTTGATTTCACCTGCTGCTGTAGGTTAGAAAACATTAAATCATAAACAAAGACAACTCAAAGGATGATATCAAACCACGACAATCAGCAGGGAGAAAAAGATAGAAACCATTAACATCAACCGTAACTTAAGATGAGTGTGAGAGGGGAAAAGGGGGAGTCGTCAGAGTTCAGTCAGTGTTCAGTCAGTGTTCCCCAAACATAGAAATGATGATGTCAGGTGTCTTGTTTTGTCCAAAAATCCAACATTTTTCAGTTTGAATGATTTCTTTTTGTCACATGGAGCAATGAGTCCAGAAAAGCAAAAATCTCTAAGCTTGTTTTAATTAATAAAAATAATATATAGTATAAAATAGTTCATTTAGTAATGGATTAATCGAATAATGGTTGCATCCCTACAGGGAACTCAAGCTAATTAGTTAATCATCGTGATATATTATAATTAAAACAGTCATTTTATATAGCACCTTTCACACATATGGAATCACAAAAAAAGTCAGAGTTTAAAAAGTGGATATCTTATTCTGGTTTGAAGATTAACAGGACGTAAGAGTATACGAGACAGCCACAAGGGGGCGACACAACTGACTGCACAAGGAAAATCAGCCAATATCTGATGATTCCAATAGGAAACGTCGATGAACTTCCATTTATAAAGCCTCAACAACAACAGCACCAGCTGACCTGCTTCAAAAACAGCCTCAGATTCGTTAGTTTCACACACACACAATTCTTCCCCTCAGTCACCTTTTCTCCTCGTGTGCTGAAGCAGGAATCTCCGGTGTGACCCGTGCTGGTGGCGGCCTCTCTTGGCTGCTAAATCTCCTCATCCAACAGGACAGGAAAAAAACAAAGCGCAGTCTGAGCCCGAGAACCCCCGACAACGTGACGCACAAGCCAGGCGATTAGAGACGACGAGGACCGCGTGTTAGTCAGCAAAACAGATAATGACGTCAAGTTAAAGATGCTTCAGCTCTGGAAGCAGATTTTAGAAAGATCCACTGAGTTTAAAGCAAAGCAGTAACTTTATCTACATGAACTCCTGGCGTTGGTTAGTTCCTCTACCGCAGAAGCAGAGATGTTATGAGATAATCTGAGGATTCTCGCCCCGTCTCCCCAGCAGAGGTGAGGAATTTTAGCCAAAGCAAAGATGAAAAATGCGGAGACAACACATAAACAAACCTAAATAACAAACAAAAAGATGCGTAAACAGATTAAAGTATGAAGAGAGAACACACTCAGGAACAATAGTAACCTCTAAAATGTAATTTTAAGTGTATTCTATGTGTGGTTTTAGAGTCTAAAAACTGCAGACAAATTCTGCGATTGCAAGTTAATTTGAGACGCATAATGTTGTAAGCTAAGACGTTAAGTAAGCTGACTCCTTAAGGTTATGTATCTAATAAAGATATTAAGTGCTTTCTTTGTAAATTTGCAACAACCAAAGGAATAAAAAGGCTACAATGAGCCTGTGTGTGTTGGGAAAAGTAAGATAAAGGATTTCAGGATTTACTGCGATGAGCTAGTTGCTCGTTGTGGCCAAAAATGAGGGTAACTGTATCATCAGCCTGAGTGTTTCCCTTGGACAACTCACACCTGTATTTCTGCGTGACCGTCTGCAGGAGGCGCTGCGACACTTGTCGGCCCAGCTGCTTGGCAGCCTGCACAAAGGGGTATGACGACAGGGAGCTGAGAGGGGAGGCAGGGAAAGACTGAGCCGGGGTCTGAGGGCTGGTGGTGGTCTGAGCGATGTGCTGACGTACGTGACGACCCGAACCTCGACTACAGCCGAGAGAGAGATGAGGGGAGGACGGAGGGGAGGAGGAGGAGAAGGAGAACATCAACTCAGAGGCAAAGTCAAGGATTGAGTCAGAAAGGAGAAGAACAACACGGACCAGAGGGACTGAGGGACTATTTGGGAGAGACACGATCATTTCATTCAGTGACCCAAGATTTTAAAATAAGGTTCAACATCAACAGCAGATCATCCAAAAGGAGTAATCTGTGTGCACCAAAGTAATCAAGTAAGATTAGTGTTGTTAAATAACTGGTGACTAAAGTTAAGCACTTTTTTCTTGTATTATTTGATCTTTAAACAGTTATATTTTCTCAGATGAAGGACTACGGCATCAATCACCAGCATCGGCATCGAACACAGAAAAACCCGTATAAGTCGACCTCTAATAACATTTTATGGGAGGAATAGTTTCAAGGATACAAGAATTGATCAAACAAGACACAAACATTAAAGAGGTCAATATCATCACTCCCAAAAGAGCTGTGGCGTTAAAGGGCCACTTCAAAAACTTTTAACATGAATATCAGCCTTTTTTGGTCATTCTGGAAAATACCTGTCTTACTAAGCGAGGAGCAACTAAATCCAAGGAGGTTGCTGTAGAGTTTTTTTAAGATTAAGATTAAGATTAAGAACCCTTTAAGTCCCGCAAGGGGAAATTCAATTCTACAGTGAGTTAGTGAACACACACAGCACACAGTGAGGTGTAGAACATGTAACCCAGCGCAGTGAGCTGCCATGCCAGTGAGCGGCGCTCGGGGAGCAGTGAGGGGGTTAGGTGCCTTGCTCAACAGCACTTCAGCTGCGGACTGGTCGGGGATTGAACCGGCTACCTTCCGGTCTCGAGCTCGAAGCCCTAACCACTAAGCCACAGCAGCCCCCTGAGTTGCATTGTGGGACGTGAAAATTACATCAAATAGCCGCCCTGTTGCCACGACTAAAAGTCCAGTACTTACGAGCTTGATGGGTGTCTTGTCAGTGCCTGTTTCTTGTGGGTCGGTGTGGCAGGCGGCGTCCTGCCAAAGCTTTGGTCACTGTACGATCGGCGTATGGGACTCTGTCATACAGGAAAAGACGTGTCAGGCATATCAGGCTCCTTCACTTGTGACACATCTTCAGTGGTCTGACAGAAGCAACGCACGGTCCGTAAAAACACATCTCAAAAGCGAAACATTTAAAATGTAGATTACAATCATTGCAGAGGAATTCTCGTCACGCTGAGCTACCTGCAGTGCTTCTTTGTAGAAAACTTCTCCGGACGGACACTCCCAGCACGGTTCTAGACCCACGGGACCGCAGATCATCGGCTTGGACGGGCCGAACAGAGGCCTGGGGCTCATATCAGGAGCTTCTTTGGATGTTTTCATTTTGGAGAAACATTATCAGGAATGAAATTGAGAGAAATTATTCCCACCCAGTTCGGTAAGAAATCAGATATAGGGAACATATGATAATTATGCATCACGACCTGCAGTATACGTGCATTTCACACACATTTGCTCAGTATTTTTAAAGTATTTATACCTGTGTATGTCAGCCTTTCAGGGACCTGCATGGTGTAAACTGGCGGCGGCTGCACTCCTTCCTCCCTCTGCCACTGCTGCGTCGGGCCGACGCTCAGGCGATCAGGAACACGCATGTTTTTATTGATGACCTCCATGAAGATTGGATCACAACTCAGGTCTTGGGACATTTCTCCTAGTAGAAGTACAAAGTGCATTAAATGTGAAAACACATCATGTGATAAACAATTACAATATCATAAAATCGAAATAAAGAGACATAAGAGAGTTTATAGAGGTGTTACATTGAAGGCCCCCCCAAAACAAATTCAGTAGTGGGCCGCATAACGACTTGGGCCGGCCCTGGCCACAGGAGCATTTTGTCCCGGGGCTCCCACACTCCCTTGAAACGCCACTGGTTCTTGTTTTGTAGTCTCGTACACATTTTAAATACAGTCTGCGACAAACAGCACCTGTTTCACGTCAATGTCAAAGAGCAAATGATGTCAAACGGCTAACAACACGAACGTTGACAGCAACAGGTTGTCGCGACAGTTCACAGTTTCCGGTCATAGGAAACTGTGAATTGGCGACACGAGGCGTTTGTTGTCCTTTACTTTACGAAAGTCATGTGTAAAGTGTAACAAAATAAACAGACCTTATTACACAAAGTTCTCTTTCTTCTTCTTCTTCTTCTGCGTTCTCTCTTCTTCTGCCTTGTCCTCTTCTTGAAAGTGTTATTTACGGTTGGCAACGGTGTAGTGCGTTATATCGCCGCTGAGTGGTGAGGAGTATGAACTGCGGCCTACATTATCATACAGTCCGACTCTGGACAGAAGATAAATTTGAGCTTCTAAATTGGACAAATTGTTTAGACATTTTAAATTATTATGTTTTACATCATATAAGAGGATAAGAGCCATAAAAAACAAAAATAAATAAATGAATAAAACTATTATGGCTTTTTATTTTTTTAGTTTCCAAAAACAATTTCATGTGGCCCTAATCCTCTTGCCTTTTAAAATTCAAACTTAATTTTTCTCATGTCTCATGTTTTGTTTTCTAGTTCTTGCCCCTTGTATACAAAACTAAATGATGCACTACTGCCACCTTGTGGCGTGTTTCAACTCCTACACCTACAGCAAAAAATAAGTGCAACAATAATCTTCATGTTACTCATTGTTTACATTATCACAAAGCAAAGCAGCCATGCACTGTATGCAACAAATTGATTTATCACAATTGATTCTGGGACAAAAACACATGTGCATGTATTTTTGGGAAAGAAGTCACTTTTATATGAAACATACATGATTAAATAAGTCATCAGTCATTTTTCCCCAACAGTGTTTTTCTTCCTGGGAAGTGATCAAACAAAAGCCTGTGTGAAACAGCTGCAGGCTGTAAGAGAGGCAGTGAACAACTTTAGCACAGGATACAAAATTAAGCCACTGGTGTACAAAGTGCACCTTACCAAGTTGTAGTGAGGTAAAAGTCCACTCATATATGCAACAAATCTATCACCAAAAACTCACTCTGCAAAACAGAAATATAAACCTGACTACCAGACCCTTTGGTCAGGTCACATGTCTTATACTGTACAATTGTTCAGGCCTGGTCAGGTCCAGATATGATTTAGAGATATCAGCTGGCACCAAAGCTGAACTGGAAACATACATGAGATAATCTTATCCTCTAATTTAGCAATTTTGGTAAAACTTCTTTAAATACACTATCTTGTTTTACATTCGATATGTGTGCACAGTATATATGAATATGATGGGAAGTCGTGTGTGTTGATGTGGCAGATGCTGACCATGGATTTTGGGACCATGGATACTGGGTTTTTCTCGCTTTCTAACTGAGAATTTCCAGCAGTTTGGTGCATGTCTGAAAGCAGCTATAGCGTTTTCCACACACTGGTTCCCATCATCAAGTTACATCATCACTTTATACAGTTTAAAGACAAAATGTGAAGAATTTGCATCAAAAAAGCGTGGAAAAAAATTCACAAAAAACACAATTTGAACATGAAAACGGCTTTTACATATAAAAATCATACATTATTTAAAATCATCTAGACCTTTCAGGGAGCTGATTCTTAAATAGTCATCATCAGTGACCCATATTTACTCTATCGGGTTTAAGCTCGTCTTCTGAATCAGTCTCCTTGAAGGCAACAACACTCAAAGAAACTCGAGCACACTCACATTTGCTGACCGTCTTTAACACGTTGACACTTGGCAATAACATCTGTAAACATTAAAAGAGTCCTTCAAACGACTAAAAAGCTGAACATTTGATTATTTTTTTAACCGTCAGCGTGAAGGTCACATCTCCAGTGATGCTACACTGTCTCCAACCTTGCTTCGGTTGTTTCCGGTCTCGACACGACACACAACCACAGTGTCACAGTAACTGCACCATTTAAAACGTAACACAGTTACTAATCACAGTTGTGTTTTCAAAGCAAAACAATGACATTCACCGATCGCCTCGTCCTGCAAACAGGAACACAGGCGCTTCACGGTCGAGTGTAGCATGCTTATCGTGAACGTACATAAAGATGTTTATGTATAAAGTACATGCATTCAAATACTGAGTTGATATATTAATCGTACGGAGCAGAGTGTCTGCTTAAAATCAAACAACCTCTGCTACACACACATAATATTGATTGTGCACATGTGAATAATGTGTATTTGTGAAGCTTGTGGCAGTGTGTACTGTATGTTTTCTTCAAGAAACAGGACGGCTAAATCCTTTTTGTCACTGTATCAAACTGTGGTCTAGGTCCAAGCGTGTTCTTATACTGATTATTTTATCATTAACAACACTCCAAAACCCAAATATTAAAATTACAATACAAAACAATGAAAAGCATCAAATCGGCACAGCAGGGGCAGATATTTGGTAATTTTGCAGCTTCATCACTAATTGGTAATATGATTATTAAAGCTAAAGGCTATTTTTTTAATTTACTTAAATAGATTAACCAAAATAAATACAAAGGAATAGGGAGGCTGGTCTGTGGCAAGAAAACGTGTCTCTAGTTTAAACGTATTAATACAAAGGCCCTGTCTTAAACTGCAGGAAATAAGGCCTGTACAGAGTAGATATCAGTTTGGTCCACACAGATTTATATATAAAGTACTGAGACAAAGCACATTTGGCAATGAATAAACTCCCACCTGTTTGGCACAGCAGGGTAGCAGAAGTCATTACTAAGGAGATTCAGTCCACGCACGTTTTTACCCAAAGCAACAGAACCTGGTTCATCACCATGAGGCCACAGCAGATGAGCAAAGTGGACAGTCTAAACATGACGGGATTCACAGTGAGCGTGAAGCAGAAATACAGATATTTACTCTCAGAGACGGAGCTTTTCTACAAACACTGGAACAAACTACACAGTCAGTAGTTTAAGTATCAAAAATGTGAGCATAGTCTTGTTCATGGTCGAATGATAGGAGGTGAATTTAAAGCCCTGCTGGCTTTGCCTGGAAATCTGGATATAAACAACAATAAACAGCAAACAAAACAGGAAATGATCCATTTAACAACTTTGGCTTGACTCCAAAAACTCTCACTACTGACTATGTCCAGTCTGTAGAGTCACACACCAGCCTGGTCTCCGAGGAAAACTTTGCTGTTTTACGTTTCTGCAAAACATCTTTGTACATTCTGTACAGAAAAACAACATGTTAATTAAATATCGGGCTGGAAGATGTTTTGGCTTCCATCTTGGGAGCTGTTTAATGTTCATATATAGTCACTGATGTGCTGCAGCAAAATTAGGAGCAAAATAAATTGTACAAGTGTGTGATGTGACTGTAAACAAAATCCAGTGTGACTTAAGGTTGCTGTGTTTTCACTGAATGGAACGGTTCAGTATGGTACAGTTAGAGTACCCATCCTTTGGAGTACCAGAGTAAAATGGTACTGTACAGTCAGATGATCCGGGCGTCAGACTTTTCCTGTTCTTCTCACACAAACGTGACGTCCTGTTGAGGCAAAAATACCTGCTTGATGTCCTCCATTGTTGTCTGTTGCGTTGATGCTACGTATCTTGCTGACACGGCCATCAGGCACAGCCGACACCCCCCGCCTAGCATGAAAAGGTACTGTTTCAAGTCAAAACCCAAGCCTGACCCACGGCTTTACCATTCCAAACCAAACCGTACCGCCCGCATGACGTCACGCTACATATCTCGCTTGACGGAGCCATCAGGCACAGCCGGCACCCCCGTCCACCATGTTCTCAGTCAAAACACAAGCCTGACCCAGGGCTTTACCATTCCAAACCATTCTTTACCAAACCGTACCATGTTGGAAACACAGCACAGGAGTCAAACAAAAGTGTTTTATGGTGCTGAAAAACAACAAAAAACGTGGGTGTCACCAACCAGCAGCCAGAATTGGCCTCATCAGATGCATTATTTTGGCCGCTCTCATTTCTCTATGATTATCTCCTCATATTTGGGTGGAGGGTCACTGTATGAAGGTGCTGAGGTCTCATCGCCACTGCTCTCCAGATGTCCCGTCACCTCTTCATAAGATGGAGGTGGCGTGGCACCAGACAACCGAGAGGCCACCGACATGGAGGGGTCCTGGACATAGAGGCCCTGTGTGTTCTGCTGGTGAAGGCCTTGCGATTCCATCTGGGAACCTCCTCCTCTCTCTGCACCGCTCACCACTACAGTGGGATATGAGCTGGACTCGTGGTGCGAGCTTTCATTGTGCGAAGCCGTTTCCCGGTAAACAAGAATTCGCGGCAGGCTGCGCGTGCTGCGGTTGTTGGCTAAGTAGCGGTTTTGGGTGTAAGCGGGTCTTCGACGGGTGGCCTTCTGAAGCTGGCACCTCCAGAGCAGGAAGAGGCCGATAATGATGAGCAGGGCCACGGCCAGCAGAGGAACCACCATGAAGACTGTGTCAGCGCGCTCAGAGAAGCCCTCGTTGTTACTGCTCACTGTGTAGGCGCTGCGAGTTTTCCAAAACTCCATCTGGCAGGGGATCAAGACAGTTTTCAGTTTTTTGTCATAATATGATTTTTATCTCATATCTCACACACCATGAACTGTTGTTTTACCACACAGTTAAAAAAATTTTTCACATGACTGGCCTCCTGACCAGACTAGACACTCAGTGGCCCCTAGGTTATTTGAGACACCTGAGTTCAATGCTGACTTAGAGGTACTTACAGAAGATAACACTAAGAGGAAACAGAAATTAAGGCCCTGCAATGTTCAATGTTGTCTTTATAAGCTAAAAATTACAGCTGAAACGATTAATCGATTACGAAATTAATCGATTACGAAATTAATCGGCAACTATTTTGATAATCGATTAATCAGTCTGAAACTTTTTTCATGATTGAAACAAGATTTTGTTTCAGCTTCTTAAATGTGAATATTTTCTTAGTCTTTGCTCCACATAAAAAAGAAATCATTGAAACTGAATCATTTTGGTTTGTGGACATAAACAATACATTCGAGAACATCGTCAGTTCCAGGTTTGACAAACACTGATCAATGTTTTTTTTAACATTTTCTGACATTTTATGGACCAACCATTCATCGATTAATCGAGAAAATAATCGACAGATTAATCGATTGCGAAAATAATTGTTAGTTGCAGCTCTACCTACAACATCATCTTGCTGCAGATGGTGTCACTGTGCATCGTTCAACTATTCAGCGTACTTTACACAAGGAGATGCTGTATGGAAGAGTCATGCAGAAAAAGCAGAGTTGCTTGAGGTATGCTAAAGCACATTTGGACAAGCTAGCTTCATTTTGGAATAAGGTGCTGTGGACTGATGAAACTAAAATAGAGTTATTTGGGCAAAACAAAGGGCATTATGCATGGCATTTCACTTCTCAAATATCACTGTGTTTGTCTCCTATATGATATATTTAACTGACATTTCTTATTCAAAACAACCAATGATTTATAAAGGAACATCATGAAAATTTACAGTGGTTAAGTTAGGTTGCAATATCTATTATTAGATTACCAATTAAGTCCATCAGTAAAGCTCACGATCAAATTAACAAGGTATTGACAGAAGTCTGATTGTGATGATAACCTGCGTGAAATTAAATCATGTTAAACTCCCAAGCTTGACAGAGGAGGGAAAATCAATCACTATAATTTTCCTTATGGTTATAATGCAAATGTTGAGTTTAGTGATGATAAATCTCCTTTACTGTTGATACTTATCAGGCATCATGTTTCCTAACATGTATAATTATTCTCACATTATATTAATTCATACATATATTGTATCAGCTGTCTAATCTAGCCAATTTCCACTGGCAAAATTGGATAATAAAATACTCATCAAATACTGACACTGAGTTATTGTAAAGCTGTATTGTAAAACTTCTCTGTCCTGAACAGAAGACTGGAGAGAAAATGATTTCAATCTTAACTTCATATTTCTTTACTCCACAGCTTCTCAGCCACTATTTTCTAACATATAATGCGTTTGAATAGCAGAATCTCTGCATTCGCTTTAGTCCGTCTTTAACTTCACAGCCACCATAAAGTGAACCTATGTTCAATCTCAAAATTCACAACTCATGAACTCCTTTCCATTTGCGATGTCGTAAATAAGACACGAGGAAAGCATTCACATGCACATTTTGTAAACACAACTTAATTTGAAGGCACCAAAAATGTCAAATACCCAGGTGTAGCCCAAAGATGTTTACTTTAGTTTGGTTGAAAGACAGCGAGTCATCATTAGCCTTCTTTTGCCCTTGTCTACATGTAAATGTACTGGCTGTTGTAGGACTTTTATTACCACAGTTATCTCACTACATGAGGCAATATAGTGGCAATATAGCGCTACAGAGACCACTCTCTCTAGCCCAGCAGTCACTACACTGAAATCACACAACCATAAATAATGGAGGAGTGCTATAAAAATCTGGCTCACCGTTCTCTCTTTGTTCTCAAACACTTCATTGGCCTCTTCAAAGCTGCAGCTCTCCTCAACACACTCCCTCTCAATGTTGCCTTGTCTCAGCTCCTCCAGGTAGCCATTGGCTCGAGGGAAACGCTTCAGGACCGAGTGAGCATCCCTACCATCAAGGAACGCTGCAACAACAAGATCAGAAGTTCACACAAGCGCACAATGTCACTCAACAGTTTGAACTCTGTTTGAAATGGCATGTAAAGCAAGAAAACAGATGTTTATGAAGTAGGGTAGGGCATGAGAGTTAGTTAAAGTAATGCAGAGTTCACAGCTTGTTAAGCTCAAAGGAGTAGCTAAAGAGATGCATTCTAAGAGCCTGGTAAAGTAAGTCATCATTGTTTTTGCGGGATCTACAGCGTGTTGAGCTTAGAGGGGCAGCTACAAAATGCATTCAAGAAACCTCAGCAAACACACATGAAGTCCACTCACTAAGTTCCTGCTGCTGCTGCCACCTTTTGATAATAACCACAAATTACACAGTCATTTTTATATATATATATAAATACAAACTTTTTAATATATTTCTACTATAGAGTAATTGATTGATTTATTATGAACTATTGTGACCATGACCGAGCCATTGGTTGTGTGTTTTGTGCTCACCTACCTGCAGCCATGCTCCTGCCCTGTTATTCACACACTGACGAGGCACAGACCTGCAGGGATAAAACAGCACATTAGACTCAAGAAACTTCACACTGTATTCGGGAAGTTCACGGTATTTTATTATTTATAATCAATATTGTGATATTTTATGTGGCAAAATTATATCCCTTTTGAGACACCAAGAATTTTTTTTTTTTTGCATATCATTTTTTAACTGATGTTACAAATACATGTATTGTTTTTTTAGGCCAGTTCCCACAACGAGTAAGGAAGAGATCTCATCTGCCTAGGCAGGTTGGGGTGAATGGAAAAAACGGGATGATTGCTCTAATAATAATTTAAGACATTGCAATGATGAATGAATTATCAAAATAGTTGACAATTATTTTACTAATTGATTATTTGAGCAGCCCTATATTTGAGCCCCTGTCCCTCTGACCTTCTCTGCACGTCCCTGACCCGAATCAATCCACAACACCCCATGTTGTGGCGAAAGTACATTGAAAGTTCCAAAGCCACTGAAAGTCTTCAGCTGCAGTAAGTTTTCAATGGGTTTGCACATGTATTTCCCTTAAGTCCCTGTAAAGTCGTACATATCATACTTGCCTGTATAAAGGAGGCCTAATGTAAAATCAACAATAATAATGATAATAATATTAAAGCAAACAGAGCATCCATATCGGAATTGTATCGGTATCGGCAGATATCCAAATTCATGTATCGGATCGGATCGGCTCGGAAGTGAAAAAAAGTGGATTGGTGCACCCCTACACACAAGACGTTCTATCTGGTTCCATTTTGTAGTTCGGGATCTTCTGGCAATGATACGTTGAAGCAGGCGTGCTTCCCCATGGGCTGATGAGCCTTCCTCATCACCGGTCTGCGAATCTGCTATTGCTGGCTTCAAAGTGTCAGTAACAGCAAGGAGTGAACTCACTCACTGGCTTCCTAGCTTGTACAGGCTTGAGCAGTTGACTCTGGCATTCCTTGCTTCCAGGGCGTTGTTACCCGTTGCAATATAATCATTCTTCTTGGGTTGATCGTGTCCGCACCCAGATCCAAATCAATGTGAGATTTTTTGACTTGTTGTAGTGGCGAACGTACATTTAATTCCAAAGCAGTGAAAGTCTTCAGCTGTAGTCTTCTTGTGAAGGGTTTGCACATTTATTGCACATATCTCCAGATCCCTGTTTGTATCAAAGCCATCAAAGGTATCAAGTGTCCATGGTGCCTTGTATTTAAAGTACACATAACAACAAAGGCCACAAAGCCACGCATATTTAATCAGAGGCTTAAGGCCAACAGTTGACATTAACTACATTAGCTGTTCACCGATCACACTGTAACAAGTAATCCTGCACCAACCACAATTTAGCTTTTGTAAGAGAGAAGATGTGTCGTGTTGTTGTGCACATTTTGAGTCATTACAAATGGGTTAGGGAAGTTACAATAAATGTGTGGTGTGCTATAGTATTTGTTCCATTAACGTAAATGCAGTTCAGAGATTTACCAATAGCATAGTGTCCCATAAATCACATTTAGTTTAGGCTGTATTTTTTTTTCTAGGTCAAGGTTTTCCAATCTAATTTTAACAAGTGGGGTAATTCGTGTGTAATGCAGTTTGTGAGTTTGCCCTCTTTCAATATGACACGCTCTGATTCCTCCATCTGTGTCAAATGTCCACATGAATATACCGAATATAATGACTACATGCTACATGTGTCCTTCAGTGTTGAGACATTATTCACCAAATATAAAAATACCCCCAGGAACAACATAGGCTTCTATAAATATAGATGGAGAGGGTGGGGGTTGGTTTCCATAGCAACTGAGACAAAGATAGGGGAGGCTCTGAATTCAGAATAGCCTGAATAATTAGGATACAGGGGGACAACTGTTTTACACCGGATGTCAAATAGCCCTATTTTAAAAAAAATATTTGACTCACGCGCGCACGCGCACACACGAAACATTTTCTTCAACTGTAAAACAACATACTGTACATTTATTCCGTCGATAAACATGTATCTGTGAGCACAAAACCGGCGCTTTAATGGACTAATAGAGACAGAGGGCTTCCTTGACATGCCAACACCGTATGACTGCTTTTATAACTGCTTGTGAAAAATTCATTGTCACGACCGTGACGAGCCTCTTAAGTGACAAAAATCGCCATTTTGTAAACGGCAGCATTTAAAAAACAGGTACGTCTATTTGTTCAATGAAGAGATATATTCAAAAAAATTTTTTATAAATCTTCCTTACCTTCATTCCGTTTGATAAAGGCCTTTCCTTTTCCATCGTGGACTCCAGGGAACTCCCACACTAGTCACTGCCCACTGTGCGTGATTCATGCGCCCGCCAGCCAATAGGAGACGAGGAATCCCTACGACTGACCAATCACAGCCGTCATGAATGTGGACATGCTGTGAAGAAGGGCGGGACTTAAGTAGATGATAAAAAAAATTAAAGAAAACAGAAAACTATAAGCAGAGAAAAACGACAGAGGTGAAGGAGTGGCACGTGCAGCAAGTCATCCTTAAAGGGGCCCAACAACCTGCTGTAGTGTCATTTTATCATTTTATGTTTGTTTATTTGTTTTCCTTTTCTGGCACAAACACTGACCCAGTTCTCATGAGGAAGAAACTAATTTCTGAGCAACTGGTTAAGTTTAGGTTAAGGTTGTTAACATTACAAAAATTTCATTTTAATACTCATAAACATGAATCAAACATTGTATTTGTTTAAAATAAAAATGTCATTTTGAATAGCTTGTATGCATGATTATCACGGAATTGACCAAAATTGTTGATATACCATTGGTATCGACTGCTCTGCTACACGACACTACTCAGCCTGCCTTACACATTTTAAATAAAAACAAATATATGAACCTGTGTATTAATTAAAGAACTTAGTGTTATAGGGTACACAAATAGGGTACATGTATACATGGCACTAGGCACAGTTTAATTTATAAAAAAAACTATTTTATACAATATTTATACAGGGTATAAATACTGCTCCATCTTTGGGAGTAAAACCTGGTCCTAAATTAAATATTTCTTATATTAGAGTTATTGATTAAGGTTATAAAGGTGCACGGACTAGTTATGGTTAAAGTTAAGGATAAGACTTTGATTCGGCTTTTTAAGTTATTTTGTGCAAATACAGAAGCATAATTAAGTCCCCAAAAAAGTTTTTTATTTTTGTATACAATCTCAGTTTGGGCAAAGTTTACACAGATACACATAATATAAAAATAAATCAAAAATAAATTTCTTTATGTACAGGTTATGCACTATATACATTATAAGTTAGAAATGAGTGTGGATTACATTCTTTCTATACACATACACACACTGGCAAAGATCCGACCCTGAGATTGACTGTAAACATAACAAGTCTCCCAAATGTGGGAGCACATGAAGCCTGGCTTTCCTTTCTCACCAAACACATTGCATTGCAGATACTGCAAACCACTTCACTAATTGTGTGCAGTAACACACAGAAAATAAACTCAGCAGAGTTTGGCCTACGCTCACTCATCTGACATTTGCTTGTTAGTTTGTGTAAACAAAACAAATCTCTACAGTTCTTTCCCATTTGAAGACAGAGATGCTATCATCAGTCACTTTTAGTTGTAGGAGGTGAAATGTGACTGCTGTTTGTGGCACTCTTCATCGTCAGAGTCGCCCCCTTCTTCCCAGTCCTCTTCGTCATCATCATCCTCACAGTCAGACTCGTCATAAAAGCTAATGGTTGCCTGAACGGGGAAGTTCCTCAGTAAAGCCTCTCCGTCACTGTACAGATAGTCAAATGACTTGGTTCTGGGCCAGAAGAGTCTGTTTGGAAGACAGAAAAGAGCTCATGTTAACATAACCACAGATAACTATGAAAACACATGAAACACTTTTGAACTAAAATGAAATAACAAGAACTATCTTAAGCCTCATTTCCACCCATAATGGTGAAGTGCAGTTCAGTACACCGTGGTGTGGTTTTTGAATGGAACACCCTGATCTGGTTTGCCTTTTCCATCGCAGATTCCGTGGGTCAGATGGCGATAGCGACATAAAAAATGGCGTCACACTCCACGCAAAACAAAGAAGACGCCCAGCATTTCATGTTCTCTCTTCTTGGTATTCGGCTGTTTATCACAACATGACTTGTGCTTTGTGTGTTGGAATGGAAAAACAATGTTTTTCCCCTCTACTGTTGCACAAAAGATACGATTCTCTGTTGGTGCCCCATCAAAAGTGTTCCAAAATTGGGGACGGTAAAGATCAGTTAGTTTGGTATTTTTTCAAAAATCTGACGATGGAAACGTAAATAATTGCAGAGCTGCTCGGGTGGAAATGGGGCTCTGGATAGAAAACCTGGCATGCATAGAAGAATGAACATATGTAGAAAAAGAGATCCTGACCTGACGGGATGCTGGAAGGACTGAGATTTCCCACTCATCATCGAGTAACCTGGCACTGTGGGTCTGGAGTAAGGCTGAGGAGAGAGACAAAGATTGTGAGTACAAAATGTCATGTTAATACCTGTGCTTTTCCTAATGCAACTCATCAAAAAGTACTATAGTGAGTTCAAATCACAGCTCTAAATTTAAAGAGTGTTGGAACTTACACAGGACAGTTTGCTCCTGCTCCTGCTGCTGGATAACCATGGTCTCCACAGTGAGGTCTGACTAAAGAGAAAGAGAGGAAATGTGATCAGAACAATCAACAAGAAACAATGTATGCAAAGCAGAGGATTGTTTGGGAGCCCCTGAAAACGGAGTATTGAGCACCGACTACTGTAAGCCTCCTGTATGAGGAAAGAGAAGATGGATGCGGTGATGCATTATTTTGACTACAATAAAAAAAACCTGATGGGATAATTTTCTGAAATTGTCCAGAACAGCTTTGTGAGAATGCAAATGTCTGCCAAACGTCTGTCTGGACTCCAGCCAACAACCTTAATCAGTCAAATTTCTGGATTTTGGACAATGTCCTGCTGTTGTGAACCCGTCTGACCCGTCCAATTTCCAGTTGTGTTCATCATATGTGAATGGAAAAACGTTTTTCCCACATGAACTCCAGGAAACTGTCCATGGAAAGACAACTTTAGAGATACATTCCAACTAGGAAAAAAATATGGGCTTTGGCGTGGGGATTGGTGGAGTTTGATGTGTTCTCTCCCCTCAGAACCAGTTTGCCTCATGCCCAAAATGTCCACGTCGCTATGAAGTTCTCTACTGTCGCTACATGACAGTGTCCCAAACAGATCATATTCATACAGAATACTCAGTAATAGTAAGCAATGCTGTGCTATAAAAGATGTCCCTGTATATGTATACACAGTCATGTGAGAATGTGAAAATTATATACTATGGGTGCCTGCCCCACTGGTGTGCAGTAGGTGCCCCTTTTAATGTCCACCCCTGCCCTTCTAAATGTCTGTGCATGCCCCTGCTACCTGAGGTCAAATTGAACTTTGGATTAAAATATGAATTAAACCAGTTACACACCAAAACTAATATCTGGAGTTCAGTTCACAGCAGTATTCGTGAAACTATGTCAACAGCTACTGTCGCCTAGCAACCATTTGGTTTAGCTAGGTAGCCGTTTAGGCTAGTCATTCTTCCACAGCATTAAAGAGCCGTGTTAAACCGGTAAAAAGAACCACACAAAATAATTATAATAATTAAAAGTTAACTGTGTCCAGTCAGAGTCCAAAGGGACTTACCTGTTGTTAGTGTCCGAGCTGCTGCTCACTGTCTGCGGCCGCGACCGCGACACTGCGCCGAGAGTCGCCGGGTGGACGAGCACGCACGCGGAAGTCATTCTCTTAGCACAAAAAACGGGCAAAATAGTGTTTAAATGTGTTGAGTATTGCAGTCCTCGCGTGTGGAAGAAGCGTAGATTTGTTCCGTCTCACGCTGGACTGCGGCTGTGGAAGAGTCTGTGTCCGGTGGTGGAGATAGAGTGTGTGGTGATGATGGCGGAGTGAGGGGTTTATAAAGCCGAGGTGGTCGCTCACAGAGGGGGGGCGAGTCTGCTGCAACCAGAGGGGGAGGAGGGCGAAGAGGAGGAGGAGCAGACCCCCCTCAAGCCCCGGGTCTATGTACTGATACATGACAAATGATTTTAATGAAGAAACATGTGAGTGAATGGGAGTCGTAAGTTAATGTCATCCTTTAAAGACACCGTAGATAAAAGCCGTTTTCAAACACAATTACATAAACGACAAAAAAGAAAAAAGAAATAAATCATCAATTGTTTAAAGAGTGCATGAAAGCAATGAACAGAATCAAGATGAGTAAAAAGGTTTAAACATCTAAATTAAAAATGTATATAATAGATATGTGTGCTTAATGTAATTTAATTAAATATGTCGTTTTTGGAGTCCACAAATAAAATTCTTTGACAGAAGGAATTCGTGTTTGCGCAGGTAAATTCCTCTTATTTGGCCCATTATCTGGCCCATTTGTGCCTTTTGCGCCCATGTGTGACTCTGAGCGCTCAGCGGGCGTCACGTGGCCCCTGCTGGCCCCTGACAGCTCTGTGTGACCCGCATGAGAAGAGCCATTAGAGGCCATTAGAGCAGGCGTCCAGTGACGATTCTCACACCCGCCATAATGGGCTGCACACGCACGTTAGCGATGATGCCAGTCAAGGCTGATCATGTCCTGAAAATAATAAACTTGATAAATGATTGTATTTCATGAATAAAGAAAGAAAAAGTGTGTTTATGACTTTTAAGAATGAGAATCAGCATTCAGTCCTCACCTACTTAATAATGCTTACAACCACGGTTCTCAAACTATGGTACCAGGGGCACGGAATTTTTTTCAAATGAATAAAATAGAACCATTGAAAGAATGCAAAACAATTAATATTAATCTAAATGTTTGTGAAAAATGTGTAAAAGGTTGAAAAAGTAAAATGGCGGAGCTCCATGGGGTATGTGTGTGGTGCTTATTGTATCCGATTTTGGGCCCCCTTGAGCGGATAGGTGTTGGTGGGTGTCCCCGGTCTGGAGGTCCAAAAAAATCAAAACAACGGAAAACAGTTAATATTAATCTAAATAGTGTGTTTAATGTGTTTAGGGGTGAATTTAGTACAAAATAAATTGGAAAAAAAGTCCTTCAGTGGGTTTCACTATAAAAAACAGCTTCCTTTGGTATTTGAAGGGAAAATCAGAAATATTGTTCTAACCTACAGGGTATGTGATCGGAGTGGAGCTGAGGAATTTTGACCAGAGTGCATAGAAAATAAAGAAAATAACACAAATAAATAAATGAAATAATAATAATTAGAGTCACGTTATCTCTCGCTCCATCTTAATCTAAGCAAATTGTCTTATTGGGAATAAATCTGCCTCCTGTGAAAAGTCTGTAGCTGATTTTGCTCTTTGCCTATTTACACCAGTGTCGGCAAACATCAGGATTTAGCATTTAGTCCTCATTTACAAAACTTATATTTTCTACCTTCCAGGACCTTTCCTGAGTTTCGGGTTATGATATGAAATGTGGTTTGGGTTCATGTTGTCCAAATGAATTCAAGTCCACATAGAGTCCTCGAATGGATAGAATTACACACACACACACACACACACACACACACACACACACACACACACACACACACACACACACACACACACACACACACAAACACAAACCTGTGTGTCACTCATGTGCAGCTTCTTGTATAAACAGCACAGCACCGCAGGGTGGTGAGAAATCTCAAGCCCCCAGGTTGTCTGTCAAAACAGTGAGGAGAAAAGTTAGACACCATCTGTGAGCGAGGCAGCAGGAGGCAGCAGTAAACTAATTAACAAGAGAAAATTAGATTGAGATTAGAAAAACACACAGACACACTCGCAGCACATGTGCCACAAACTCTGGATATCCCTGTATGGGTATGAAACTCACACAGCTGTTTGTGATTTAACTCCTCTTCAGCTCACACTCACTGTTGTCTGTCTCATCCACCTTTTAATAAGTTTTTGTATTCTCCACCACTTTGAATACAGTCATTTTCACAACCCTGTGAAACCCTTTAACAGGACATCAGTAATTAGCACATAGCAGTGCCCTTTCTGTGCATATTTGAAATTATTATTAGAGTTCTCATAGTTCAACATTTTGTATCCTTTACTTACGTATTGTTGTACAGCCCAACAAAATAAATTATAAAAAAGAAAGAAAAATGGTGCTTTTCCACTACGGCTCGACTCAGCACAGTGCTTTTCCATCAGCAATAGTACCTGGTACTTTACATGCAGGAAGTACTGAACAAATCCTTTTAATTAATCGATTCTAATGATTCAGTACACTGAAAACAACTGCTTTTTGAGGTTTAACATGTTGAGGAGGTGCTGGAGTAATGGAAAACCATACTGAGCCCAGCCAAAGCGAGGCGAGCCGTGCCTGGGGGCTGTTAGTGGAAAAGCACCAAAAGTGTCACTGTTGTCCTTAGGGCCCCGGAAATGACTGATCTGCTTTCAGACCTGTGCTGAATTCAGGGCATTTTTCTGGAATTGCACATGTGAGAACAATCTTGCTGCATTTGTCATATGTGAACAGCTCAGAATAAGAATTGTCTTAATTGGCCAACTATTGGTTAAAAACAATTAAGTTTACTCTGGGTTTTGTTGTACGTAACCAGTGAGGTCTCACACTCATTCCATTCTCATCTGGAGTTGGAGGTCAGAACAGGAAGTGACATCACCTCCGAGTTGACCTTGTATCTCAAATACACACAGGCTAGATGTTTGTAATACCAGTCGATAATGGCGCCCAACACAGGGCGCTATTTTGCACACACAACATGTCACTACTATGAGTTTCACTGATTTAGTGTGAAACAAAACATGTGACAGACCTGCATTGTGTCAAGTAAGAGAAGCCAGGGCCAGACCTAACTCCTTATGTAGTCTCGTCATATTCAGTGCAATTTCTAACAAAATGTGCATTAAAGAAACAAAAAAACAGCACTGCACTCACCCTGGACACTCTTTGTTCAAACTACCTGTGAGTATAATGCCAATAAAAGCTCATTCATTTATTAATTCATTCATTAACAAATGAAATAAAAAGAGTATGTTTACATATGACAAGAAAAACATTATAAAATATATGAATAAGGAAGTTACAGCAGAAAACTTAAGGCATGAAGACATCACGTACCTCTTCCCTGGTGAATCACAGTGGAAAAGGACAGAGATGGTGCAGGGGACACAAACACAGGAGCAGCCACTAAATTAGACAATAGGGAAACAAACAGATAGAAACAATGGGGAGCAAAAAATACATTCTCAGTAATCGATGATGCTGAACAAGGTTGCACTAAAAGCAATTTCATTGTACTGGACAGTATCGTGCTAGAATATTGAATCATACACATAAAAATGAGAACGTAATGCAAGAACAGCACATTTGAATGTATTAGTATTTTTTTTCATAAGAATACGTGTTGAACATTTGCACCATCACAGGGAAATGAATGGGTCTAAAAAGACAACTCTAAAGTCCAGTGTCCAATTTGAGTGTGACCTACATGTCTTTCAACTTTTCAAGCTATCTGCGTCGGTGTCTGCACATGTGTTATGTTCGTCTTCTTCCTCCTGTTGTCTGCACCAAATTGGACACCAGCAAAAGTTTGTCCAATCATCCAAATGTTCTCTCCACAGCACAGGCCTGGAGAGAAAAAAACAAGGACTGGTGAAGTGTTTACCCTTCCCTGTGTACTGTGTGTGTGTGTGTGAGTGAGGGGGGTCACAGTAGTTCACCCCCACTGTTTGAACATTTGCTGACCGCAGAGACAGAGCCTGCTCCCCTCTGCTGAGCGAGGAATGCTGCTTATCAGTGACCAACTGCTCATTTGTTGTCTCTCTTTTGCTTCAGTGAGGTAACAGTTAATCTGATAAAACAAATACAGATAGTATAGTCAAACTTTAAAGAAAGAAAACAAAAAACAAAAGGGGTTACTATCAGTCTACTCATAAAACATTTATTGGCTACTGCCCATAAAAAATATAGACATCGTGTGTTAGTGGGATCTTTGTAAAATTAAGTGTTTTAAGTGTCATTTAGTCAGTATTTTTTTTTTCAGCAAATGGGGAGATGAATTACAAAATTTGATTAAAAGAAAAAGAGCTTTTCTTCACAAAAGAACAAAGCAGATTTCACAGCTTTTATTCTAAAAAGAAGAAAGTAGTAACATCCAGTGGCCAATTTAAGTTATTTTTTCAAACCAATACATCTCTTAAATTTGCCATTTTTATACAATGTTAAATAGTTTAGATTAGAAGAAAAAAGGTTTGTAGAAAAAAACAGGTTTCTCTGATGAAGATGTGATATTTTGGCCTTTTACTACGCTGTGTCAGTTTGCTGAAATTGACAGGGATCAGAACTGTGTGTAAAATGGGCCGAATGTGGAGAGATAAATTCAACATCAGATAATGATGTTTGTGTATAGTTGAACTGATTTTAGGATCTCAAAACATCTGCTTTTCTGTATTGCAGAGCTGAGCTATACCAGATGAAAATACCCTTTGTGTTTAAAGCAAAAAAAAAGCTAGTGACCAGAGGGTCACTGGCTCAAATCCCAGGACGGAATTCTACCTTTTAGGACGTGTTTGGCATAAACACTGACCTTGTCAGAACCAGTAGTCCTCATTGAGACCAAAACCTGGCTCTAAATTTAGGGGCTAATATTTAAATTGTGTTTGTGTATTATATGGTTAGGCTTTACAAATGAATGGAGGTCAATGCAGTGTTCTGTGTTTGTATGAGTTGACTCACTGTGGGAGGGCGCCCTCGTGTGGATAATGGCAATATGAGGCGATGAAGTCGGTTTCTTTTTTCCTTTCCTTTTTTTTACGACAGTTCAGATCAGAACACGGCACACGATGCCGGTGTGTTTGCGGACCTCTGCACGCGCCCTTTCACTTCTGAAGTTTCTCCGCAGTCGCAGTCGCCCGGTTCTCGTCCGGTCTGTCGCAGCGGTCTGTCAATCACACCGCGGTGTTGCGTCGTTCAGTACTCTTGGTTCCGGCTTCACGTCCAGATTCGACTGCGGGTTAGACGTTCGTGTGTCTGGGAGAAGAAGCATCATGTCGTCGGCGGCTATGTCCCAGAGAATGGTGTGGGTGGACCTGGAGGCAAGTGACCGAACTGAGAGCCCGAAACTCGGCTTTTAGCTGCTGCAGACACGCCTGATAATAACTGAAGCTAATGCTAATGTATGAGCTACACAGAGGTGGTGCTCAAGTCCACTGGTTATTTACTGACGTGTGTACGTAAACTGCGTGTATATAAATATAAAAAGCAATATTTTTCTTTTAAATATTATTCATTCAATTCATTTGTATGGGCTTTGTCATTACAGCTATTTTACATGCAACTACATGATGACCATGCATAATTCCAGTCTACCATTTCAAACTGAACATAATTCAGATAATTGAAGACATCTTGGACTAGATCTGATCTAATGTAAAAAAAAAAAAACTACATTTTATCTTTATTACATATCCTGTAAATCTGTTTGTTTTGTTTCTAAATGTCTTTTCTCTTTGTTACTGAATGACACTTCCTTTCTGTCTTTTTAGATGACTGGTCTTGACATCGAGAAGGACCAGATCATTGAAATGGCCTGCATCATCACAGACCCTGACCTGAACATTTTGGCCGAGGTAACATAAATATCAATGACTAACAACGGAATGACCTCAGTCTTTTTTTCTTTTTTTTTTTAAATCTGTAAATTAAACCTGTCCGCTCTGGGTCGACAGGGGCCAAACTTGATAATAAAGCAGCCAGACGAGTTGCTGGACGGGATGTCAGAGTGGTGTCAGGAGCATCATGGAGAGGTAAAGTATGGGCTCATCAGCTGGAAAACAAAAAAGTCACTATTGTTAAAGTGGCTATTAAAGGGAATAAGGAGTGACATTCTGATTGGCCTTGTTATTGTGGCCAAAACACACCTAAAGTGATTCAAACACTGAATAACAACACACAACAGGACACAGTAAATAGCCAGTGCAATTGTGTCTCAGTCAGGACTGACCAAAGCTGTACGGGACAGTAAAATCACCTTGGAACAAGCAGAGTACGAGTTCCTGTCCTTCGTCAGACAACACACCCCACCAGGACAGTGTCCGCTCGCAGGTGAGCAGCAGCAGAAACACTCTGATATTGTTGAACTGATCAGTTGAACCTACAGTCATGTATTACTCGTTCTCTCCCTGCAGGTAACTCTGTGCATGCAGACAAAAAGTTCCTGGACAAACACATGCCACAGTTCATGTACCACCTTCATTACCGAATCATTGACGTCAGCACGATCAAGGAGCTTTGCAGGCAAGTCTTTGTGTGTCTGTTGGTGTGCTGTTGTCACAGATTGTATCAGTATATCTGAAAAAAGAATTTGAATACTTTCCACATGCTCTCTGTTAGTTGCTGCATGCTGTGGAAACACTCCAAAAACACATTAAGCTACGTTATTTAGCATGTCTAATGGCTACTTGCCCTTCTTATTTAAAACTTGGGTCTAATTTGTTTGTCATACAGTTTTTTTTCCATACAAACAAAGAACAAAACAAAGAAGAAGGCCAATGCAGTACTTGCAGGGTCTGGGTTAACAGTTATAAAGAGATAAAAGAGATGTTTAGCTTCAATTAAGTAATTTGTTTTTGTCCTGTTGACTTTCAGACGGTGGTTTCCAGAGGAATACAAGATGGCACCTCATAAGAAAGCCAGCCACAGGTAAAGCAAAATAAAACCAGAGACTGTTACATATGCAGATTATTATTATTATAATAATCTTTTAAATTAAAAGACCTACACAAAACCGCTTTGCATGCATCATCCTTCTTAACCATCTGTATGTTTTTTGCAACAGGAAACTGAAATTTACATCACTTTGTAAACCACTCACTCCCCTACAGAACTTTAGTAAATGAGTTTTCCTCAAGATTTCATAATTTACAATAGTTTACAATAATAATAAGCAGTCTTTAAGATCATGTGATGATTCTAACAGTGTTTTCTTACTTCTTATCCGACTTAGTGGGTAACTTTTAGATCTAAAGAAATGTCTCTTACTTTGCACTGTATACACTGGCAAGCTCCTTCAGTCGGGTCTGATAGTTTTGCTTGACGGAGCCAGTTTTCAGACAAAGGAAACACATTGCTTGATCATTTGTGTCCACTGAGAACAAGCAGAAGCAGAATAACATCAACAACAACAACAATAATACGTTTTAACATATGTAAAGCTAAACACAAACACAACAAACCGAACATTTTGTTTTCTCTTCAAAAATACATTAGAATAACCTTTATTTAAACCTGTCTGTTTGTTTTTTCTCCAGAGCCTTGGGCGACATACGAGAAAGTATCAAAGAACTGCAATTCTATAGGACCAACGTCTTCAAAGCTTCGACGGAGAAGAAGTGCAAGATCGTAGAAAACGGACACGGCAAAAGTTAGCGTACGTCGTCGTTTCAATGCAGTCTGTAGAGTTGTGTGAAACCCCCCCCCCCCCCAAAACTAATTGATTTTAGTTTGTATTCATCTTCATCTGCCCATCAATCCTTCTGTTCCAGAGGTTGAAAACTTAAACGTGGAGGTTTCATCAAAGGGAGAAAGTTTATTTAAGAAAAAAAAAAAAAGTTTAAAGGGTTAACATTTGACCTTTGCTTGTTTGAATAATAGTGTTTTTTTATGATCTAGACATGTTAAGTCTGGGTCTGATTTTGATTTTCCCTTGTTTTAAAATGAAGCCAAATAAACTCAGCGGTTCCTGAGGAAAAGTTTTGTTTTGTCTGTTTGATGTTATTTACAAAAAAACAACACGTCGGCACGTGCAGTACTTTCAGGCAAGAGGTGTGTCAAATATACAGTATATTCTCGACAGTAGTTTTGCATGATGTAATGCAGTGACATTACATACTGGACTATTGGATGTTCAGTCGACATTTGCATCACCAACTGCAAACATGTATTAAACACAAATGCATAAAAATAAACACTTAATTACTGTTAATAAAAACGTGTATGTGTATATATATATATATATATATATATATATATATACACACGTTTTTGACTGTACACTGATAAAGAAAAAACATATTTCACAGCAGTCATTTTAGACATGGAAATGTTGGACAAATATGGGTGTTAGAATTGCTAGCACTAATTAAACCTTGGCAGCTATTTCTCCCCCCTGAAAAAGTCTGTTTTTTTCTTTGTTTTTAAAAATTCAACATACATTTTCACAGATTTTGACTGTATACTGATAAAGAAAAAAAAAGGACATTTTAGACATGGATATGTAGGACAAATATGGGTGTTAGCATTGCTAACACTAATTAAACCGTGGCAGCTATTCCCTCTCCCCCCTGAACAAGTCTGTTTTTTTTAAGTTTGTTTTTAAAAATACACCATACATTTTCACTGATTTTGACTGTATACTAATAAAGAAAAAAAAAGAAATTTTTCACAGTAGCCATTTTAGTCAGGGAAATGTAGGCCAAATACGGGTGTTAGCAATGCTAAGACTAATTAAACCGTGGCAGTTTTTTTGTTGTTTTTTGAAAATACAACATACGTTGTCACTGATTTTGACTGTATACTGGTAAAGAAAGAACATGACATAAAATAAATTTTTCACAGAAGCCATTTTAGTCAGGGAAATGTAGGACAAATACAGGTGTTAGCATTGCTAAGACTAATTAAAACGTGGCAGCTATTCCCCCCCCCCTGGAAAAAGTCTGTTTCTTTGTTTGTTTTTAAAAATACAGCGTACACTTCACTGAATTTGACTGTATACTGGTAAAGAAAGAACATGCCATAATAGACATTTTTCACAGCAGCCTTTTTAGACATGAAAAATGACAAATACAACATTGCTAACACTAATTACCTATGGCAGTGGGCGAGTCTGGTCGTCCAGTAAACCCAGTTGGGTTGAAGCAGAGAAGCGAACGTGGTCATGCCCCCTCGAAAAAGTATTATTGTTTGTAAAAACAGCATACATTTTTACTGTATACTGATAAAGAAAAACATACTGTAACGACATTTTTCACAGCAGCCATTTAAGACACGGTTAGCATTGCTTAACTTTAACTTATAACTATTACTTTAATGAGCCCATGACAGCTTTTCCCCCCCTGAAAACGCCAGTTGTTGTTTTTTTTCTTTACAGTATACATATTCATATACATATTTTTTTTTTACAGTATAATGTAAAGAAGAACATACTGTAATAGACGTTTTTCACATTAGCCCATTTATACATGCATATACAAACACTGTATTATCTAGTTGTATTGTTATATATTATAAATTGTATCACTTAAACCTCATTTGCGGTCCAATGCTTACAAAAAACATGGATGCCTCTACAGGTACACACATGCTACCACTAGAGGGCGCCACTGTCCTGTGACATAATATGCGTTATTCAGTGCTGCTCCAGTCCAAACCTCTCCTCATTGTCTCTCCATAGGTTTTTGCAGGGATTAAAACACTGGTCACATAGTGGGATGTTCTAAGGTGTACTGGGATGACACATATGTATGTATGTATATATGTATATATGTATGTATACATACATATACACACAAGCAATTGAACTGATGATAATGTGTCTTCATACAGAGAAAGCCTGGCTGCTGTATGAGCAGAATCAATACTCCTGCACCTGACAACTCTGTGGCATACATTGACCTTGAAACCTCTTCAACAAGGCTTCATGGTGAAACTGAATCAGTGTAAAATAACCGTGAACAACGCTGCAGCTCCAGCCCTATTGCTCTTTTGCTATGAAGCAACAGCATTCATTTGCATGAACAGTCCATCATTTTAAAAAAGACCTCAGAACTGCGTGGAGTTTACATGTTTCCGTACACAGGCAAATAATGTGCAGAGGTTTAGGACACTACATTTTCTGTAGGTCTGAGTGGGTAGTTGTTTGTGTCTATATGTTGGCCCCGTGAAGAGCACTCATTTTCATTTTATTCCTAATTGCTTGATGTGATCTTTTTAAAGTGTTTTTTAATATGAATTACTGTGCTTCTTCTAACCTGTTTTCCTGTCTCCAGTCTATAAGAGAGGAAAGTGTGTATGAAACATGGCAAGTGGCTTGCCTGCAAATCTAGGTCAATGTTTCTACTCCACTTCCTCTGCTGAGAAATGGGACTTTCAGACTGAGACAGGTTTATTATCCTTTCATCAACTTCCATGAAGCCAACTCTGTCTCCTTGTTGCACTCTGTAGATGCATCTAGCTCACCAGTTTCAGTTCACAACACTGTTCCCTTTTTTTACACCATAAATCCTCATTTGAAACCACTTTCCCACCCCGATTGTGCTTCACTGCACCACTCCCTACTTCCCCACCCTCACAGTTCGACCTGCAGGCCAGAGAAAAGGTGTGGCGCTTGCACGCTCGCTGTTCTGGCAACTGTTGCCAGGATACTGCAGAGCACAGAGGAAGAGTAATAGCTGTGCCGCGTGTGGGTGAGCAGGTGTGACTGTGAGCCGAGGTAGTGTACATAATTGATAAAGGAGCACAGAAGTGACTCTGCTGCCTCCTGATGGTTTTGCCTCTGCAGTGCGCGTAACCTGGTCGTAACATGACCTTTGTTATCATTTCCTCTAAATCAAACTTGAAATGTTTGAAGGCTTAGTGCCACACCTTACCTATCCAACAACCCTTCTTTGTGTGATCTGGTTCTGTTACATCTGCATCAGTAACAGCAAAGACAGAATGACAGCATCAGTGTCTGAGTTATGTTATGATGGAAGTTACCCAATGATGGTGCAGTGAAAGGGAAACAATGCAGCCCCTGAGCCAGGTAGTTACACATAAATCATGTCTGCTTTTAAAGCAGCCTTGCCCCCCCGTAGTGATCAGACCAGGACCAAACAATTCTGAATGAATACCTAACATTTCAATGGCTTGAATAAAGATGCGTTTTGTCTGTGATTCTCCATTATTATTTCAAGACTTGTACTACTATTGCTTTAAATAATTATTGATTATTGATTTGGATGGTGTATAAAACATGTTATTCATTTTACACATAAATATTGACTACACATTTTACTCATCTTAGTCTTGTTTGGATTTAACAAAGGTTAAGAATAAAACATAAATATTAAGTGAATTTAGAGAAAGCTCTGTGACCACAACAGGTGTTCTCTGTACCTAATAAAGTGGCCAGTCAATGTATGTCATGTGGTATGGATTGTTATGCAGTGTCTGACCTCAGTATGAAGCTCCCAGATGCCATCCTTCTTCTCATTTCACCGTGATCCCTCAAAGAAATCACACAAGACATATTAGAACTTATATTTACAGAATTTTATTTCATTATGTTGCAAACAATGACATCCAGATATATTGATACACAACTTTTACTGTGCGTGTATGTGCATTTGTGAGTGTGTGTGTGTGTGTGTGCGTGTGTATGTGTGTGTGTGTGTGTAAAGAGAGCAGTGACACCACAGAAAGCTGAATGAAAATCCCATGAGGACGCCCTCGGTGGGTTAACAAGGCAGAGATAGCGAACAAGAGGGCACCGGGTGATTCTTCTCGGCGAAGTACACACTCACACACAAATCTCATAAAAGGTGAGCAGACATTTTCCTTTGTAAAACACACGTTTGCGAATGGGGTGTGTGTGTGTCTGTGCTCTCAGCAGCTTAGGGATTGTTAAGGTCCTGTGAGTGTCTAGAAAGCAAGTTTGTTAAAAGAGATGAAGTAGAATGAATGAATGAATGAACACAGTGGGTGAGAAGCTTTACCTCCTCTCTGTCTTTCCTCTGACAATCAAAGCAGAGACAGTGGAGAGATTCTCCTGTCATAATATACAAACGCGCAAACACACACCAGGTATACACACATGTACATACACTCACCAAACAGAACCTCATGTGAGTCAACTATGAAGCTGCAAGCTTCATTTTTTCCTTCAACATGTCATCTTCTCCTCCTGGACAGCTTCCACTCATTCGTTCAGTTATTACACATCTTCTCTATCAGCATCTGTGCAGTGACAGACCACAACAATGGAGGCATGGAGTAAAACAAAAACTCAACTCAAAAGAAACATAAACCTAAACCCCTTCAATGTGGGGCGCCATTGGTTTTCGTGCACTGTCAGTTAACCCGAAAGACTCCTGAGCCAGCACACAAGGATATTTACCCTTTTACCCGACAGGAAGTCATTACAACGGTATGCAAATTCGGCAAATTTAACAGTATACAATTTTTTTTGTTTCACCATGCAAGGAATACTTCTTATCTTCTGAGTGTGTTTATGTGTCAGAGATTGCGTGACATTTATTAAGCGTACCCTACATCCAGAATAATTTACATAAAAGGACAATAGTCATCTTAATAGGACTGGAACTGATGTAGGGGAGGAGCTAAGGAACGAGGAGGGGGGGTGTGGGGGTGGGGGGGAAGATAAAGCGCCATGGTCAACTACGGTTTGTACTGTAGTGCGAGAGGTGAGAGGCTGGGTGTCAGGACAGAGGGGAGGAGGGTTAAGGTAAGACGGAGGAGAAGGAAGCGTAGAAGATGGAGGCGGTCTCAGCGACACTCCCACACTTTGACTGTCTGATCAACGCTGCCCGTCACCACGTAGGGGGCAGTCTTATGGAAATCTGCAAGAGGGAGAGACATTTAATCAGGCACACAGCAGCAAATTCACCACAGTATTAACATGAGTTTAATGTGAAACAACAATCTGTTTTCCGTTTTCACATTTTACCTTAAAGGTGCATTATGTAATAAATCTGCAGCAACTGGCCATAAAATCCTCCTAATATGTCACAGAGGACCAGGAATAATGTTCATATAACAAACTGAACTCACCAACAAAACTAGTAAAAAAAAAATATTTGCATTAAAAAAATATATTTTCCGCACCGGAAAGTTTGTTTATATTTTGTTATGAGGCGCCTCCTACTGCCGTCTACCAATCATTGAAATCAGTAGAGCCTGAGGTGCTGAGCAACCCCGCGTTGCCAGTTACGCCTGAGTTACAATGGTGGAGGCAAAGAAACCGAAGAGATCTCGGTATGAATCACAGAAATCTCAAGATAAAGTTTGAGGCAAAGCGAGGGTTTGTATAGGAGCTGCATTCGAACGGTGGAGAGTGTTGAAAGCAGAGAGGATTTTGAAAACGGATGCTGGGACTTTTTTGTCAGGTACGACTCGCCGTACTGTTTTGATTTTGAGTGTAGTAACCGTTTTTGGCCAAATTGTTACATAATGCACCTTTAAATTCACACTACAGGACATTCAGAGTCAGAGGATCGATGTGTATCACACCCCTACACTGCTGTCAGATTAGATTATTCACTTTTGTATTTATTCATTATATTATAGCGTTTCCTCATATAACCAATTGATTGATTTATTGATTATACCATTATTGAACCCACAATGGGGAAATTTGTTAAAGCAGCAAAGGCCAGGGATCGAAAACTTACAAAGGTACCACAACACACGAGTGACCGACAACGGGAGGTCACACTACATGATCTTTTGTCACACACTACACAATATTTCACAAAAAAACACAGTTGGGAAGTACCACAGGGAATGATGTGTTAACCTTGGCTTAATCTAGCTCGGTCAGGTCAACCAGCGAGTTTTTAATGGATCAGAAATACAACATTTCTCTATTCCTCCTCACTTTCCTTTGAGTTTCTGCCCCCGTCACCCTGTTTTCAAGCCTGGTTGCTTGAGATGTTGCAGACTATTACCAAATATCTAGCATTCTGGAAAAAGTTCCAGCAGTTCCATTTTATTCTTAGCGAATGCCGATTCTGTGCCATTCTGCGACACAATTGGCTGTCGGAGACTGGATTATCGTCGAAAACTGTTAGTGTGAATTTGAGGACTCTTACCCAGAGAGGTAACAAAGTGTTCATGGGCAAACAGGGTCTTCATGCAGCGTTTGTTC
Source organism: Microchirus variegatus (assembly GCF_963457635.1). Taxonomy (NCBI): domain Eukaryota; kingdom Metazoa; phylum Chordata; class Actinopteri; order Pleuronectiformes; family Soleidae; genus Microchirus; species Microchirus variegatus. Next base: position 24,324,391 of record NC_139806.1, on the reverse strand, counting down.
TTGTAGTCCCAGATCCTAATGGTTTTGTCATCAGCACAGCTCACTATGAATCTTCCTCCAGGGTGAAACAACAAACCACGCACCCAGTTGTCATGTCCCACCTTAAGAACAGAGACAGATTATCCACCACTCCCCTTGATTCATAAGCAGAAACACTGAGCATGTCACAAGAAACCACCATGATAACTACTCACCAGAGTCATAAGGCAGATGCCAATGCTGACATCCCACATTTTAATGGTTTTATCTCTGGATCCAGAAAGGAGGAAGGGGCCAGGCTTTCCACTCTTCTTGTTCTGCAAAACAAAGATACAGCAAAGTACAGCGTAAGAAACTACACACAGTTTCTACGTATTAGGTGGAAGATTCCAGCACTGATAGTGTCATGGCTTCAGGAATGCTGGTGTGTGGGTTTTATTGATAGATACTTTGTGACTCTGCACAACACCTGTTGAACATCAGCATGTTGGCATTCCAATTGTTGACATGCTTTTGTTTGGATTCAGCCCAGTGAACCTCTGTATCCAAGAACAGCCTCACAGAGTCACTACAGCTGACTGAATCCTTTCAGGCTACAATAATATATATGTTATATATACAGTGAAAACCTGACCAACCACCTATAGAGAAGATCAGCATTTTCTTTATGAACTTTGACGAGGGAGTGAGTGGTTAACAAATGTCAGCTGCGTAATGGCAAGCAAACACATTGTCAAAAATATGAGCAGATTTTACAATAAAAATTTTATTAAATGGTTTAGGTCTTACAGCAGGTGACTTTACCTCTGAGCCTGTGGCCTCCAGGATGGTGGGGTGAGCACTGTCAGGAGCCCAGGAGATGCACTCTACCACATGTTCGTGCTCCCGCAACTCAGCTTTGCACTCTTTTGAAGCAACCACCCAGACACGCACTGTCTGATCATTGGAGCAGCTAGCAAGCAATGAGCCATCCTGATTAGGGCGCACCATCCTCACCCACTCCCTGTGGCCTGTGAAGGTCTTCACACAGTACCTGAACACAGAATTGTGGTGAGTGAAATCGTAAACTAATGCTGTATCATCAGGTAAACAATTAAAGAAAGAATAAAAATATGGAATTTCAAAAATGTAAAACTATATTCATCACAGTCTATGACAGTGTGTGGGGTCGAAAACAAGGCTCCCCCTCACTTACCCAGTGGCCACCTCCCACATCTTCATGGTCTTGTCCCTGGAGGCAGACACTATGTGGTCACCATTTGGCATGATGGCTACGGATGACACGTTGTGATCGTGGCCTGGACAACACAGTCAATTGTTTAGTTGTGTAACTGGTAATATCAGCATTGTAATAGTTAATGTCCAAAGCCTCAACTTACATTTAAAAATGTACTTTTATATTCATAAAGTCAAACTAACCCATAATAAAAATAAGGACATTAGTATTGTAGAAAATAACCACTACATTTTTTGGGATCATTTCAAGTGAACTGTAGTGATACCCATTTTTCTGAATTTTAACTACATTCTTATGCCAGTTGTTTCTGATAAGGCTGCTAACTTAGCTTGGATTGTTTTAAATCATCAGTACTGCCAACCTTGCATAATAACCTCTAATTTAAAAAAGCAGATGATTTATTACTGAATGTATAAATCTGACTATACAATGTACATTGACCACTGTTACTTTTATAAATATCACTTACCATGCATTGTTCGGATACACTCAAAACCCTGGAAGTCCCAGAGTTTGATGCTCATGTCAGCTGAACATGAAGCCAACAGCTTCCCTGTCTGGTCAAAGGAGATGTCCTGCACTGAGTCTGTGTGTCCCTTCAGAGTTCGCTCAAAGTCGCCTGCCTCATAGTCCCACACCTAAAATAACAAGTCAGTATTTAAGTGAGACACCCTTCCTGCCTGTAAAAAAACAGCTATACAAATCATATTTCATACAGGAAATATTCAATATTCGGCATGTTGGGCTGCAGATTAGACATTTTGTTTTGAACTAAAATTGGATTACAGACATCTGGTTAAACTCAACACAAAATTGTCACAAAACAGCTGGTGCCATTTCCTTGTATAATAAAGTCTTAAAACACAACGGAGTAGAATTTACTGGAGAAAGAAACGGCAAACATGCATGTTTCTCGAGGTGCTGTGCTTCGGGAGCATTGCCTCTGACAACAAGTGCATCAGCACGTCTCCACACAGATGAGCAGTGACAAAGCAGAAAAAAAGTGAGTTGACAGAGGAAGGAGGGGAATGAGAAAGGGAGGTGGGTGGTGCGCCTGGTGAAGCAGAAAGCAGTGAGGATGAAAATGGAACCTCAGACCTGCAGTCAAGCTTTGATGTAAAGGGTCAGAGCTGCAAATGCCATGTTGTGGTGAGCTGAAACACCAATGGCTGCTGCACTCAGCCAGTATGATACGTGAACAAAACCCAATAACAAAATAGATTTTGGCATTCCCAGAGATGAGACGTCACAAATGCATAATCAGTGAGTGTATGAAGTAGGTCATGACCCATAAGTCTTTGTAAAATACTTTCCCAAAAAAACTGAAGCTCTAACCCTAATCCTTAAATAATAAAGTAGGTGTGAATATAAAGCATTGACTGTACACACAGCACTTCTCAAAGACACTGCAGTGTTGCATTTAATAATATCCAAAAGGAGTTCCTCTCGCATGGTCATAAAGCGGGTCATGAATTTTAACTATGGCAGTTTGTATAATATTACAATTTATAATCCAAGCTCTTGTATTGTGTTGTTTCAAGATGGAGCTTGGCACCACACTGTGTACAACCCATTTCATCTGCACACTCACACACCTTGATGGTTGCATCCTCCGAGGCAGTGACCATGACAGAGAAGACTGGGTGGAATATGACACGTGTGACTGGAGCGCGGTGCCCGCTCAGGGCGTATTTCTCTGGGGGACGGGGTATCCACTCTTTGGGGTCTCTCTTCTGACCCACAGGTCCACCATGTGTCATCTCCTCCTTTGCTTCATTTAACTTGGACTCCAGCTCCATCACCTGCGAGTACAGCAGTGAGACAAGGAGTCTTCACAGACATTCGAAGAAATACTTGTCCCAAAAAGAAATGTATTTGGTTTAGACAGGTGACGCTTGATACCAACAGTGTTAAACCCACAAGAATAGTTGTTCTTTCATGCGACTGTAAAGCATGTGTCAAATGTTGCAAGCAAAAGCACAAAATATCCCTTACCTTTTTCTGTAATCTGATGACTGAGGTCCATTTTTTTTCCAAAAGCCCTGCATACTTTTTATCTACCTCTTCATTCTATGAACAGAGGAAAGACAAAAAGAAAGGTATTCACTTTATTTCTCATAGAAAATCTACTATTTAACACATTGTAGTATATGTATTGCTGCTTACCATATCTATCTCTGCTTCTTTCTTGAAGGTGGAATAGGCCTCCTCATATCCATTGGAACGGAGATAGTCTGCTATGGCTCGATTTCTAAAAAAAACAAAAAAAAACAAAGAAGAAGAAGCAAAGCTGCTTTTTTAATGCTTCAGGTGTTAATGTTTCACCAATGATTAGCATTTCAAAAGGTACCAGCATAAATACACTGCCGTAAGTTGTCATTATCAGGGCAATAAATGAATTACACTTCAATAAAGTCAGACTGAGTTCATCAGCTATTAAATATCAACTTCAGCTCAACAGACACACCCTGTCTGACAAACGGGAGCAACAGGATTTAAGATGAACCCTTCATTTTGATTTTTGAGCTTGAGCTAAAACAAATTACAAATCTTCAGGGAAGAAAAAAAACCAACATAAGGACTGAATCATGGGGAAACTGTTTTGTGCTGCTGCTTGGAAACTAGAGGCTCGCCACAAGGATGGAAAACTGCGCATGGACAACACAAGGACAGGGCGACCACATGCACATGGAAGCAACCCTACTTTCTCTTTCTCTCTCGTGTGTGTGTGTGTGTATATATATATATATGTATACACATATATATATGTATATATATGCAAATTACACACAACAGCTCCTTTATATGAATAAAAAGATGAACATTTCATGAGCAAGAGGGGTTAGATTTAGGCTGCTGTTGGTTTTGGGCAGCTTATAATAGCATCCCCGATACAACTGTGTTAGAGAGTGTGAACAACAGACCACAGGCAAAAGGATTTCTACTACATCGCCCCAATCATACATACGTTTTAACACATAACAATCAGTTCAGTGTAAGACAAAGGTGACTTATTTTCATATCACACTATCAGCCAGGCAGATACCACTGCACAGAACTGCTCACATAATGCAACCATCTTTTTCTTTTTAAATTCCACCTCCGTCCCATCCCCCTCACTTCTTTGCTCCTGTCATGTAGGTTATGAAATATTCACTAAGTAGCTATCAAATGAAGCACCTTGTAGCAAGACATCTCATCACATTTCCTCAGTGATAACACTTTCTTCTCAATTAATGCACATTCTCACAGCAGCAACCTATTCTGGATGACTAAATTCCACAGCTTTCTAAAAAAAAAAAAGTGTAAAACATGGGGATGCATGTTAGCTGGACAAAAATAAATAGAACATGTATGTGCATGCACTTTAATCTACCCCGCCACGATCCTTAATTGTGTGTTGGTCAACATGTCTGTTCTTGTCTGTATGTGTAATGAGCCTGCACATATTTGCATTCAGGCACTCACAGTTCGTCTCTCTGTCTCTGTGACAGCACCATGGTGGCTGCTGTTCTCTCCCTCTCGGGGAGGTGAGGGTGAGGCGATGTACTGGGGGAGTCTGGCAAGGAAGTGTGTGGTGGGCAGGCTTTGGATCCCTCAGTGATGGTCTTCCTTCAGGGACTCCGGAGGTGGCGATAACAGTGCCACACAGAAGGAGGTAAACTGCAGGTTCAGCTGTCAATCAAATGTCGCGACAAGGCTCCACAAGTAGTCACAATGGCCCAGATCTTACTCACTGATCAGACGAGCCCATCACCTGAAGAAGAGAAAAGTAACAGAGACTGAGTTACAAAAAAAACAAAACAAAAAAAAACTGCCACGTCTCATGGATAAATTAAGTCTATCACATATAAAAGGTACATGAATCGTAGGTTGCTAAACCATTTAGGTTCCAACCTGCTTGCTCTACATGCATACAAAATCTTACAGCACCATGCGATGTTGGAGTAAATGGCAAACAAAAACAGTAAATACAATTGCATTTAATCAAAAAGTTTCACAGTTATAAACAACAGTATGAGTTTCACTTTTTTTAAATTAATTTTGTCTGAAATTAGCCAACTATCCTACAACAAGAGATCAGTAGCACATGATGAAAAATCAAAACTCACCACTCAGCGATTGAAATACTAATAAAGAATTACTTCCTGAGCTTGTACACTGCTGGCACCTGGGGCCACAATAACACTAAGCTGCTTAGCGGGAAGGCCAGACATCCTACAGCATGTGTGTGTGTGTGTGTGTGTGTGTGCATGAGATAGAAAGAGAGACCACTAGTCCTCTTTACGGCTGACAGTGCAATGTCAAGGGACCGGACGATAGCTAACAGGATTAACTGTAGACATTAAGAGAGGACTGGAACAGCAAGCTGCCCTTGTCTGTACCTTTGTCTGGAGCATCGTTCTTGTCTGTTGACAGTTGCTGCTGCACAACTCAAAAGACTCCTTCAACAAAATAAATATTGGACAGGAAACTGATTTTTTGGTGGTAAATCTTTGTCAATTATTTAGCCAGTGATGCACCTGAAGTGCCCCCAAATAGAACTCTTCTTTCCTGCCAATGAGTGCACTGAGCTAAGAGAACAGAGAGAGTGGTTCTAACACAAAGGCACTCTCAGTGTGATTCAAAAATAGCCATTAAACCAAACAGAACAACAGTCCAAAGGATTACATAACTAAGACAATCTCAGCAGCTTCTGCACCTGCTTAAAACACCTGAATTTAATCAGTATTACAGAGTGTTCTGAAGGAACTAAAAGAAAAACTGGCATCAGGGGTTAAAGATAATTGAAGTATCTCATTATTCAGTTTTCAAACAGCAGTGGTTGCATTGGTAAATGTGCTGTTATCTATGCTTGGTGCTCTTGAATATCAACAGTCAGAGTGCCATAAATCAAGAGGGGATCAAAGTCCAGTGTATCACGTTTCATTAAGAGGAAATTATGTCATGGGTTTTCGGTTCAAAGACCTGTCTGATCGTCCAACTGCGAGTCCAACACTTGTGGAATCTCAGGCTGATGGAGTGAGAACAATGTTTGTTGTCAGTTATCCTCCACAGCATTGACTTTTGCCAAAACAACATACAGTTACACTTTGACACACTCAAACCTAGATTTCAGCTTGAAAAATTAACAAAATAATCAATTTGATTACTTAGCAACCATTAAACTTATGAAAAAAATATGAGAGGATTTGGTTTCTGTTGATCTTAAGACTATCAAACAAACATTTGATGACATGACCTAGGCCTTTGTTGAATTGTGATGATGCTTATTCCTTAGACATTTTGTAGATTGCAATGGTCTCGGATTGGCACCAGTCTCACGGACCACTACTGAAAGTTGAAGCTTTTAATTAGATAGATACAAATAACCAGTTGGAACACAAAATGTCCTGGCAGATCTGTTCGAGTAAAAGACATCAATAGTAAACAAGCCTTTGCTCAAAGAACCACTGTAGTAATTCTCTGCAAGCTCAAGAAATACAATGTTCCCACATAACCCCACATCCCCTATTTATACAGCTAAGTATGAAAAGGTGAATGGTTTATCTGACTAAGCTTCAATTATCTACAAAGACAAGCTGTGACGTCAAGTATGCCTCATCTGTATTTTTCAGAGCACGGAGCCTTGGTCAGTCCAACAAGCAGCGTGTACAGCATGGATGTGATACAGACTTGGTGATACAGCATGAATCTTACGTACATTAACGCAACATTCTCTATGTAATATAAAGCACTCCTTATAGCCTGAAGACAAATATGCAAAAAATGTCATTGTGTCTCTTAAAGCACCAGTCGATGTTCAGATAGCTTGCTGGAGAATGTGGAGAGTGAGAATGTTTAATCTTGTCCAACAGTTGATTTATGATTTAATAAATGTATCAAAATTGTTGCTGATTAATTTAACTAATCAATCAACGAACACACTCTTCGATGGTCATGTGTCACAGAAATGCAACTATTCAAACTATGTTCATCATTTTTAATTTTAAGAAAAGCAGGATTCCTTATGACCTGAATCAGTATTATCGAATGAATGACATTCAGTCAAATTTGTTATCAGGTTTGAAAATAATAATGATGCAGGAAAAAGCATTCGATATAGAAGATGAGAAAAATCAAACAAATCAAAGGGCAATGACACCAGTTACAGGTATTAATTTTGGCTGCTGATCAAGCGTTCAGTTATCATGCTCTGTTTGTGTCTAAATGCTGAGCAATGCCCCTCTCAGTGGGTGACCTTCAGGCCAAACAAAACCATCCTGGTACAAACTGACAAGTCAATGTTTGATAACACATTGAAAGGCATAGCAAATTACTTTCACCCCATGACTGGCAGCCTACGCAGCAATTTCCTTTTTAAGAACGGCAATGATGAGGTCTCAATCCACTCTTGGATCCATTCTGGTGAATTTTGATTATACAGTAAATAATGTATTGCCACACAATAACAAAACAGTCGAGGAGTTCCTAATCCTTTACTGAATGTCTTTTAAAAAACCACTAGGGGCTGAGATGTGACAAAAAGATGTGAAAAAGACTGCAGTTATATAGCAGTGCTCATCCCAAGCAGAGAAAGATGGAAGACTGACAATTCAAGCTGAAGAATTGCAGAATAAACGTCAAATTGTATCTGGAACACACAAAAGGGAAACCCTCGGGATGATGGAGAGAAATAGTGCATGTACATTTTCACATCCTGAATGGCTGATTCATAACCCTTTCTGAAAGGACTGGCCTTCACATTTTGTCCTACGCAATAGCAGCTACGAGGCAAATAGGAGGCATTCACTTAGCGAATGATATTCAGCTCATCTGACATGTTTATACATAAAGAAAACCTGAGGGCTTTGCTTGGGTAGTTATCATGATGCCGTAATGATCCGTTTCAGTCTCCACCCTGATTGTTGACCCTTAAACCTGATTTAGTTCCATATAGGGAGCTAACATGATGAATAAAAACACACCGAACATGCTTGAGACCGCTTTATTAATAGCAGAATCGTCTAGATTCAAAATCTGGCCTGGGTGATGCATTTCCAAGGTTTGATGGCCACAAGGGCAAAGTTGCAGCAGTGGCTCAGCAACGCCCTTCCCAGCTAACATTAGCTTAGCACAAAAACGTACGCGTAAACTGGAGCTGTCAGATACACAGTCACCAAATCGAAACACACACGGGGCGTTGGTCTATGGCAAAAATGAGCGGCGCAACTTGAATTATTACGTTATAACAACACATAGCTAGTAATAATTCAAATGAGTATACGATATGTAACACAAGTTTGATTCCACGGCTATCAGCTGATTTTTTTTAAACAAGAACATACAGCGCTACGTACACTAAAGCAATACAATGTTAATCACAATACTCCCACAACAAACACTTCCTATATACATTGGTAGCATTTACCTTGTAAGATTTCTTGTGATATCATAATATTAGCACCCGGCTTTAGGAAATATGGCAGCCGGCTGACAGCACCCAAGTTAGCAGTGTCGGCTAACGCACCGCGCTAGCTTGTTCCCACAGAACTACCGAAGCTAACGTTAGCCAAATATTCAGCTAGGCTTTCACAACAAGTGTCTCCAAACAGGTCACGCGTTGACCACGACTCGCAGGGTCAGTGTGAAGGTTGCCAACAAGACTGAGCAAAGCCAACTATTACACCGCCAAGTTATCTTCACACTTAGTCTCGAAGTCGATGCTCTTGCGAACGCCAACTTTGCCACTTAGCGTAGCTTAGCTTAGCCTCCGGCCTCTCCGCCATTTTGAGATGGGAACGGGAGAGCGCAGACACTGCAGGCAATTCGTCGTCAGAAAAACAAGTCTTTGAGAGTGCAAAAACAAAAACGCACGTTCGTGAACATATCGCAGACTCACCCTCTGGTAAATTGTGACTCTCATTTCCCCGTGACAGGTCGAAGCATGCGACGGATCCGCCAGGTTCGGGTGTGATATTATGACTTTTCACATCACCCGGTACAGCCGCTCAGATTTCTCTCCTCTTTGGTACCACCGCACTCGCCCCGGCCACATCTAACGGTCGCGATTGGGTAGCGGTTGCGCGCACGCAGAGGTAACCGGGGGCGCGCAGCGTGCACTGCTCGTCATCTTCTAATTAAAGGGGAATTCGGTCATTTCTGTCCTCCTGCTGTTATTATTATGATTATTAGGCAAAGCTATTTGGTTGATATAATCTGATAAAGGGCACCGTTGAACTTTGATCTATGATATATGATGAGTATAGTATTTCCAAAATTCAACCAAAATTTAAATTGAAGTGGACAAATTCTAATTCATCTATGTGAATGTTAAAGGGAAATAAATAAATTAAGGACTTTGATCAAACAAAAAAACCCCTCCCTTTTACCAGGAATAAATCTCTGACTGACCCAGCCTCAAATATGTACCCCATCTGCCTCGACCGGTTGTGGTGAAATGAAAAATTGGGGGACAGAGGAGAGCAGAGAACTACAATGTCATTTATAAAAAACAGCAGCAGGGATTGTTGATAATTAGATTATTAAAGAAAAACAGTTATAAAACAGAGTAGAAATAAGAAATGACTGAGATTGGAGTTGCTCAACATTAAAAGCTCAAGCAAACAAAACCGTTTTAAGACCTGACTTCTTTTTTGGTCATGCATATCTGAGTTAAGAGCATTTGATGGTGAGACTGCATATTGCAACAAACAACGAGGACTCCCCTGCTCAACCCTGCCTTTATTGAGCACATGAGGGAAGTATGGTGGACTTGGCATACCAGACAGGATGAAAATACTTGCTCAGAGCTCTCTCCACGTACACTTCACACATGATTTCACAGTGTAAGAGTTCACTAAATATGTTCCAGGCGTATTACTATGTAGACAAATTTGAATTAAGTACAATTTTATTAGTGAGCAAGTTCGAATAAACAGTACAGGGACGAGTGTACATATTTTAGCAATAAGTAAAATGAATGTTTCAATTCCATTCAACATTGGCACATTCTAATATTAAGGTACCATTTTTATCAAATGCTTAACTGAGATTAAATAAGTTATACTGAATGTGAGTTTAGCAGCTTTTACAGGCCTCCAAATCCCCTCCCATGTTCTAAGAAGGGTTTATAGCACAGCCCAGTGGACACACGGGGGACTGAAGAAGACAGAACTTTCCCTTGAAGCACATTGAAGCACTATTTTATTCATTGTTGGAGTATTTTTAATCATAATACTGTGCTTTCCCAATAATCTATCAGTCATATCACGTAATCTAGCAGCATAATGACAAAGTGGTTGAAGCCTACATTTACACTTTCTGATAAAGAAAAAATAATAACGCATACTTGAGAATAAATCTACAGCTTTCAGTGTGCGTTCATGGAAACAATATATTCCAAAAGGAGCAATACCTTTCAAACTGTATCTAAGCAGGAATGTGCCTGGCTTTCATTTGTCATTGTTGCTAATTGTTCATGACTATAGTCTATTATAATGTCCTCTTTTGTGTGTGTGTGTGGTTCAGCTTTGTTGTCCTCTGTCCACAGTCCTTCAGTTATTCTGCTTTAATAACTGCTTTTCCAGTTCTGCCACCAGAACCTTGTCCTTCCCTTTCATCTCCGTCCTCAGGTCTGCAACCTCCTTTGCACTATTGAAAAAGACATAAACATTGACTGTATTTCAGTGGACAATATACCATTAATGCCATTTAACTTATCTGCGTTTGTTTCTATGTGTACCTGAGGGGGATGAGAATGACTCCACATGTCAGGTTGAGCTGCTGCAGGATTGTCGAAAGGCTCGGAGTGGAAAACTGCAGGGAAACACAGGTGAAATGAAGCGTCACATAATCTGACACGTATGTAATACATATGGACTACGCTGAACAAACAGTGCAGACCTTTGGAGGAGGAACACAGGCACTCGCTGTGTTACTGTAGATGATGTTGATGGCTTTCTGAAGGACCACAGCCTGCTGAGTGAGGCTCTTCAGGTATTCTGAGCTTTCCCGTGTACTGTCATGGTCCTCACCAACCTTAATATGTGCAACAAGGAAACACCTTAGTTATAATTATGAATGGCTAGTGTCATTGCGGTCCAGAATTTTGACCACACCTGACTCTTGTATATTGAATAAGCTTCTTTCTCATGTTGCAGAGCTGATCGAAAATCTCCTTTGGTCTCGTAAACAGTGGCGAGCAGGTGATGACTGCAAAGAAGATGGACATAGATAAGCAGATACATGTAATATATAAGAAATCAGGGGAGCGAAGAGAGCAGTGAATGAATAAGATGATCAGAGCAACCTCTAATTCAAAGAAGTTCATGCATCTTCTGTATGACATCAATATGTTTGTACACTCTTAGAAATAAGGGTTCCAAAAGGGTCCTTCTACAAGGGCTGAGGTTCTACCTGGAACCATTTGCTTCAAGGGTTCTTGGTAACACTAATGGCTCCAGTAAGAACCATTTTGATCCAGAGAACTCTTTAAAACCCCTTTCAGGAATAAAGGGTTTTAAAAGGGTTCCAGGTAAAAAAGGTTCTCCCTGGAGCCAAAAAGGGTTCTCCTATGAGGACAAGCCGAATAACCTTATATGGGTCTACTTAGCACTTTTATTTCTAAGAGTGTATTTCTGTTTGCCTTTCACCATAAAAACATTAAAAAAACTTGTAGATGTAATGTTACCTATGTGCATGCCTCAGCGATCTGGCACCACGGTACTTGGAGGTTAAATTTAGGGCATTCTGCAGGAACTTCAGGGAGTGCTCATACTGCATCAGTCCATGAAGTACTAAACCCAGCATACTCTGATTCAAAGGAGCACATCAGGGACAATTTTCAACACACAGGCAATAGGTAATTACACATACAGTGACTACATTTAGGAAAAGCCCTGTCTGAAGGTTTATTCCTGAGAACCATTTGCCATGGTTTACTTTATATTAAACAAGTTTTATTTCTCTTTTGTTGTATATTTTACTGTAAAGATTTAAAACATGTAAGACATGCACATGAACTAACTGGAATAGATAAAATCTTTTTGCGAAATATAAAGTCTGCAGCATTTTGCAGGTGAGGAGGTGTTGCTCACATCCAGCAGCGGGACCTGCGGATGATCTTCTCCGCTCACGAGCAACGTGAGGTACCGCGCGCGATACAGCAGCTGTAAGGATGTTGAATGTTGGCCTGCAGCAAAGCAGTACAGAGCCAGGAAAGTCTGAAATCACAGACAGGAGGATACGTGCAGTTATGTTTGTTTGTAAATCGGAAAAAAAACAGAATTCAATTCTTTCAGAGTATGTTTGTGAATGAATAGACGGTAAAAGAACTCACATAGTCTTGTATGGTCTGTGGATGGTCTATACCTTGGACTCTCTCGCTACTCATAGCAGCTTTTTCCTGGTGGCTGAGAGCCTGTGATACATGACAACCTTTCTGTATTACAGATCCTGTCTATGTGGTTGAGGATGAGCAGTCATAGATATTATTATTTGTCATGCATATTTACATCTGCATATTCCCCCATGATGTAGCTGAGCCGCCCCATGAGCCGCAGACACATGCCCACGTCCTCATGTAGGACCCCGTAGACACTGCTGAACAGGGTCAGGGCCTGACTAATCGATTCATAACCTTCTTTAAGGAGACCTAAAGGAATACGCAAAGCACACAAATTAAGGATATGGAGATGTACTGTGTGATCAATTTCATGCAGATGTGAATGTTTGTACTCGCGTGCGAATCTCTCACCCTGCTGCACTGACACCTGCGCGTGGTGCACCAGCCGCGTGGCGTCTGTGGACGTGGGTTTGAGATGTTTGACAACCGGGAACATGTTGACGATGTCCTCCTCACTGAACACTGGCCTGTGTCGAGACTCGAACACGTACTCCCTCAGCTGTACCTAAATACAGAGTGAGAGCGAGTTAAAGTTTTTGATGGGGTTACGATATAAGATTAATCTTATATAGCCAAACGTCTGGTTTACGAAGAATCAAATGTAAATATGCAGTTTTTTCCTCTGTGCTCGATCAGACAGAGGTGTATATAAAAAAGAATTGGCCAGATTAAGAACAAGTCCTTTTCCTCTTGTCCTTAAAGCTGCAGTGCATAACTTTCTGGTTGTTCTTAATGAACATGCTGTGTCCTTCATCTATAAATGGGCTATGTCAAGCAAAACTATCAGACCTGACTGAGGGAGAATTTATGTGTATACAACGGTAAAGCAGGGGCAAGACATGTTCATCCTATTAAACTGCTTAATGGCCTTGTTTTTGAGTAGTAGAATCCACTTCTTCCGTCTCACTTCCCTAATGTAATGTTGCTTTTGCTTTCGTTTTTACATGAATCAGATCACTTTGTCCAGCATGAGAATGTCGTCAGGTGGTTTAACCCTAGAACATCATTGCCGGGTGGTTTTCACCTGAGCTAATACATTTGTGATTTTCATGAAAACCAAGTTTTCATCTTCATTATTTTTTATTTCTAGAAATTTTTTGTTCCCAAATTCCGAATTTTCCAGTAATTATGGAGCATTTTTATATGGTCTGCTCATGATGCTTTTCTTTCATTTTGTTAGACATGACATTTTAAAATAAAAGAACACTACTCAAATTTGTCATGTATTGTCATGTTTTGATATATTTGATGACAAGTACTTTTTATTGGGTGTATTTATTATCGCGGGTAAAAATCACCCGCCATTAGTGATGGTGTTTTGAATTTGAGCGATAGTGTTCTAGGGTTAATCACCTTTGTGTGAACTCATAATTATGACAATGGTTTAAGTCTAAAGGGCATTTGTTTGGATTTAAAACTGCGCCACAGTTCCGATGCTCACTTTATTTGAGCCAAGAAGCAATTCCTGTCTGTAACACCCTGGTTCCTGAAACTTAACACTGGATTTTTGATGATACAATTAAATTCAGATATATCCATCTACCGCTTTATCCTTTACATGAGGGTCGCTGGTGCCAATCCCAGCTGGCATAGAGCAAAAGGTGGGGTACGTTAGGGCCACGTAGAGACAGACAACCATTCACTCTCACACCTATGGTCAATTTAGAGAGTCCAATTTGCCTAATACGCAGATCTTCCACACACATGGAGCGAACATGCAATTTAACAGGTGGATTTATGTTAGATGTCTAACCTGGATGCCCATCTTGATGGCGATCTCTCTCAGTAGTGAGATCCTCTGGAGGCCGTGCTTCTCAATGACTTCATCTATACTTTCACTGAACACAGAGAGGACGAAAGCGTAAAGACCCTGCTGCACAAATACAGTCGCACACAACCACAAACATAACAGTTTACCAGTTAATTGTGTAGTTGTAATAATCCGCAGCCTCAGTCCTGATCCTGCTCCAGAGCTCACTGCTGGTCAGTCTGGCCCACACACTCACGGTCAACAAGGTCACTCGACTCCCGTGGCTGCGGCGGCGCCGGCCCCTGCGGCGAGAGTGGAGTTCATCTGAGCACGAGTCGGGGACGCAGGGGGAAGAACTCAAGAAGCAGTTCAGGAAGTGACTGACGGCAGCGGAGAAAACTGACGGTTCCACATCCTGGGTGAACAAAAGAGTTCACGTTAAAATGATAACAAAGTATGACAAAGTAAAAATATTTGAGCACATCACCTGTAGGTAGGTCCTGAAGATGTGTTTTGCACTTCTGATGATGACTTCACTGATGGAAATTCTCTGCAAGGGAACATCTTTATTACTTACACATGTTTAACTACTTGTTAATTAAACATTTTTATGTGGTACATAATAGCAACCGATTTATTTAGGCAGGTAGGTCAAGATGACCTGCTGAAGGTCAAACTGAGCTTAAAAAAAAAGGTGATTTAAAGGGATACTTCACCGATTTGAATGTGGCTTTGTATTGCTAGAATAGCAGTAGTATTTTTTAGAAAATGTGCTTCCATCCTTTTCACTGAGTTGTAAAAACAATCTGTTTTCCATTTTCAAAATTTGCCCTACTGTGATGCAAAACGCGTCATTTGACTCACAGTAGTGCACATTTGGATAAGGGAAAACAGATTTTTTTACAAGTCAGGGAAAAACTGAGGGAGGGAAGCACATTTTCTAAAAAATACTACTGCTATTCTAGCAATACAAAGCCACATTCAAATCGGTGAAGTATCCCTTTAAGTGATGTTAAAATGGCATGGATGTTATTGCCAGATGGGCTGGTGTGAGTATTTCAGAAACTGGTGATCTGGGCTTATTTACTCATAACAATCTCATTTAAATTGACACAGAATGGTCCAAAAAAGGTGCGGCTGTTCTCTGGATAACTGATGCTAGAGGAGAGAGGTCCCGGTTGGTTTCAAATGACAGGAAAGCAGCAGTAGCTCAAATAACCAACCACTTGTTACGCCCCAAGTATAACAGATAGATAGATACAGTTTACTCTGCACCTAATAAAAGAGACACATGAGTGTAAGCACCTCAATGTGCTTTATTGGTTTATATACATGTGTTCCTGAACAAATAAATCGAAAAAAGGTGGCAGCTTTAATGACTGCACTTACTGTACACATGGTACAGATAATAAAAGTCGTGGGAAGCACCTTTAAGTGGCTGAGTCTCCCACTCTCCTCCACCCGGTGCAGTTCCCTCAGTAGTGTACCCAGATATCGCAGGTTCACACCCTGCTGATGTAGCACCGAGGTCAGGGTCGCGCCGTCCATCAGCACCGCTGTGTGGTCGAGACATTCTCTCAGCTAACACACACACACACACACACATTCATTATTTCAAAGCATAGACTACTATGAACAAATGAATGTTCCGCACTCACCACTGATGGAATCTGATCAGACAGAAGAAAAGCAGCTGCATCCCACAACATCTTCCTCTGCCTCTGAACTTCAAACTCAGATGAGACACGAACACCTGCAGCAGACGGTGAGATGCAGGTTCCTTCCTGTGAGTGATTTACCCACCCATAAAAACCCCACACAACTACAGATTGTACTTGCTGATTGTACTGCAGCAGCTTTAGTTGCAATTTATTTGGAAGCAAATGAATATTGGGCCGAAACTTCGTATCGTCATCAGGGAAAATGAATAATGTGGACATCGTGGACGTTTAGTACATAATAAATTGAGCTGCACATACATCAGTGTTTCTGTGTGTGTGTTTAGTACCTGGAGAGCAAACATCAGGATTGAAGCGTATGTCAAAGCAGGAGTCACTCAGTGATCCGACAGCTTTACAAGCTTTCACGATGGCATCTCTTCTCCGACATTCTACAAAAGCAATAATGATATCTTTCATTTTCTGACCATCGCAAAGCAAACCCTAACCCAATACCATGACCGTGTACTTTACGACTCTAGGACTGTACTTTTGGATATAAAGGTACAACGCATGTAACATTTTGCAGCTTCCCTTTCTCTGTGTGTTGGAGAAAATATGTAGTAAAAACACGTTTAGTTTGTCCATTGTGGGCTCATGGTCTCAATAAAACTGATCCAGCTCCTGATTTACATTTAAAAGGTACAACAGTAAAGATGGAAATGAGCCGTTTGGCTATAATCTTGCATATTTACATATATATATATGTTCATTAATATGTATTGTCCCTGCTTTATATAAACTATATAAACTCAAACAGTAAGGATAATTACTGTATGTTATCTTTAATTCTTTAAAGTTTTACACACTGGACAATGTGATGTGATCCATTGACCTTATACATTTGTTATGCCACCTGTGTGTTTCACTCAAATGTTCAATAAAACCTGTCATGCTAAACTTATATATCATAATAAATGTGCATGTCATGCATTTAAAAAAAAAAAATCTTATATTGTTACGTAACCTCATTTCTCTCTGCAGTGACCCAGCCTGTCCTGATTTATCATTTCACGCCATTTCGCTGTCGTTATTCGCTCATGCATCACCGGGTTTCATTGTACCTCGTCTTTCTTCATTCAGCTCTGTCGCTTCATCTTGTTCTTCCAGTTGTTTGAGCCCCTCAGTCACCATCTTGACATAAATGTCATACCTGCAAAAGAGGTTTTTAAGGATTAATCGTTTAATCTTGGTGGCTGATTTTTGTGTCTAAAAACCTGACTCACCTGTGCTGGACAAAGGCGTCCAGCAGCTCCGGTCTCAGGGCCGCCAGGCTGTGACGATGTTGCCGTGGGTAACCGAAGCTCTGGCACTCCTTTGGCGCCTCCTCCTGTGTCTCATCTGTCTTTGAGAACTGGAAGTTGAGGTCAGGAGGAAAGGTGCGAAGAAGATCCAAGATGTACGGTCGCCCATCGTTACCCAGGATGCCTTTGGTCCCAATGCCAGAGCAAAGCTCCACTGGGACGTTGTTGTGGTCGAGGACGTGGTGATGCTGGATTCTCAGAGGTTTACTGGTTTTATCCAAAAGCTCCAGAAACCTGCAGGAAAAAAACACACACATCATATGGAGAGAAACTGTGAGTCACAATTCCCTGTTTGAATCTAATTACCTGAAATAATATATTTTTTTGATATTGTTTGTTTTACCTGGGGTTTGTAAAAACAGTGGCTCCGTTGTCATTAGATCCATAGACGACACTCTGCTCCTGAGTCCTCTCTAGTATTCCAGGAACAATCGTCTGAGCGACGATACGGACGCCACGATAATCCACCACAGCTGTCCCAAGTGTGTGAAGCCCCTCCATATCCACAGATGCATATGCCTGTGGTGGAACCAAGGTTGACCAAAGTGCTTTACATAAACACAACAGATATTAAACATCAAATCAATAAAACAAGTAGAAAAAGTGGGTCATTAAAAGTGAACTCACCAACAACAACAACAGTGCAGCCAAAATATTTGCATTAAAAAAACATTTTGCAGACTGCAAATCATGTTTATGTTTTGAAATCATGTTTTGGCATGTGGCGCCACCTACCGCTGTCTACCAATCATTGCAGTCAGTAGAGTCTCAGCTGCCGAGCAACCACGGGTTGCCAGTTACGTCAGAAAACAAAACCTTAAAGACCTCAGTGTTTTGAATTTGAATGTAGTAACTGTTTTTGGCCACATTCTTACATATGGCAACTTTAAAGGAAGAATTCTGAGAAATTCATGCTGTTTTCTTTTTTTCTTTCTTTCAATTTTGAAAAAAATGTGGTCTTAATACTCTTCTGTAGATAACTGATCTAAGCCAACATAGAGAGAATTATTATAGCATTTTAATAATCTTTGTGTTGATGACCAGAACATGAAATTAGCTCTGAAAATAATCTTACAGCGTATGAGAGAGGATATGAAAGTGAAAACCACATAAAATAGCCTATGGAACTGTAATACATATCATGATAATATCACAGGATTGAATGTATGGAACAGACATGTAAACGCTTCACTTCTCATAATCTGCATACCTGTATTCCTCTCAGGTCACAGATGGCGGCAGCGTGAGCGGCGGTGTTGCCTCCCAGCTGCTGGTAGTGCTCAGATATGTCAAAGCCCAAGCTGAAGAAGATGTTCTTCCAGATGAACATCTGCATTTGAGGTGCCTCGCTCGGGTTTAACGGCACGGCGTTGCCGTCGATAACAGCCACTGCGCCTTGTGCTGCGGCGGCAACAAAGTCACTGTTGGTCTGTTGACGGACAGAACATTAGAGACACTTGATATATTAAACTGTTTTATTTTGCTGGATGAAATGTTGCTGTAATGTGATTGAAAGAGATTTATGATAGTAAATGTGATAGCCTATAGTAAGTGTGATTAAAAAGCTATTAACTAAATATTACTGTATATTATCTCAATATTACTATTGTTATTACATCATAAAAATTGCACTACAAATAATGTGGTACTACCACAGTAATACCACACATTTATTTAATTATTAGTAAATGAATGGCATATTGTTACTATTGTAGTGTAATATAAAGTGTTACCGCTTTTATTCATTACATACTGGTGCTTTAAAGGGGACATATTGTGCTAAATCAACTTTGTAATCATTTAAATCCTTATTTTTGTGACTCTGGAGGCCCTATCAGTCGGCAAAATGTGAAAAAAAGATGACATACTCATGTTTTTCAGTCTAAGTACAGGAGATACAACACTTGATGTTGACTTCCGCACTCACTGGGACGTCACAATGCGCTAAATTCCTGGAATTGTTGTCTCGTGGAGCTCCGCTTTGTCCGTAAAACACGAGTGAGTGCTGGTGAGGGCAACGGTCTCCGAAAACCGGAAGTCCGCGAAAAGCTCTATTATTGTCTCCACAGTGCAGCACAGAGTTCTACACAAACTTCCAGCCTCAGAGGATTTATCTGTCCAGAAGATACATGTTATATATGACGGCAATGTGCCTGCTAGAGCCTGCAAATGATCACTTTTCCAAATGCTAACAGCTGTTAGCTCCCAGTAGCCTCTGTGGCTGATGCCATTTCCTGTTTCGTTTTACTTTTTTAAGGTGGAACTTTAAGGTGGACCTAAAGAGATACTATTAAACAGAGCGTTCTGAACAGGGCTGTTTTGGCAGGGTTATTGAACTGCTGTGGTGCTTCATCCTTATGGTATTTTGACCAAAGCATGTCACAGACGTGTTCATTAGGACACCAGGGAACTAGGTTAACTTGGAGATTAACTTGGATTAATTTGTTTATCTAGATTAATTGTTGTTTGGACTGCAAAGCAAAACTTTATGATGTATAATTATGATCATACAGTCATCCGTCTGCTTCTCTCATTAAAGACCTTTGGTCTCACCTTAAATATGTTCCTCTCTCTGTGCAGCCGCTCCTGAAGGGACTTCCTGGGAAGTTCCCTGGATCCCTGCAGCTCCTCGTTCCAGTCCCGATTCTGTGGTCAGAACAAAATCGAAATATCAGCTTCATCATCTCAGCCAGCATTTCATCATTTCATCCATTTGTGTCTGCAACCTGCCCAGCTGTGTGCTTGTCCTGGCCCATGTGACTGGCGTGTGTCTCGTCCACTCGCACGCGGTCGAGGGTGTGTTCTGCATGAGGTGCAGTCCAGGTGAACACCTGAAAAGGCGCTGCGAAGCGCTCATAAGGGTGTTGCTGGACTCTGGTTAAAAGAAAACACGTATTGTCTTTTATTAGGAACATTTGAGTGTGAAAATACACTTTAACTGGAGTTGAAATTGCTTAATTACTCACCTTCTCTTCTGGAGGACACTGAAGTTTTTCCTGAAAGCAGGGCTGACATGGCTCAGCAGCTCAACGAGAGAGTGGCAAAGGATTCTGGGAACTGCAGGTTTAGGGTTAAAGTTGAAGGCAGTCGACCTGGAGCAAAGAGAGCAAAGAGAGCAAGTATACAGGTGAGTTTCTGCAATGTTCATCATACACAACTGTTGTTGGGTTACTTGTGTGACTTTGACAGGAATAAAATTACATTTTGAGGCAATGTATAAAATAAAAAAAAAAATATAGTCTGTAGAAAGGCTAAAGTCAAAGTAGAAGTGAAGCATCTTTGGGCAAACCAAAGATATGACATGGTTATTTTTGTGTTCTGAAAACATGAAAACATTGAAGAGGCTCAAAAACAGTATGATTTAACCTTACATTAAATAATTAGAGCTGCAACTAACCATTATTTCCATAATGGATTAATCTGTCCATTATTTTCTCGATCAATCGAGTAATCGTTTGGTCCATAAAACGTCATTAAAAAAAGAATAAAATAAATTGTCTTGTTTTGTCCACAAACCAAAATGATTCATTTTTAATGATTGTGTCATGTGGAGCAAAGAAACTAAGACAATATTCACTTTTGAAGCTAAAACAATCTTGTTTTAATAATGAAAAAAGCTTCAAACCGATTAATCGATCGTCAAAATAGTTGATGATTCATTCCGTAATCGTAATTAAATAATCTATTAATTAAGTAATTATTTCAGCTCTATAAATAATCACAATTTAAAGGTGCCATATGTAAGAATGTGGCCAAAAACGGTTACTACATTCAAATTCTAAATACCGAGGTTTAAGGTTTCATTTTCTTACTGGCAACCCGTTGTTGCTCGGCAGCTGAGACTCTACTGCCTGCAATGATTGGTAGACGGCGGTAGGTGGCGCCACATGCCAAAACATGATTTCAAAACATAAACATGATTTGCAGTCTGCAAAATACTTTTTTAATGCAAATATTTTGTCTGTACTGTTGTTGTTGGTGAGTTCAGTTTGTTATATGAACATTATTCCTGAGTCTCTGTCACATATTAGGAGGATTTTATGGCCAGTTGATTTAGATTTATTACATAATGCACCTTTATATGGATTAATATAAATATGTTGAAACTATTTTTGTTGATGTATAATCATGTTTTATGGTTAATTATTAATTTGTGATAAATTAATAATTATCACAAATAATTATTTGTGATATAATTATTTATATCACAAATAAATGAATCTGTGACAATCAGATGAAAAGTTATAGGATCAACAAAATGTTCAAATTCATCCTGTGGTGAATATAAATGCATATAATTTCAAAATTAAACAGGCCAAAATTGTTCACTCAACAACGCCATCTTGGACTGTACCACCATCTTTGCTAATACACAACACAACTCGCTCAAAAACAAAGAAGACGTGCGTTCAACACTCACTGATTGAGGTAGAAACCACGTGTAGAGGACGTAATGTTGAGCTCTCTGTCTTCCATGGTCAGGACGTTGAGGTAAAGCAAGTCCCCGTGCATCTTTCGGTTCCCTGGCGGAGGGTTCCAGCTGCTAATGGTCAGAACCCGCAGGCACTGCAGTGGCTGTAATGATACTTTCAGAATATGTCACTTTCTTTCACGATGAATTAAGTGAGCACTGAAGGATGTTTTTGGAAAGCTGCACTATCACCTTCCAGTCTTCTCTGACAGGCTGCAGTGGACTAAGAGGTCGGTCCTTACAACCAGGGAGGATGTTTTCTGGAGGCCTGAAGTCGACGGATTCCTTTTCGGAGAGTCGCCTCTTCCTCACACTGTCACTGTCTGCAGGGTGAATATGGAGCTGCATTTATACAGACATTCTTAGAGGTAGTTTATTCCATTTCTGCCAATATATCCTCTAACATACTGGCCCTTTAATGCTAATAACTGATGGCAGCCAAAAATGAGCACCGACACGGCAAAGACCGAAAAAACTAAAGAAATAACAAAAACTCAAATTGAAAAAACATATCCGTTAACTGAAATAAAAAGAAAAACTAGAGTTTAAACTAAGCAACTATAAGATTGTAATTTCATTTCATTTATTTTATTTTTATATATTTATGGAACACAACATGTGTTATGTGGTTAATTGGGTTGAGCTGGTTCATCTCAGTGAATCAATCATTTAGTTTTTTAATGGGTTTATTGGTTTATTTTTAATTTTACTCATGTTTTTCCTCAGATTGAACTCTGAGACTTGAGGCTCATAAGCAATGTGATGTGTCTCATGAGGGTTATTTATTATATTTATGGTGTTATGTTCACGTGTGTCTTTAGTGTGTTAGTTATTTGATTTTTCCTCCAACATTAGCAGTGTTATGCACATTTTCCTTGTAGATTGTTATATTATATTTGATTCAGGGATGGTTGTTCGTCTGTCCTAATAAACTGGGTTTTTAAGAACTTTTTTGAATGTTGCACCTGGCAAATCCATCCATATTACAAAAAAACTAACACTAAAACAAATTAAAGCAGACTAAATCAAAACTAAATAAAATCTAAAACTAATGAGAAATCCAAAACCGTTATTACCTTGGTCTCCTCTGGTGTAAAAGCTGAGGTAAGACAGTGAGCGGCCGTTCATGCCGTTGTAGGCGTCTGCAGGGTCAAGGCTCCTGAGGAGCTCACACACATGTTGGAGGTGCAGACGGGCATCGCGCACCGAATAACAATCTGCAAAGAGATGAGGAGAGATGAGTCTATAAGGTCAATAAATATCGTTGCGTAGCGTTATCGCTGCAGTTAGTAATAGATAGCAAACGACATCAGTGAGTGTTGAATGTGTCAATGATGTGAACTTTCAGAAACAGCTCATGAAAACTCATAGAAATCACTTTGAAATGGACAATAATATACAGTATAATTCATTTTGTTTTAGCAATGGAAAAAAAAAAAAAATCACATGCATTGTACAAGTACAGCAGCAGTGAGATTCAGTTGTACTGCACATTAGTTGTATATATATAGATGAAAAATATGAACCTTTTAACAGAATCTATTGGTAAATTGCCATTAGAATAATACACAACTCCTTATATGGACATCCTGGGTGTGTTTAAAGGTCACACATTCAGGCTTTAAAAAATGCGTCTTCTTATGTGTTGCTGAGTCAAAGCGATGATTAACTTTATATGTAGCGCTATAAAGCAGCAATAATTGTGCAGAAGTCACAAAATAAACATTTTTCTTTTCTGTTTGTTCAAAGTGAGCTTTGAACTGTGACATAATATTGCCAAATTTCACAAATTCAATCCGATTTCAAACATTTGGAGTATTTTTGCTCGGGTGGGGTAATAAAGTTGCTGGGAAAAACAGGATATAAGACACAATATATTGCACATTCCTATAGCCTCTGTATATACTGTTTAAACATATAAACAGCAGCTTAAGTTCTCTAAAGGTTTATGCCACCTGTCAGAATTAATATAGGTTAATATTTTGTTTCTTTTAACCATATAACAGATATGTTTGCTATTAGATAGATTGACTCTTTATGCTTTATAATAAAACTGGATATGATATTAATGCTGCTTTCTTTTGTTTCTGTTCATATATTATTTGTATACATGAATAAAAACCAAATAAAACCAGACGACATGAAGTAAAGGATGAGGTTGTTACCTTCCACCAACTTGATCTGCACCCCGTCCTGGATTCCCTGGACGGAGCACAGCTCGGCGAGCTTGTCGAGCGCGGCGCCTCCCAGCTGCAGCGAGAAGCATGTGCGATGGCAGGTGACCTCGTGGTCCATCAGCACCTGGTGCAGCTCGGCCACCAACATCTGACCTGTCACCTGAGAGCGGGACGAGAGGCAGAGGGTTGGATCAGAGTGAGGAGGAGACAGTGAAGTATAAGAAAATAAAGACAGTGTAAACGTCAGAACCTGGAGCTCAAAGCTTTCCATTCCAGGAGGGTGAATTCTGACAGTGAACTCTGTCTCTTGGAGATCAATGATGTCACGGACACTGAGTTCTTTTTTATCAGGATCCGACTGCTGCAGGTGATCATCTCCGGGACTTTCTTCATTTTGAGAAGGAGGTGCTGGCAACAGGGCATGAGAGATGAAATGAGGATAGAAAAAACCTTTGAATTATGAACTTTGAATTATTTTATCACAGTCATCGCTGATGATCTATCGACGCACCTTTGACGCTTGGCGCCGCCAGAAACAGCCTGTCCACTAAAAACAAGGTCATCTGCTTCACCTCTGCTCCTTCCGCCTCCACCTGTGACAGAACGTCCTCCAGTGGCGTCACACGCTGCAGAACGCAGCCCTCATCCTCTGCCCTCTGTGGCCTGTGATCGTCTTCTGCGTCTGTTTTATCTGCGCTTTCTTCACGCGGGTTTTGTCTTGTTTTCATGCAGACGGTGTCGTCGTGTGTCTCGCTCACAGTCTGACGGGACGCCTCTTCCGTCTCTGCACTTTTCTGTGGCGTCTGTACTTTGTCTTCTACAAAGTCTGCATCTTCCTGAGCAGCTAGAATGTCCTGTTGTAACTTCCAGACTTCATCAGTTAATAACTGCTCTTTTAGCTCTGTCTTAAGCTCTGTTTGAATATTTGGCTCGTGGATGTGACTTAGTTCTTCTTGTTCGGCCTCCTTATGAATATCACTGATGGACATTGTCTTCTGTGACTTTTCTCCGTCAGGTTTGATTTCTGAGGCGTCCGTTTGTATCTCAGCAGACACACTCCCCTGTTTCAGTGCTTCATGTTCTTCCTCAGCATCTACAGCCACAGACATCTCTGTTTGTGTGTGCACCTCCATACCAATCTGCGTCTCCATTTCCGTTTGCGTCTCCACCTCAGAAAATGTCCTGTTTCTCCACATGCTCCTCCTCTCTTGTCCTTCATGTCCCGCCTCGTCCAGCCTCAAACACTCACCTCGTCCCTCTTCCTCCTCAGACACCAGCAGACACACCATCGGCTCCACCAGGGTCACTTCCCCTCCCAGGCTGCTGCTGAGGATGATATCAGGAAACAGGAAGTGCTCCGGTTCGAGGGACGGGTTTGTCACACCGGTGGAGATGGTTAACAGATCGTCCTCAATGTCGTCCGGGAGACTGGGGGAGTAACATTCACTGTCCTCGCTGGAGAGCAGAGGGGATCTCTCTGCATCTCCCTGGACTGGTGTGTCCCGACACTTAAAGTAGTACGACAGTGTGCGACAGCATTGCACGATGTTTCCCATGATGCCTTTCCTACACAAAACAGCAGTACAGGACGGTGGTCTGAGGATGAAAAAACACAGTGTTAATAGTAGAAATGAGTCATGTAAAAAAAATATGATATTAAGACACTTTATATTGCACATTCTTATACCCTCTGTATATACTGTATATTTAAATGGAAAAGCAGTGTTCTAAGGGTTAATAATTGTAATAGTTTTCTTTGTAAAAAAAATCTAAATACTACAGAGCTCCAGATATGACATGGGAAAAAAATCTCTGAATTGTGTCCACAAAATACTAATTTGTGCACACATTTGACCTATTTCGCAGCCGAATTAGAGTTTCTTTTCCAGCCATGTCATGTCTGGGGCTCCGTAATTTAAACTGAAGCATGTGGTGGCCCTTTTTTCTTTCTTTCCAGGAGCAGAAAGTTAAGGCATTATATTATTTTTAATGGTAAATGCTTCATCACAGATGGGATATCAACGGGGGCTGCTGGTGCCAAATCCCAGCTGACATTTGTTGCGGCCCTGGCCTGGTGTGTGTGTCCTCGACCTCATCTTTCCAAAGAAAGCCTACACAAATCAAAAGTTTAGCAGTTTAATTCACGACAAAATAACAAACCAAACACTTCTCTTTAAAACCCTAATCTTACCTTTCAAAAAAAGAAGAGAACGGACGCAAAAACTTACTTAACTCAAAACAAAGTAAAACATTACTGCTACCTTTTAACTTAAAAATGAACTATTTCTCTTCAACAACTCAACAGCAAAGAATCTAGTTAATTTTACAGTTTCCATATACAGCAATGTACCCAAGTACACACCAAATCTACCACTAAACACAGGATTTGTTTGGAAAGGTGAGGAGGAAGCCCAGAGTGCAGGTTAGGGAGGGTTTTTGTAGTCCTCGCCTCTTCTCTTCAACCAATCTTCTTCTAATGAGCCACTCACACCTGGTTGCAGAGACCACAGAGACACACCCACACCACACTCACCAAGGCGGAGAGAAACTGGGGTCACAACACATTGCAGGGCCAATATATAGAGACGGACAACCATTCACTCACACCTACGGGCTTTTCAAACTGAGCATAAATTATCAGTGCCTAAAAGTCATCGGAAAACCAAAGTATGATGGGAAAAGTGCAAGAGAAAATATGCATTTTTGAAGGCATTATCAGAACAGATATTATTTCCAATTAGTTCCCACAAAAGCAGATGTTCTCCAGATCTTCAAGAGGTTTTGAATTATGTCTCTTCTTGTTGCAGTGATGAAGAAGTGTACCCCTGGGTGTGGTTAGTACAGTGTGATGTCACCATGGTTACACATGGTACAATAGAGAGAACACGCCAATGTTACCTTGAATCAGAGCCAACACTTACTCAAAACGTTCACCCCAGAGGACAGTAACTGTGCCTGGTGTTACTCTCTACTCTGTGAGGTATAAACTGATAAAGGCTTTGTGTTTATTTAGCATGTGTGACTAGACAACTAAGAGCCTGGAAAACAGCTGATGACAGGAGGATTACACAAGTGCTCCTGCAGCTTTACTCTGTAAAGGACTGGAATACCTCAGCAGATGAATGTCACCAGATGAGCGCTGGAATGATGTTGGAATCCTGGAAGACAGATGCAAAACTACTACTGAGTTCAACGGCAAAACCCAAAACACTATTGAAGTGTCTTAGCCCCCGATTACAGTTTATACGGAGGCTCATGAGCAGCACAGTGGCAGCAGGAACTATGCACATGCATGTCATACAAAATAAGAAGGGTCCTACCGACCAGCCAGTGCAGAGATGGGGAGACTCTGTCCCTCTGTGTCATCTTCTCCAGACTTGTCTGCTGTGCATGCTGCTGAAATCAGAGCTCCGGCTTCCCCAGGATTTGCTGCAGAACACAAAGCTCCGTTCTCCCGGAGCAAAACTCCTTCACACAAACTCTGTTTCTGTGCATGTGTGTGTGTGTGCTGCAAAGCTGGGGAGTAGCTGTGTGACAGAGCTTGTAGGCCACTCATGCACACTCACACACTTCCCATTCAAGTCCAGAAGAGGGCAACCTCTCTACTATGATGATGTAACTTCCTGTGTGCAGACCGGCCGATGTCATGTGCTCTCAATCAACCTTGAACGTGAGCTCATGCACAGTGTATAAATAACAGCAGCAGGAGACACTGTCATCCTTTTTAACACAAGTTGTGTGACAAATGCTGAATCCTGAACATCAACCTGCAGTTTTTCAGCCTCCGCTCTCCTTGGACACTTTCAGGCATCAGCCGGGTGGGGGGCACAGCTTCGTGGTTGCCATGGCAGCACTGCAGCAGAGTGATATTAACATTCTGAGCACAGTCTCCAAGACAACTGTGGGAACGTTCTAGAACGGGACGATTGCTAGGAGACCAAGTTGCATTGCTTTTGTTGTGACGCACAAACATGTGAGAGTTGTCGCTTTGGTATTTTCCTCTTCATTTAAAAACATGCCATTTACATTTCCCTTAAAGGTGCATTATGTAATAAATCTAAAGCAACTGGCCATAAACTATTTGCATTAAAAAAAATATTTAGCAGACTGCAAATCATGTTTATGTTTTGAAATCATGTGTTGGCATGTGGCGCCACCTACCGCCGTCTACCAATCATTGCAGTCAGTAGAGTCTCAGCTGCCGAGCAACCACGGGTTGCCAGTCACGTCAGAAAATGAAACCTAAAAGACCTCTGTATTTTGAATTTGAATGTAGTAACTGTTTTTGACCACATTCTTACATATGGCACCTTTAATTTCATGCAGTTTCATTTACTTTCGATTCGCGAAAATTTACAATATAATTTGTTTTTCTCTTTTAGTTAATGGGCTGCGTCTATATAAAGATGTGCAATTGTGGCACGAGATGTTTGCTATTCTGTGAAATAATCTATTAAATGTACAATACTTCTTTGGTCGATGACAGAATGTTGTGTTGATGTCTGTGGCTGCATGTTTTTATGGGATGTAAACAGAGGATGCACTGAGCAGGGCAGCATTATGTTATTATTATTATTATAATAATTTAATAAAATTACACTTTCTCTTCGACGAGTAGTGCTTTTCACTTCTCTGGCTGTGTCAGCAGACCTGACTCAAGGTGTGGTTGTGCTGCCACCCAGTGCATGGACGGCAAAACACATATATTTATTATTCAAGTACATTGCTGTTGTAAGAAGATACATATTTTAATTATTAACCACGATAATACTTCTTGCAGGAAATCTTAAGTGGATGTGGCTGTGTTAACAGAGGAGTTGGACTTTAAGTGGTGTGCTACCTAAAGACCGATCATGATAAAATTCAAAAAGCGAGTGTGCAATCAATGGTTTTTCAGGGTTTCTGTTGATCGACTGAACAACAAATCTGAAAAACATTTCAGAAATAAATACGGGGTAATGAGGTTATGAGGACCACATGCCTTTAAGACAAAGACATTTCGAATAACCACCAATAATAAAAATCTATTTCTGAATCCATATTCTTAACATTGCTTTAAAGCCACTTCAACAATAGCCACTGTTAATCTAATCTGTAACAGCCTTACTGTCGAGTAAAAAATACCTTTTAAAAACTTAGACAGTAGAAATAATTGTTCTGCCGTCATTCGGCACATTGCATTAATTTAATAAAGTGCAAATCATACAAAATGTCCTCGACGCCTTCTACAGTGACACTGTGTAACTGCAGGAGCAGGTTGCCAGTAAATGCCATAAATAACAGGCAAAAGCTGTGATTAACAGTGTTAAAATCAAATGGCATCCATATCAAGTACTAAAATAATTCACCTATGACTCACTGCTGGCACCATAAAAACATGGCTGCCAGTTGGGATATCTTACAAATACATTCACCACGTGATCTCACTGTTTACCATCATTTCACACTAACTTTCATAGTAAAAAAATCTGTGTTATTAGTTGTGGAGATGCTGGTCTACTGCTGCCTCCATGGTTCAATTTCCTGTTCGAAAAGGGCTGTCTTTTTCTGTGAGATAAAGGGGTGAACATATTCTGAAGATATCACACACAGGTGCACATGTCAAGTGGTAAAAGTGAGGGCAAGCATTCCTGTCTTATGCTGCTTCTCCATACAGAGCGCCAAGCAGGGGCTGCATGTATTCCAGACAGTGCTGTACAGTGTGTCAATACCTCATATGACCACACCCCCAAAAAACTGAACCCTTTTATTCATCCCTTAAATGCATCTACATATAGGTCAATCTTGCGCACCCAACTCCAAATATCTATACCATGCCCTTCAATCTGCAGGTAATCAAACTCTCCATAAGCTTACACGTCCACAGTGTGAGAATTAGCGACATCTAATGGTGAGACTGCAGAATGCAACAAAAGGAGGATTCCTCCTCTCGCGTCTCCCTTTTACCAAGCGGATCAGGGAACTACGGTGGCCTTCACATACCGGATTTGCATAGTAAGCTTCCACTTCAAAATGCATGAACAGTGTGTTTGTGGGTTCTGTAGAAACATGGCGGCACAAGATGGCAGCCTAAAGCAAGGCCCTTAACTAAAGTACATATAAAACTCTTATTCTAAGGCTACGAAAACCAAACGCTCTTTATTGCAAAGCGCTTACACACTTATATGAACATACTTATGGGCAACATATAGAATTTTTGATCATAAATCCTCCCAAATGTTACATCATCACAGAGCAGTTTCTCCCTCTCCTGCCCCCATGTCCACCCTCCGGGGCGTCCTGATGTCCTCAATGTCCTCCCACTCGTCATCCATCTCCTCTCTGTCCTGCATTCTGAGTGGCTGATTCAAGCGAAGGAGGCGATATCTCAGTGGCATCAAGAACAGGGCGGGGTCGGGCATGGGGTGTGGCCTCTGCGGTGATGTCACTCTCTCCTGTGGGACACAAGCTCGGACCCTGTCCTCCCTCATGGCGACACGCCTCCTGTGTCTCTCCTCTGGTTGGGAGGGAGTGGCAGGTGGAGGAGGAGACAGAAGCCAGTCTGTGCTCTCCCCTTCCTCATCCTCTTCCTCATCATCATCTTCCTCATCATTCCCTCTGGCTTCCTCCTCGCCCCTCGCCGCAGCAGAGTCTCCGCTCTGCTGCTGATTGAAGAGTTTCAAGCGTGCGGCGTGGAGCTGGTGATAAAGGCTCGAGGTGGTGTCGTTCTGCCGCTGCAGCTCTCGGGTCAGCAGCGTGATCTTGTGGCTGCGGCGCTTCAGCTCCTCCAGGAAGCGCCGCTCCTCTTCCCTGAGGCTCCTGCCAAGCGCCGACGTCCGCGCGCGGCCTGCCCGCAGCTCACCGCGCACAGCAACCATCATGCACTTCTGGTCCTCCAGGAGGCGTGCTGCTGCCTCACAGCGTGCTGCCAGCTCTGCTTCCTCCTCTGAGAAACAAACATGAACACATTCAATGAGGATGCAACGTTGAAATATCGTATTATAACACTGTCAAACACTGTAACATTCAGTCAGGTGTTCCCCTGGTGGTGCACTCTGTTGCAGCGGCTCTGATCAACCCTCCATCTGACCTCTGACCTCTTACTGCAACTTTATGTACTTGCCTTGCAACTCATGAAGGTATGAGGCCTTCAAGGCCTTGTGGCGACTCCCGCTGGTGTCTGACAGGGTAGTTTGGAGTAGGTTGCTGGATGGCAGGGGGCTGGGCCAGTTTGGCAATTTGGTAACTGCGGACACCTGGGCCATATTCGGGTTTGCCATATAAGCAGGTTCTCATTCATTGTGTCACTCTCTCTTTTTTCCCTTGCAGACAGACGCCTGTCTCCCCGGGTGACGCGGCAGCCTTAAGCCTTAGTTCTTTTGATTTATTTTTATGCATCATACAACATCCACACACACCATATTTACCATGCATGCACACCCTACATGACTGATCTGACTGACTCTCACACCTCACGTTATTGTATTTCCTGATTTATCTTCATTATTGATCTAAATAAATATGATTTGTTATTCTTTGAACAGTGCGTCTCCATTTGTTTGTCATGGCCTAGAGCCAGCTGTGACAGCCTCCTCAAAGAGTTTTACCACAATTCCCACCACAACAACTCAAATGATGGTTATGTAAATGACCACTGGTGCCACCACGGGTTTATAAACCTGGATGACTGAGAACCTTCCCAGACACAACTCATGATTACTTGATGTCTTATCCACGTTTATGAGATCCATGTTGCAGTTTGCTTCATTATGATCCTACAAGAATGCTGAAATCTAACACTCTGTCGGGAAGAACTGAAATAAATTTTTTGTTTTGGTCAGAATGCACTTCCGACTGTAGAGCATTAAATATCAGCATCGCTCCACATATCGTTTTCATGCCCCGTCAGCAAAAGCGCTCTAATATCATACCTGCTGTGTTTCTGTCAGGAAACCTGGAGTCCAGCTCACAGCTCAGCTCTGCACACAAGAGCGGCACAGACAGGAAGTCAGGGTGCGAGACATGACACAGACAGGTTTGTCAGGTGGTGCACAGATGCATAAAGAGACGCGGAGACTGACCGTGACAGCGCCTTTTCAGGTGGGTGATCTCCAGCTGCAGACCGGTCAGCATGGCCAGGTGCTCCTGCTTCAGGAAGGCAATGCCTCGCTCCACAGTGGCCACCTGCTGCTCCAGCCTGTCAGCGTGCATGACTGAACACACACACACACACACACATTGGTAGCTTTACTTTAAAGCATTTAGAGGATTTACCATGTGATTATAGTGGCGTACATACAGTATTCAACACCCTTATTTCCCTACTGTATTTCTAGTTCTTCTATTCTCTACATTGTTGTGATTTTTGAACAGTAACCCCAAATGTCCCCTATGTCAGACAATTAAAGAACTATCTTTTCTTATCTTAATGTAACCGACACAAAATTGCTTTAACTTGGATTTCGGTGATGATTTGAGTGAATCGGAGGAAGAGACAAGACAAACAAGTTGTTTTTCTCATTAATAAAACAGTGTAAAGTGGGTTTTCACTATCATGCTTATATATTTGTGTTAATCCTGACCAGTGACTACTACATCATGATAAATTAACATTAATTGAATAACACTTGCATTCTGTGTGCACTGCAGTGCAGGACAAAAAACATATAAACTCTATAATAAATACATTGTAAAGGGGAAATTCAACACATTCAACTTCCTCAAATAAACTTTAGGGAGAAAAAAAATGAATGCTTTTAAAAATCTGCTATGTTATAATTGGTTAATTGAATGAAATCCTATATCTACACCTGTCTCTCTCATTCAGTCTCATTCTGCATCACTACATTTACCTGTAAGTGCAGATGCATCAGTGACACTGTGGCCTACCGTGATAGTGAAGAAACTGTGTCCTGATCAAAGCGTCTCTCATGGATCCGTGTTTCG
Organism: Microchirus variegatus; assembly: GCF_963457635.1. NCBI lineage: Eukaryota > Metazoa > Chordata > Actinopteri > Pleuronectiformes > Soleidae > Microchirus > Microchirus variegatus. The sequence goes on along the minus strand of NC_139806.1, from coordinate 24,291,444 downwards.
CCCTGAGATCTCTGTCCTTGATGCTGCAGAGATGGAGAAAACACAAAGGCGCAGCGTGCAAACCGTGCAAACGCTGCTTTTCCAACGAAGGTCTCGGGTTTTAGTGATGCTCTGTTGCAGCTCTACGGTATTTATAGACATGCATGAATGGATCCTGCAGGCGAAATAACCTCCTTGTAACCTTCTGGTTGTGCGTACAGCAGCCGCTGCTACCGTACTACCAACCACACACACACACACACACACACACACGCAACAAAGCAGCGCGGTATGAGGGGTGATTAGTGCCACCGAGGAGGAGGAGCAGCAGCAGAAGGAGGAGGAAGAAGAGCTCTGTGGCAATTAAAGCAGCTATATGGGTCTTTTCAGAATTTCGCAGGCTGTTTTTGGGCTTGTTGTGACCAAAATGTCAATGCACGTTGCAGTATTTTTTATTAGTACTGTACTGCACACAAATACAAGAGAACCGAGCAGGGCATGAAATTAACACCCGACCACATGCCAAATGCTAGTAAATTTTACGATTGGTGGGCGAAGCCGTCAATCTCCCTGCCATGTTGGCGGGTAGTCAACGGAGGCCTCCTTTAAACACAAGGATGACTCAACTCCAATGTACACCCTTAGAAATAAGGGTTCCAAAAGGGTCCTTCTACAAGGGCTGAGGTTCTACCTGGAACCATTTGCTTCTGCAAAACCCTTTCCCGAAGAAATGTTTTTCAAGGGTTCTTGGAAACACTAATGGTTCCAGAAAGAACCATTTTGATCCAGAGAACCCTTTAAAACCCCTTTGCTGAATAAAGGATTTTTGGTGATTTGATTCTTGGTGGAACCCTTTTAAAAAGGTTCTACTTCCACTTTTTAGTCCTTATTGGCTTAATCTGTGCCGCAGGTGCACCCTTGGTAAACTGCCGTGGGAATAACATTTTTAGTAGCGACGTGAAATTGTAATAATTGTGCAGAACTCACAAAAATAGACTAGTAGTACTTTATGCTCAGGTGTGTTTATATAGCTGGTGAAATTTTAAAAAGGATAAAAGACACTCCAATTGACTCACAAATTAAATCAATAATTATCTTTTATTACCATGTAAACCTGTACAAGTTCATGCAATGATTCCATTTGTGGTTTTGCAACATCTCCATATTGTCCAGTGTAATCTCTACAATGTTACACACAGCACTAATAATACATACATCATTTAGGGTGAATTCCAATTCCTTGCTTAACCCTCAATCTTAACCCTTAATCTCAAAAACGCGCTCCCTCTAGTGCAAGTGCTGTCCCGATTCTCAGAAAAATTAAGTTGAGGGGCGAGTTTAAGGGCTGTATCGCCCTCAATATTGAGATTTTCCGAGACCACCCTTGGGAGCAAGGGCTACCCAGAATGCATTGCGTGTTTTCACATGAGAAAGATGGCGTCGAAAGCAGCGAAGCGAGTGCGATACAAATTAAGTATTTTCTTTGTTAATAGAGATATAAAAATGATGAAAACCATTGTATTATCTTAGTTTAGGCCCATATTATGGATTACTGACGTCATTGTTGCGTAACATTTATTTTTATTTTACGATCTTTTGTCAATAGCCGGCCGGTGCAGACAAGTGATCGTTTGCTATGGTTTACTTTTCAATAAGCAGTGGTGTGTGGTAACTGTCAGCTGAATATGTCTGTGGTTGTGGTATTTGTATGAGTATCATCTTATAACTAACTGACAACCTACTAACTTGACTGAAATAAAATAATAAATAAATAGTCGTGACGGAAATGTGTTCTTCTTCTTCTTTTTTGGAGTTGACAGACTGGACGCAGCTTTCACGTTATTCTGCCCCCTACAGTCTGAAGACGTATCTGCATTTAAGGGGTGTCCCATTTCTAAGTGACAAAATAACCCTCAACACTTGGTTTTGAGGGCCAGTTAAGATTAAGGGTTGAGCTTGAGGGTTAAGATAGGAATTGGAATTGGCCCTTAAAGTTAAATTAAAGGCTTCGCCGTCGTTATCGGTTTCCTCTAAAGAGGTTGACGAGACTCATTCTCTCTTGGCTGCCCTTCTGTTTGTCACTCATGCTGGGGAGAGGAACGCGCTCGCTGTGCACCCAGGTCTCATAATAAGGACATACTTTGAGGTGAGCAGATATGGGTGGAGCGTCTGACACTTGCCACGAATCCACTGAGGAGAAGAGTCGACTGAACTCCCATACCTGTGGAGAAAAGAGGAGAAGAGTTCAAGTACAGTCACTTTTACTTCAGTAATATTATACAAACATGTGGGAGGTCAGTGTAACATGGATCTCACAGGTTTGGCCCTCCACTTGGCTCCTCCATGCGAGTAGGTCTTCCTCTCCCAGCGGAGGGTGACCATGCCTCTGTCCTGCAGCAGCGAGGAGCTCACCTGCCTCATGAGGCGGGACACCAGAGCCAGCTGGGACAGGGACAGACTGTCCAGGAAACTGGCCATGTGGCACAGCACCTCATAGGGCAGCGAGCTCAGGTTGTCCTTTCCTCCTCCAACCCCTGAGGAGGCGACAAGGGTCGGACGCAAGTTGAAACTCCTCAGCTGCTGACTGGAGTGAAAAGAATCATGAGTTCCAGACTGAAATGTCTGGACGAATATGAATATGAAATGTGAGATCTCACTCGTAGGTGACGGTGGCTTTATGTGTGGACGGCTGGAACCTCCTCCGGCTATAGGTGCAACCCAGATATGCTAGTGGGCATCTCTGCTCGAACCATCCACTCAGACACGTCTGGATTTCACTGTGGACGTTCCTGGTAGGGAAACAGTGATTTATGAAGAAAGCCATTATTATTTATCATCATCATCATCATTATTATTATTGATATTAGTGCTATGAACCCATTTTGCATTTCAATTTATTTATAATATTAAGCACTGCAGATGGGGGAAAAAAAGCCTGCAAGAATGCAGGTCACTCACATATTTTTGGGAAATGTGATTAAATAACACAATTTTAGAAAATTATTTATGAAAATAATAAATTATTGGGTACAAGTATAACATGCTTGGGTATAAGATCCCTAGAGTATGTGTCTGTATAGCTTATGTAAAACCAAAACATATACAATAAGTAACGACTACAGCAAGCTCAGTTCGAAGAAAATTTACCAAGCACTTGTGGCACAGATGTGTGCCATGTGAGCACTAAGGGTTAATCCTATAGGCAACATTTCTAATTGGTCCATTCTGGTTTTCTCCAACTGCTGAAGTCACAGTAAGAATTCACCATGTATTACTTCAGAGTTTGGCTCTGTGAGATAATAGAGACAAACTGCTGAAAATGACAGCTGTGACTGTGATGCACCTGAAGTGCGTGGCAAACTCCCTGCGGTGGAAGGTGTGCCCACAGAGGAAGGTGAAGGCACAGGTGGCTCTGCTGTGTCTGCTGTTCAGATTCTCTGCCTGCAGCTGCAGGTGCAGCTTCACGGGTTTGTCCACCGTCACCTCCGCCAGGGTCGTCTTCCTTTTGAACGGCGCCGAGTGGAACGAGTGCGTCTGCGTCCCGATGTCAACGTAGAGGCCGTCGGCTCCTTTCGATTCACTGATCTGTTTGGAGACAAAACAATCGGCAGACTTGATCAGTGCTTTAAAGGGGCCATAGTATTTTTTTTTCTTTTTCTTAAACTAAGATGCCATTGTTTCGGTAAGGGAAAAAACACATAAGTAGCAACTTAGGGCCAATTCCAATTCCTATCTTAACCCTCAATCTTAACCCTCAAGCTCAACTCTTATCTTAACTGGCCCTCAAAACCAAGTGTTGAGGGTTATTTTGTCACTTAGAAATGGGACACCCCTTAAATGCAGATACGTCTTCAGACTGTAGGGGGCAGAATAACGCGAAAGCTGCGTCCTGTCTGTCAACTCCAAAAAAGAAGAAGAAGAACACATTTACGTCACGATCATTTATTTATTATTTTATTTCAGTCAAGTTATTAGGTTGTCAGTTAGTTATAAGATGATACTCATACAAATACCACAACCACGGACATATTCAGCTGACAGTTACCACACACCACGACTTATTGAAGGGTAAACGATAGCAAACGATCGCTTGTCCGCACCGGCCGGCTATTGACAAAAGATCATAAAATAAAAATAAATGTTACACAACAATGACGTTAGTAATCCATAATATGGGCCTAAACTAAGATAATACAATGGTTTTCATCATTTTTATATCTCTATATACAAAGAAAATACTTAATTTGTATCGCACTCGCTTCGCTGCTTTCGACGCCATCTTTGTTATGTGAAAACACGCAATGCATTCTGGGTAGCCCTTGCTCCCAAGGGTGGTCTCAGAAAATCTCAATATTGAGGGCGATACAGCCCTTAAACTTGGCCCTCAACTTAATTTTTCTGAGAATCAGGACAGCACTTGCACTAGAGGGAGCGCACATTTTAGAGATTGAGGATTAAGATTGAGGGTTAAGCAAGGAATTGGAATTCACCCTAACATTCATTAGCACAAACCTAACAACTCAGTAAAGACCAGCTGAAACTGGCAAATCACAAAGGCCTCAGTGTTACCCTGGGAGCTATAACCAACCAAAACTATGCAAAAGGTCTATGTTTTTGACTGTTGGAAGTACTATACAGCTCTTCATTATTAGATATTTTAATATGCAAATGTTACACATATGTTTAATTCATATGGTGAAGTGAATTAAATTATTTATACGGGAAACAAAACCCTCTGACCGACCTTGTGACCCATGACCTCCGTCTCGGCATAGCCCAGCAGCGTAGTGGTAGCTTCGTCGCTGAACCAGTCCTCTTCGCTGGCACCGAGGTCCGATGTGTCGACGCCGCGGGGTTCACTCGGAGCCCTCGTCGCAGTGTCGTACAGATTAGTCCGCTGCCTGTAGTGATAGCTGTCAGGGACCTTGGAAGCAGAAGGGAATCAGACTTTACATTCAAAGCATTGTCAAATTATTACAGATTTGACCAAGAGCGCCATCCCAACAATCCCTTGTCCAACATTGAGCTAAAGCAAGACGGACTCAAACAAGTCGAGTTCAGTCCACAAAATACCACCAGTAGAAAAACAGTAGATTATGGTCATAAACATTTGGGATAAACACTGGGAAATGACTAGAACTCATGCAGCAAAGTGGTAAAGAGAACTTACAGGAAGTGGAATCAGAATTGGGGTTAAATACAACAGAGGTGAACGTGACACAGGTGTGAATAATTAGGGCGTGTCTAACAATCACTGAAAAGATAAAGAAGTGGATGTGAGGGTGAGAATTTCAAAATAAAGCAGGAAACACACCTGTGCTGCCACTGTAAATGCTTCCGCCTGAGCCCGAGACCTAGCTGAGATCTAGAAAGCTTCTTTTTTAAAACAGTACATAAATGTAACTTGGTGTCATCACCTTGAAAGAGCGTAGGGTCTGGACAGGAATAGGCTCCAGGCTGCCATAGACGAAATCTTTCTCCCTCGGTGTACAGGCCGCAATATGTCCAAAGGTGATGAGCATACGGCCGTGATGCACCATATACATGTTGTACTCCTGTGGGGTGAGGTCCTCTCTCAGACGGTCCAGCACTCCCTCCTGCCACGGGGCGTGTCCTGTCTTACCTGTGTCTGGTTGAGGACAGCGTTCGCTCTCTTTTTCTTTCGGTTCGGGGTTGTCTAGTTTTTCCTGAGCGATCTCGCAGGCTCTTCGGTCCATGCTGAACATCATCTCGAACAGGTTGTATTTGTCTTTGTCGATGACGGCCTTTTGGCCGACGTCGGGCTGGACCGCCTCTTCAACGCTGTTCTCTGCTGAGATCGATGTGACGAGGTCTATGGGAAAAGAAAAGAAAAACAGGTGGAAGATCTGACATCTTATAATGGATTGAGCTTCATCGCTGTCATTTAGTTAAAGGTCCACTGTGTAAGGATTAGTGACATCTAATGGTGAAACAACATATTGCAACCAACACTACTTTAACTCTTTAAGGTACTACTCAACCATTTGGTCGACCACACTTTAAGTCACTATATCTCATTGAAAAATGCATCAAGCTGAACTCACTAACACTTAATGTGACGTGTGAATGTTGTACTTTATGAATTATGCAAACCAGGTTTATTATGAACAGACGTCTCAACCGTTTGGTAGAGGCCTGTATCTGAAATACTGTAGGGTCGAATTAAAAAGAAAAAATAATAATAATAAAATAATAATAATATTGATTGTCCTTATGGTTATCATAAGGAAATAAAATAAAATAAAATAATAAAAAATGAAAAAAAAAAAAGTTTTTCCTTTGTTTTTTTCTTGGTGCGTACCTTAAAGGGTTAAGAGATTTTTGCGATTTCACCAGTCACAGATGTCACCTGCAACCACTCAGACAATACTAGCTGGTACTTTATCATCCCTTTCCCTCAAATTGGGAACATAATCTATAAAACTGACATCATGTTCAATTGAACAAAACGTGAAACTAGCAATTCAAATAAATTCAAAGTAATGTCTACTGACTTTATAAATCAAGAGAGAGGTATTTTCGCAGCTTTTACACTTCCATTAACTTCTATTATACACTAACACAAACTTGTATATTTAATTTCTCCAAATAAACCCCCCTAATTGTCGAAACCTTGAAATTAGCATTGATTCTAGTTTGTTATTTCATTTATTACAGCACCAACCTTCATTGGTACCATTGTTGCTGACATCACCTCCCACTGCTATCTCCTCTTTCTTCTCCTCTTCCCTTTTTCTCTCCTCCTCCTCTTCTTCTTCTTTGTCCATCAGCTCTGGATAGAGAGGCCTCATTTTCAGGCGACTGAAAAGGTCAGACTGATCCACCAGGGCCATGGCTAAATCCAGAGCCTTCTCCTGCCCGTCGCTTTCCTTCAGCACCTTCTCCTGCAGGGCGAGGTTGCTGTGTGGGTGTGTCTCGTCGATCGGCCAGCGGAGCCAGTCCATGCTGCAGCACACCACACTGGCCGGACACACCTGGAGGTGAGCGGCCTGTGAGGAGCGGGGCATCTGGACCGGGCAGCCGTAGCCAGTGTTCAGACATGACACCCTCACGTTAGGACAGAGCAGCAGGTGATCCTCCTCTTTGCACAGGTGGAAGAGAGCTCCACAGTGAAGGCGGCAGGAGGTGATGGAGCAGCTCACAGAGACCTCCACCCGAGCTCTGCAGCGGCGGCTGTAGCAGGACTCACAGTGGACATGCTGTCCATGCACCTTGGAGGCTCGAGAACGATGACTCTGAAAAACAGAGGAGCCAAACTAAGATTCAAAATAACAGGAACTGGGTATTATGATAATCAAGATTTTATTGAAGACTTTCTGTGCTCACCATATCTACAGGAATCTTCCTGCAAGAAAAACACAGAAAACTCACTGACAGGTTCTTTAACATAAAGTCAGATCAATAACTTGACCTGTGTATTAATGTCAACTTTTACTTGAATGGTGTTTAAGAAGACACAACACCAGTCATTCAAATATTGGGTACATCACATGTGATCAATACTGTTATGCAGATCAACAGAAAAATATGAGGTTAGCATCTATTCCTATGCAAAAATGAACTCCTTACGACCGTTATTATATTCATATATTCAGACAGACCATTGATTTTATGGCTGTAGAATTGTCAAAAGAAATGTTCAATGAGAAACTTCAACTTTCAACATCTGGCAGTTATTCAAAATGACTGTGTAATAACAGTTTAAGTAATCAAAGAAAGAACAACAAAAATTTGACCAAAAAGTCAAACAATAGTATGTTGTCCCACATTTGACCAACAAGTCATAGTATGTTGTCCAAAAATTCATGCTCTCATTTCCCAAACACTGATCGCAATGTCGTTACAGGTGTTTGTTCATTGATGCCCAGTTTCATTCCATTCACACAATCTCACTCACAACAGCAGCTGACGAACAGTCACATGACCATGCAAGCCCATCCAGTTATTTAAGTCTGGACCAAAAAGGTGGACAACACATTTTCATCTAAAAAACAGGGATAAAGGTCACACAGCTAATCAGCACAACAGCACAAAAAGAGAAGACACGTGCACATTTGTGCATTGATCATGAAAATAAATAACTTTGTTGCAAAGCAATGCATTCAAACAAACCTATTACACCTTGTTATTGTGAAATAAATAAACTACAGGCCTATATGCCAAAGGACACTTAAAATATCTTAAATGCATAAAATAAAATTGAACAAAATTAGGTCAATCCATAGTTTGTCGCGATAAAGGTCTTACCAAGGTGCAACTGCAGGCTTGTTGTTTCTCCTCTTAGGTTTTATAACGTTGCTGTCGCTCCCTGTGCTTTTCGAACTGACAGGTTAAAATTAGCCGAGCAGCAGAGAGAAGGTTCAGTGGGAGAAGAGTGACTCCGTCTTCAGTTTCTGCCTCACACAGCGGAATTATTCAGTTACAGCTACTTCACTGAGATATTCCTTCAGTTTGTGGCCGATTCACTGTCACTGAACATTGACTCAGTGTTTGAATCATTGCAACAAAACACACACACCGTCTTGAGCTCATCTCCACGAGAGGACACTGTGCCAATATCAGGTGTATATCACTCAGATTGTTGTTGTTGTTGTTGTTGTTGTTGTTGTTTTTTTGCACAGGTTGAAATCAGTGAGCTGCACCACCCACAGCACTCACAAGGGGGTGAAAGGTGAGGGAGATATTCAGATTCTGAAGGCCAAGTGGTAACACACACCAAGTTTCTGACCACCTGTGTAACATTTCTCAATGTCCTCAGCTCTATTTTTATCACACACACACACACACACACACACACACACACACACACACACACACACACACACACACACACACACACACACACACACACACACACACACACACACACACACACACACACACACACACACACACACACACACACACACAGGAGAGTCACTGTATCTAAAGCACAAGTCGGAGTGCATGGAGCATGTTCTTCTTCTTTCCAACTCTCACAGCGGTAAGCTAATTCATTTTTCCTGCTACTGACTCCAATGCAACAGGACTCTGCTCGTCTCCTGCCCATTGTGTGTTTACATTTTCTTTCCAGGATGATTGTACAGTGAGATTTTGAGATTCATATATCTTCATATATCTTCGTCTCTGTTTGCAGGACGGACATCTAAAGACCTGGTACGAGAGGATCTGAATGATGGTATGGCTTTGTTTTTGCGTAGAGTTCACCTTTTGTTTCTCCTTGAGTAATCTTTAAGGTGCAGTGTGTAAGAAATAATGACATCTAGTGGTGAGACAGGAGATTGTAAAAAAAACAGAGGACGCTCACCACTCCCTTTACCAAGGACATCAGGGAATTTACATATCAGAAAATATGTAATTCTTCTTTGTTCACATTGGTCTGACTGATTTGCCCCTTTGAGCTGCAGTAAAAACATGGCGGCACAAGATGGCGACCTCCATATGGAAAGGCGCTTGTTTAAGTCCATGCAAAAGGTTCATTCTCACACACTTTTTGACTGTGCGCCTGGTGTATTTTATTTTGAAAACCACATTTCTTTTGTTATTGTTCTAAAGATTCTAAGTTTTTATGAGGCTCCCTTTTTTGAAAAAGACAGAGCCACATTAACACTAAGGCTACAAAAAAGACCTACACAAGCTGAGACATTAAAACCACTATCTAGAGATTTAATGTAGTGGATCTTTTGTAAATATCTGTTGCCTGTTTTACAATCCTTTATTCTAAGTCATCAGTAATGTGATGCAAAACTTAACTACACTACACTCAGTTTCACTGAACTACACATTTAAGTATAAGGTACTTTTGGAGACTTTAGAATCTCCCTCAGGATTTAAAATAAAGCCTAAATGATTACAGACCATAAACATGTTTGTGAAATCGACATAATCTTCTGGTTGCAAAACAAACTCCTGTTTGAAGCCTTGAGATTTGCAATTTGAGGTGGTGTCCCATCACTTTTTGCAACTGGAAATATTACACTGACGAAACACACTAGTGTCCACTCATATGTACCATATGTACCATTATTTCTAAGATGTACATCATGAAGAAACATCTGACAGACCCCTCTGAGGCTGAGTGAGGTTTGTGTTGTGAAGCTCTTCCTTCAACTTTCATTTTCCCCTCAATCAGAGTCATCGTTCTCGAGCCTCCAAGGATCGACAGCACGTCCACTGTGACTCCTGCTACAGCCGCCGCTGCAGAGCTCGGGTGGAGGTCTCAGTGTGCTGTGCACTCATACCCTGCCGCCTGCACTGTGGAGCTCTATTCCACCTGTGCAAGGAGGAGGATCACCTGCTGCTCTGCCCGAACGTGAGGGTTCCATGTCTGAACGCTGAGTATGGCTGCCCGGTCCAGCTGCCCCGCTCCTCACAGGCCGCTCACCTCCAGGTGTGTCCGGCCAGTGTGGTGTGCTGCTCCATGGAGTGGAACCGCTGGCCGGCCAACGATGCCCATTCTTATCCCAACACAGAGCTGCACGAAAACCTGCTCAGAGACAGAGAGCAGGGAGGATGTCTGGACCTGGCCATGGCCCTGACAGACCAGGACCACCTGTTTCACTCCATGAAGATGAAGAAGCTGTTCCCAGAGCTCATCCTGAGTGTGGAGGAGGATGAGAAAGAAGAAGAAAGGAGGGAGGAGGAGAGGAGGAAGGAGAAGCGGAGAAAGGCCACCTTGGAGAAGGAGTTGGCAGCGAAGAAAGCAGCTGCACACACCTGGGAGTCTTTTGTCACTTTTAACATCAATACCGTTGAGGATGAAGGTGAGGAGGAAGATGAGGAGGATGAGGAGCTAACTCAGGAGGAGAGGGAGGCTCTTGCTAGGGCTTCAGGAGTGAATGCAGAACTTTTGGAAAACTACAATGCCTATGAGCGCATGTTCAGTATGGAGATGGGCGGCTGCAGAGAAGCTGGAGAGACTGCTGTGGGAGGCAAAGGCCAGAGACCGGCTAAAGGGAAAAGAAAAACCCTGGACACACTGACAGAGGAAGACACAGAAGACAGTGGTGCAACAGCATCAGACACCTGTATCCAGATGAGCAAAGCACTCATGGCTCCCTCCACATCCTCCTCGTCTTCTTGTCAGACCAGCACACGGCAGACGGGGAAACACTATGGACACTTGGAGCCAATGAAGATTATCACTGTGCGTACATTTAAAGTCCCAACCAGCTTCTCTGCCAAACAGGCTCGTATTCGCAACCCTGGTTTCTACAAGAGAGAGAGTCAAGCTGTTGACACCAGTGACCTCGGGGTGATGCCAGATGAGATGCCAGTGTGGGAGGAAGTTCAGGTGAGACGAAGCAATTTCTCTTTGTCATTATTTTCAACCAGTTGCACCAATTTGGATAAAGATGTCAGAGAAAATGTTATCGTCTGAGAATATTCCTTTAAGAGAGGGGCCTTGCTCACAGCAGGGCAGTCATGTTGTTTCTACAGCAGCCCAGATGCATGTGCTTTGCATTTTAAAGCAGAAATGGAACAAACCTGTAAACCTCTGAAAACAGAAGCTTTAGGTTGTTGTACGTAGCAGAAACAAGCTGTAAACTAAAATCACGGACTTGTTTGTTGCTTATACTTCCAGCAGCCACATAATCTGGTGAAAAATCCAATATTTACTGTACAATATAATTATTTCTCTGGTTTCCATCCACTGCACGGAAGGACATTTTCCTTCTAGTTATATATATTGCAAAATATAGGGTAATTAACCTCATATAACGAGAACAATCTTAAGATGGGGGGCTACAATGGTCTGATCCTATAGAAATAAGACAAAGACAGAGCACATATACCACTACCAAAAGCCATAAGAAATAAATAAATAAAATGAAATAAATAAATGATAAATAAGAGGCAAGATGTAAAAAAAACCGATTTTTACTGTAGATGGATAAGGTGCAAGAATCCTGGCCAAGATACTGAATTACTGAGACCATCGTCTCCATATATGGGCATATTTAGCTGTGACTTGTCAGTCAAGTATTCCATTATGTAAATATGTTTTAGTTTGTGCCAATACTAGACGATCGTAGGAGGATGAGGTTTCATCCAATTGACAGTAATCATTTTCCTTGCTGTCATCAGCAAAACATGCAATACGCAGCTCTGATCTATAGTAAGCAGGTGAGTGGGAAACACAGCCAATAACAACAGTTTAGAGTCCATACGGAAGTCTGATGGTCAGCTCTTCAAATACGTCTGTATTCTTGGACAATCCCAACAAATATGACTATGGTCGCCGACCATACCCCAATTCCTCCAGCATTCGTTAGTCGGACTTCCTTGTGGCATCTCTTATTTTATTCACCTGCAATTCCCATGTTTGAGGCAGCAAATTAAACATAAGCTCTTTCTGTGAAAACAGCTGCCGGCTGAGGTCAAAAATAGAAATGAGCAAAGCCTGAGACTGAGAAAGGTTCACTGCTTGTTGCTTGCTTGACTTATATAACGTATTTTCCTGATTAAATCACACTGACACTGTTTGAATTGCCCCTCAGGCTTCGCTCCTGTGCTCCCTGGAGAAAGAACAGCGGGGTCACCTCATCGCCGAGAGCAAATGCACAGACGGTCTCTTACAGGACGAAGGCACGCAGACCTTTGACTTCCTGTCCGCTCCCTTCCGGAGAAACACGTCGCTGGCCGATCTGACGCTCGGCAAACCGCTGGAGCTGCACCTTCAGCTGCAGGTGGAGAGCGTCACCAGCCGACACCACAAAGCCAGCTCTGCTTTCACCTTCCTCTGTGGACACACGTTTCATCGCAGAGAACATGGGCAACATTATAAGTGAGCTTACTTTTGTTCCTTGTCTTTATGAAACTGTCCCGTATCGGAAATAGTGACATCTAATGGTGAGACTGATGATTGCGGGATCTATGGTAGCCTTTGCGTACATAAATGTTTTAAATGTCCTCTTCAAATCCAATCAGACTGCTGTCAAAACATGGCTGCCTCCATAAAGCAAGGCCCTTTCCATAAACACTTAAAATGCTCATTTGAAGGCTACATTAAACACATTTTTTTTTTGTCATTAAACCTGAATGTCTCGCAGTGGACCTTACACTTATGCAAGAAAATAATTTATATAGAAATTAAACTTTTTGTTGCACTTTTTTTTTAATATACAGGAACGTCCACAGTGACATACAGATGAGTGTGAATGGCTGGTTTGAGCAGAGATGTCCGCTTGCGTACCTGGGCTGCACCTTCAGTCAGAAACGGTTCCAACCGTCCACCCATGAAGCCACAGTCACCTACAAGTGAGACAAAACATTATACAGCGTTTTATATACAGCGTATGGATTCAATTCGAAGGATAATGAATTATCTGATACTTAGCATTGTGGGTAATGGTAGGCTACATATTTTTGGATTAAGAAAAACATTTCTAATAATTCACTATGTATGCTGTTATATTGTGTTCTTATATATCAGTACAACAAAATAGGTTCAATATATATTGGTGTGTTTATTTGCGATGCAACACATAATTGCTATTAAAGGTACACTCTTAGAAATAAGGGTTCCAAAAGTGTTCTGAGGTTCGACCTGGAACCATTTGTTTTTTGAGGGTTCTTGGTAACACTGGTGGTTCCAATAAGCACCATTTTGATCCAGAGAACCCTTTGGAACCCCTTTCCCGAATAAGGGGTTTTAAGAGGGTTCTTGGTAACACTAAGGGTTCAAGATGGAACCTTTATAAAAGGTTCTACCTGGAACCAAAAAGGGTTCTCCTATGAGGACAAGCCAAAGAACCTTATATGGTTCTACTTGCACTTTTATTTCTAAGAGTGTGGGGTTGGAGCAGGCTACATTTTGAATTCAAAAATTCCAAGCCCCTTTCTTCAGACTTCTCTCTGAAGCTACGCCTCCTGAGCACAGGAACAAAGATTTTTCCATACTTTGCGGTGACGCTACCTTTCAAACGATGGCCGGTAAAGGGTTAACATCAATTGTCATTGCTATTAGGTTAAACTGATTCTGCACATCTCTCACAATCTGCAATTTTACCATGATATTTTTTATTGCTGCATTGTTTCCCACAATCTTACTTCTGGTAGAGAAGTCTATAGGTGAGAGGTAAAGACGTGCTGAAAATGCTGCTGTTAGCCAGCATGCCACTGTCATAATTGGTCAATAAAGGACAGATAAATGTGAAAAAAACACACGTTTCTTCTCGCTTTCAGTGAGAATCTGGGCTGCTTTAGTTTGCATCCTGCCACCACTGTTTCTCTTGGTGATGCCTCCCTGCCGTTCAGGACCTCAGTGGGCTCCACTGCCTCTCAGAGGAGGAGAGGAGGTCGAGGAGGAGGAGAGGACTCCCTGAGCTCGCTGCCCTATGAGGTGCTGTGCCACATGGCCAGTTTCCTGGACAGTCTGTCCCTGTCCCAGCTGGCTCTGGTGTCCCGCCTCATGAGGCAGGTGAGCTCCTCACTGCTGCAGGACAGAGGCATGGTCACCCTCTGCTGGGAGAGGAAGACCTACTCGCATGGAGGAGCCAAGTGGAGGGTGAAGCAGAGGGTACAATACACAAACCCCAGTGCAGTTATTGATTGGTTAAACTATGCGTGTCTCTCTCTTGTTAATATTCTCTGTGGTTTCAGGTCTGGCAGTTCAGCACCTGTTTCTCTCCTGTAGACACCTGGCGCTTCCGAGACGTGCCGTCCCTTTCGGAGCATCTGAAAGTGTGTCCTCACTATGAGAGGGAGTTCAGAAAAGAGAAGATTCACCTGCCGCGTGTCAGAGAAGACGTCCAAAGCAACACAAGCTGCAAAGGTCACTCTCTGGTGGGTTTATTCCAGCAGAAGAGGATCATGATGTAGACCGACATGCCGCTTTAATGTGATAATAGAGAACATAACAGCTAATAACAAGGTTTCAAGAACTGGAGAAAATACTATTAAAAATATAATCATGAACAAAATTACCTCTAGGGATTGATTTTGGGACAATGGTGTTTAATTTTGACTTACTTGGACGATTTTGTGAATTAAGTTCTAAATCTGATTCTATTGACAAATATATCCAAATAGCATTTGAAGTTACTACAAATAAATATATGAAACAAAAAGAGAAGAAGTTGTGTTTTACTATTGCACAGACACATTGCATACATAGACTTATCTAGTTTAATTCAGGATATTAATTCGGGCAAAATCAAAATCACTGAAGTAAACAGTATCGTATATCGTATTATTTCAAAAAACAATCACAGTTACAAGTGGATGTAACATAAGTTATTTCATAGATTTAATTTGATAGACTTTTTCTCAATCTTTCCCTGTGCATTTCAGGCTAATTTCACTTCAAAATTATACAAATTGAAAAAATAAATCCCAGTTCACGTAAAGGAGTTTGCCGAAAGTAAATTTGGCTATTGAGGTTAAAATGTTTCCTTTCTCGTTTAAATGTGATATAAATGGATTTAAGACCTAATCTGACCATCAGATCATCAGAGATTAAGGAAATTAAGGAAATTGTTGAAATTGAAATCCTCCCTTCGGTGATTACAGTGGTGAAATCAGTATTTCCACAAAGTTTGTGGGGTGTGTTAAAGTGAAGCACTTTGTAAAGCACTTTGGCACAGAGGTTAACAGCAGAGTGCAGCTCGCTGCTATAGGTCGAAAATGCTGAATGTTTCCAATCCTAAAACGCCTCAGAACCCCTTTCAAAAATATCTTGACCAGAGGACAAGACAAACAAGTTCTGCAGTGGAGATGTGTAACAATATATACACTGAACAACAGACGTGTGGAAACTTTTGTCCAAAGGAAGCAAAATGGGGAACTTCAGTCAAAACTATAGCTCTTTCTCATACACTTTGTTGTTGGATATTTAACAACTAACTTGTCATTTCCTCTGATCATGTGATCATTCGCTGGTGCTCTAAATCTCTGCCTGTTGTTAATATGAGAAAATGAACCAAGTGTTTATAGAATCAAAAGAGATGGTGAGACAGATGTGTTTGTGCATGAAAACAGTGTAGCGTCCGGTATAAAAGCAGCATCTTATTTCCATATTTTCTGAGAGAATCTGGCAACCATGCTCCTGCAATGATTCCGACTGAAGACAACGATAACTTAACATTCAATAATAGCAAATACAAAAACGACACCAGTAAAATGATGACGTGTGAAACTCAATGCTGCCCTCTAGTGTTGTCCCTTGGTGATTTTTGTGTTCGTGAGGACGTCGGCTCTGAGCAGTCTGTAAAACAGCACAGTGGTCATGATGCAGATGAGACTGAGGCCTGCTGTTCCCAGCACCAGGATGGAGCGAGGCATATTTTCACCGTTACCTGCCAGCCATCGAGCCATCCAACCCAGAGTGCAGCCTCGAAACACTAGAAACCTGACGGCCGGAAAATCAACACAGGAAACGACAGAGGAATCAGTGACCCTGACTTATTCTGCAGCATAACAGTACCAGTAAAGTCTCTTTGTGAGCACCTACGTTCCCAGGTTGAGCCAGCTGTTTGCCATGTAGGTCACAGTGGAGCGGGGGGCTGTGACCTCAGTCCCGGGCCTGTTCCTCTGTCCTGACAGGAGAAGGAGTTGTCTGACATGAAGGAAAACAGAGTTGATCTCCACCAGCAAAGACACCAGAGCAAAGCCCAGGTAGAGACGATTGATGGCAGCCAAACCGAAGCAGGAGATGACCTGAGAAAAGACGCTGTGTTTAACACGCACACAAAGCTATAGGTCCTCAAGGTCCTAGAGAGGTCATTCATTCAAACACAAACTTGCTTTTATATCTAAGTGAAGACACATCATTGACATAATGCATACCCTACACTCTTAGAAATAAAAGTGCTAAGTAGAACCCTATAAGGTTCTTCGGCTTGTCCTCATAGGAGAACCCTTTTGGAGGGTTCCACCAAGAACCCTTTTAAAACCCTTTATTCAGGAATGGGGTTTTAAAGGGTTCTCTGGATCAAACTGGTTCTCACTGGAACCATTAGTGTTACCAAGAACCCTTGAAAAACTCTTTCTTCAGGAAAGGGATCTTCAGAAGCAAATGGTTCCAGGTAGAACCTCAGCCCTTGTAGAAGACCCCTTTTGGAACCCTTATTTCTAAGAGTGTAAGTGCCTAACCTCAACCCTTATCCGAACCCTAAAGCCAGGTCCTGACCATGAAAAAGCCCTTTAAATGTGCAGGTCTCAGGTAAAATGTCCCCACAAGGTCACTATTTACCAACAGAGATAGGTTTTTAAGTTTTTTTGACCTCACAAAGACCTTCACTGTTTTCCATACATTTGGACATAATATGTAACCACAATTCAAATGTTAGCCTTAAACGTAACCAGTTCGTTTGGAATGAGGTTCACCCATGTATACAAGAACACACACTCATCATAGTAAGATACTCATAATGCATTCTCTAGTCTCTTAGGCCAACTCTAACCTAAACTCTAATCGTGATGACATGGAGGTGTTCAGGGTCAAACAGCTTTACATAAATGTTTTATAACCGCTCTGGTTAAATCAGCAACTACACAGAGTCTTATCAGTCCAGCTACAAGCTGAACAGACAAAGTTTATGTTACAAAACATACTGTGTGTAATTTATGGCGCGCAATAGAAGTGAGTTCCTCTTACTGCATGTTAGCGAACATAGTCTTATCAGGATAATTCAGTCAGAACGTTGATCAGTGAGTGGAGTTTTACCACAGTGTGGTGGAGGAGCAGCTCCCAGGACTGTTTGAATGACTGGTTCAAGGCCATGTCCAAGAAGTCATGGATAAAATAACCTAAAAATGACAAGAATGAAATCAAAATGAAAACATTTTATTTTTTATTTTTACCTTTAAAGGTGCATTATGTAATAAATCTAAAGCAACTGGCCATAAAATCCTCCTAATATGTCACAGCGACTAAGGAATAATGTTCATATAACAAACTGAACTCACCAACAACAACAGTACAGACAAAATATTTGCATTAAAAAAAACTTTTGCCGACTACAAATCATGTTTACGAAATGTTTTGAAATTCTGTTTTGGCATGTGGCGCCACCTACCGCCATCTACCAATCCTTGCAGTCAGTAGAGTCTCAGCTGCAGAGCAACCACGGGTTGCCAGTTACGTCTGAGCTACAACGGCGGAGAAAAACGAAACCTAAAAGACCTTGGTTTGAATTTGAGTGTAGTAAGTAGTTTTGTCCACATTCTTACATATGGCACCTTTAAATAAAAAATAATGGGATGACCCATCGAGATCGAGATCTCATTGACTGGGCAAAAATAAAGTAAAGTAAAAATGCTGCTTGTATATGACTGTATAATGCTCAGTTTGTGCAGTGTTTCACCTGTGGAGGCAGCTACGAGGCTGTGGGAAGACACGGAGTGAAGTGAGATCAGATCCTCCAGCATCTGAGGCTGACGGGAGAAACTGCAAGGCAAGAGAGAGAGGAGAGAGATCTCAACGAGAGTGTAAAATCATTTGAAATGTGATTTATCTTTACACACCATAAAACAGCCCATGCTCCTGTTAGCAAGCTGTGAGCCAGAGAAGTGCTGATGTTCCTCCACTTCCAGGATTTCTTTGTTGCCAGCACCGCCACCGGCGTTGGCAGGAGCCCGACAATGGTGTTCAGCAGTTTGAAAGACAATGCCGATCCTCCTGTGACCAGGAGTGTTGACCTCAGATCCATCACCGGGCTTCACCGCAGAGCTGAGTTCACCTCACCATGTGTCGTGCTCTGCTGTTGTCACATCGCATCCTCAGCGGTGGGAGAGTGTGGGCTGAAACTCTGTTTGGAAGGAAAAAAAAAATATCAACATTATCTTCAAGCAGCGATATATTTTGAAGCAATCGTCGCCCTCTAACACACATTCCTTCAACACGTGATGAGTGATAAACCGATCTCTGATAACAGCTGAAGGGTCCTGGCACCTTCCACGAGTCAGAGTCATTGAAGGGTCAAGATAAGACTCATAACCTGCACAGCAGTGTACATTCACTGGCCACTTTATTAGGTACGGGGACACTGAGTAAAGTGGCACCTGGTGAGTTAAGAGGTTGCCAAATGAGACGTGTTTGCTAAATTACAACTCAAATGCATTTTCTTCAAATTGAGTTGATTGAGAGAGTCAAGACCTGGCTTTAGGGTTTGGATAAGGGTTAAGGTTAGGCACTTACACTATACTCTTAGAAATAAGGGTTCCAAAAGGGTCCTTCTACAAGGGCTGAGGTTCTACCTGGAACCATTTTTTTCTGAAAAACCCTTTCCCGAAGAAATGTTTTTTGTTCTTGGTAACAATAATGGTTCCAGTAAGAACCATTTTGATCCAGAGAACCATTTAAAACCCCTTTGCTGTATAAAGGGTTTTAAAAGGGGTTCTTGGTGGAACCCTCCAAAAGGGTTCCAGGTGGAACCTTTATAAAAAGGTTCTACCTGGAGCCAAAAATGGTTCTCCTATGAGGACAAGCCGAAGAACCTTATATGGTTCTACTTAGCACTTTTATTTCTAAGCGTGTGGACCACATAAAAAATATTACTTTTGATAGAAATGAATAAAAACTCTTAACTCTTAACGCCTCTTAACTGGACAGAGGGCAACAGGACAGGTGCTTGAGCAGGAGCTGGAGTCTATCCGTGCACTATTTTCTCTTTTTCCACACCATTCAGCTCTAAACCCAAGAGATGATTGCACGTGAAAATCCCAGAATCCTTTGCAGTTTGTGAAACGCTCAGACCAGCCCGCCTGACACCAACAACAATGACACATTTTAAATCATAACATCTATTTATGCAGTATATATTATAACATATCAATTCTAAAATACTCAAAAATGGAGACGTATTATGTGGTAGTTTCAAACCTAAAGGACAGGTTATTCTCAGAAATAAAATTCTAAAGGAATTTGGGGTCTTTGCGTCTCAAATTAAAGGGTACAACCATTGAAAAATGACAGCATGAGCCCAGGTTTTAGGTATAATGTATGGAAAATGTAGGTAAGTAGAAGAATAAAGTTGTAGAAATCACAACAGTTGAGTAAATGTTCTACGTTCCTTTCGACCATAGTGTTTTTCCATAGTTTTCCAGAGATAAATCTTAAAATGTCCAACAACAGTCCACCTCTGGTTTGGTAATTTGAGCCTTGTCGTGTGTCCATTCAGTGTCCTGTGCTGCCTCGTCAGCCCTTTCCTCTGTGCTGCTGCTGTGAAACACAAAAGACTTTTTCTGTGGGACAATGACACGGCTGAACTCCACCACCGACATCACTCAAACTCCTCATTCACCACGCTCCCAAAAGTCACTTTTTGGTCGCCTTTTTCCTTATCAAAAACCCGAATCTTCCAACTTTTCAACAAGGGGGATGAGGGTCGGGGATGGACTGGTTACCATGGAAACGGGCTCATATATCATCATTCAGCTGATGAGCAGGGAACAAACCGCGGCCGCGTACGTCTGCCAGTGGAGCGTCGGACTAACTTTGCACGTGTCTGCAGAGATTTTGTGAACCTGTGTGACTTTTCGTGTAAATCAGAGGAGAATCAGAGGCATGTCGGTCACCAAACCACGTGAGTACAATGAGTTTTTATCATTTAAGTAACGCCGGAGTTTGATCAAAAAACTGAGATTGAGAACATTTTGACCGGTTCTCAAATTCTCTCACCCCTTAAAAGGGCTTTTTGAGGGTTAACACAAGGTTTTAGGGTAGGATTAGGTTAAGGGGATAGGGAATGCATAATGTCTTTGAGTGTCCTCCGTAAGAATGCCGTGCAAATGTGTGTGTTTTACAGACTCTGATCCAGAAGAAACATCAGAGGAGCTGACAGCAGCCGTGTGTCTGGAGTCAGACCTGCAGGATGGACAGTAAGCAGGGGGAGGACAGATTCCCACAACTTGGCAACCTTATTACTTATACAGCACATATAGACTGATACATAGACCATACATCAGAGCCACACACTCATGGAGTATTATAAAATGGTATAGACTAAGCCTGTTGGGTGTTATGTGATGCTCGTGTGATCTGAACAGGGACAATGTTTGCCATGGTCATAATAACTCTTTAACATGTTATTAGGATGCTATCTGTTTAGATCACATGCTTTTTTTTACCAAGCACAACAGTGTATTCTGAGTAAAATGTCAAATGTTTGTATCATCTTAGGATGATGGAGGTTGAAGTGGGACATCACAGCGTGTTGCTGACTCGCTCCGAGGGCAAATACAGTGCCATCGGGAACCAGTGTACACACTATGGCGCTCCGCTCAGCAAAGGTAAAGACACAGGATGGGTTTAATACAGAAAAAACGAGGAAGAAGACACAAGTCGATCAACCACTGGTTTGTTTTATTCACACAGTTTTATTGTTTTCTGCTTTTGATTGACCACAGCATGAAAAAGAAGCAAGTGGTTCTGGTTGTTATTTGTATGTTTGTGGTGTCTTTTTCTTGTCATTAATAATAATAATAATAATAATAATGATAATGATGATTGTGACAGTGGGTTTATGTGTGTGTAGGAGTTCTTTCAGGCCACAGAGTGCGCTGTCCATGGCACGGCTCCTGTTTTAACGTCCTTACAGGAGATCTGGAGGAGTTTCCTGGTATGGACTGTTTACCCTGCCACAAGGTACAAACCAGACAGACAGACAGACAGACAGACAGACAGACAGGCTCATTTTAGTGCATTTATTCACATTTGTCTTTTTCTCCTTTGAAGGTCAAAATTCGAAACAGTAAAGTGTATGTGTCTGTCATCAAAAAGGTAAGATCTTACTCTACCCTTCTCGCTCACATTTTCCCCAACATAGTGTATGTATGCGTTCATCTTTTTAGTGTGACAAGAAAGGTCTAGTGCAGGACTATTCAATTCTAGTAATAAATTAGTAATACAATAACACCTGTCCTTTGTACACCTCAAAGTGTTCGTCATATTTGACTCAACTTAAAGTGCGTAAAATCAAAAAGGTGCACACTGCACAATATAAGCATCAGCAATTGCTTTCTGTTTAAAATAATATGAACATATGTCTTATATACAAAAGAACTAGCACTGCTATCAGACCACCATCGGACGACTGTAGGAATTGATGGAGGAATATTTGAGGCACAAAGTGTTTCTCGAGTTATTTCTTCAGGTGTTTCTGGTGGAATTATGGGTCGCATGTGGCCCATTTGAATAGACCTAGAATGATGGTGCTTTTCCACTATACACGTCTCTGCACGGCTTTACTCGTTTACTCTGCTTTTACATTAGGGATAGTACCTGGTACATGGTACTGTTTTTGGTACCAAGTTAAATGTGACGCGACGTCCGACACAGGAATCAAACAGAACAATGCCCAACTGTAGATCAGTTAAAAATGTTGCTGTCCAAAAGGCTTACTGTAAGGCAATAAAAATGGACAATTTTTAATTCAAAATAAATCATACACCTATATATAAACATACTGAATCCACACTGCAACCTTCAAGAAGAAAAAGTTGATTTGTATATGTTGTGGAAATTATCTGCTGCTGGTGAAGTATATATATATATATATATATATATATATATATAATAGAGAACTTCTGCCGGCCGACAAGTTGCAAGGAAAAGGTCAATCTTCACAGGAGTGATCGTAGCTGGAGAAAGACCCTGAGCAAAGTGAGCCCTCCACATTTATACCTGAGCAACTCCCCTTTTGCATTCCTCCAATAGGCAAAGAGTCTGCCATTGAAGGCGGTGTTTACACACCTCTTTGTCTACTGGAGGTATTGGGGAGCTGACTCCCTGCGGATGTTGTAGGAAGGTGTCAGTTCAGGCTAGACACAATACACAATATACAATACACTATACACAAAGGACCAAGTATACTGTTCTGGGCAGGTATAGGGTGATGGGCAGTTTGAGCGCTGAGTCAGAGAAATTGAATTTACCATTACATATACTACATGGCTTGGTCCTGTTTTCCTGTGATTCAGACTCCTTTGCAGGAAAAAAGGCTGAAGAGTATGGGAACTGCAATACCAGGAGTTACTCACACTATACTGCTGCTGGGAGGAGGTAAGGAAATACTTCATATATATGTATGTGTGTCTTAAGAGAGTAGAAGAAGAAAAATGAGGAGAAACAACATATTTTCATTTCTGAATGTATAAGCATAAATATTATGACAGATAATAGATAGTTAGACTGTATCACAGTAATAGCATGAAGACATATCTTGGTAATGTGAAAATTAACATATTAGCATGTTGTTACTGCACTGTAAAACAAAGTGTCACCACATCGACTGTGTGCAGGTGCTGCATCACTGATCTGTGCTGAGACTCTCCGTCAAGAACATTTTGGCGGCAGAATAATCATGGTCACCAGAGACAACCTTTTACCTCACGACAAAACCCGCCTCAGCAAGGTGCTGTGACTTAAGCCATGACCCAAACACGGACATGTACCTGCTGAGTGTGTGTGTACGTTGTGTTTAACTATCATTACGTGTGTTACAGGTGATGAATGTGGAGAGCGACAGTATTCTGCTGCGGAGGACAGAGTTTTTCCAGCAGTACGGCATCGAGGTGTGGCTCAGGAAACAAGTGAGTTTGTCTCCCGTCAACAGACATCTTAACACAGTTTTCATGTTCTGGGACTGAGTGGACTCTCATTGTGTTTGCAGGCGCTGTCAGTGGACACAGACAAGAAGACGGTCAGGTTTGATGACGGTTCTGTCCAGAGCTATGACCAGCTGCTCGTTTCAACTGGCTGCAGGTACAGCTACGAAAACACCCTCAGATAACTGAACAGGACATTCATTCATTCATCATCTACCATTTCATCCAACATGAGGGTCACAGGGATATAGGACAATTAATTAGAGCAAAATGCAGAGCTGGAAAGAGTACTGAAATATGCTACTCAAGTAAAAGTACCACTTATTTTGACTATTAAGATTTTACTTAAGTACAAGTTAAAGTACTGGTCTAATAGTTAAAGTAAAAAAGTAGCTTTTACTCAGAGTAAAAGTTACTTTTTGAACAAGGTTGAGGTTCTTTCTTGTGTCGTGCAGAAAGGACAAGGGAACACAAACCTCACATTAATTGTTTTTAATTAAAATAGGTCAAAATGGGTCAAAGGTAACAAATTCTTTCACTTTCTGACTCACTCATGGACCTTAATTAGCACAAATTCACCTGTCCTCATCATTCACCTGTCCTTCTCATTCACCGGTCCTCGTCATACACCTGTCCTCTCATCATTCACCTGTCCTCATCATTCACCTGTCCTCGTCATTCACCTGTCCTCGTCATTCACCTGTCCTCGTCATACACCTGTCCTCTCATCATTCACTTGTCCTCTCATCATTCACCTGTCCTCGTCATTCACCTGTCCTCTCATCATTCACTTGTCCTCATCATTCACCTGTCCTCTCATCATTCACCTGTCCTCATCATTCATTTGTCCTCGTCATTCACCTGTCCTCATCATTCACCTGTCCTCGTCATACACCTGTCCTCATCATACACCTGTCCTCTCATCATTCACTTGTCCTCTCGTCATTCACCTGTCCTCGTCATTCACCTGTCCTCATCATTCACTTTTCCTCGTCATTCACTTGTCCTTGTCATTCACCTGTCCTCATCATTCACCTGTCCTCGTCATACACCTGTCCTCATCATACACCTGTCCTCTCATCATTCACTTGTCCTCTCATCATTCACCTGTCCTCGTCATTCACCTGTCCTCATCTTTCACTTTTCCTCGTCATTCACTTGTCCTTGTCATTCACCTGTCCTCGTCATTCCCGTCCTCGTCATTCACTTGTCCTCGTCATTCACCTGTCCTCTCATCATTCACCTGTCCTCGTCATTCACCTGTCCTCATATTTCACTTTTCCTTATCATTCACCTGTCCTCTCATCATTCACCTGTCCTCGTCATTCACTTGTCCTCGTCATTCACCTGTCCACCTGTTTCTTGCCAAAGTTTCTGGCAAGGAAACTTTACTCAGGAACAGATGGGATTCAAAACATAGCCAAGTACAGTACTTCCAAATTTTAAAACTGACTTTAAAAAGTACAAATACACTAAAAAACCTAGTCAAGTACAGTGGCATGAGTAAATGTAATGCATTACTTCATTACATTACCTCTGCTAAAATGTTACGGAAGGTAGTCATTGTTGCTTCGTCACTGCTCTGCACTATAACATAAGTCATGCCCTTGTCCTTTTAGGGCAAAATGTCTGGATGTGCCCGACATAAAGCTGTACAACGTCAAGATGTTAGAGACTCCAGAAGACGCCCGACAAATCCACGCAGCTTGTCTGGGCAGCAACGTCGTCCTCGTGGGAACGTCCTTCATTGGTAGTTTGTTTACATCTTATTTTTTACTATTGTTAGACAATTCTGCCCACGCCCACTTTAAATAATGACTTGAGTTTAGGCATTTCTGACACCTTTGTTTGTCTCAGCAAAACAGTTAAATGTTTACCTGCAACATTTCATCTTTTACTGCATATAATGCATTGAGCATGTAGCTCTATCAAGCTCCAGACATCACATGACTTATTGACATTTTCGCATACATACTATACTATACTACTATACTCATCAGCAGTTTCAATGTGAATTTTCACATTTTCTTCCAGGCATGGAAGTTGCATCTTATTTGGTAGACAAAGCCTCCAGTGTCACAGTGATTGGTAGCAGCGAGCTGCCGTACCAGAACACACTGGGTCATGAGATCGGCAAATTCACTATGATGGTAAGAGAGGAAGTGAGAGTGATGTATTTTAACCAATTGGGGTCCCTTAAAGAGTATATACAGTATAGACAGAGGCTATAAGAATGTGCAATATAGAGTGTCTTATAAAAATTAATCATAACTTTGACTCAACAACATAAGAAGACAAAAAAAACACATTTTTAAAGCCTGAATATGTGAAATATAAACACAAACCCCCAGGATATCCATATAAGGAGTTTACCAAAGGGTGTGGCACAGATCTGTGCCGTGTGAGCACTTAGGATTAAAGACTACCATAGAAACATTACTATTCCGTATGAATAGATTTTTCCTTTTTAAAAAAAAATGAATTACCATTACCATACATGACATAATGTATTTTCAGATTTTTAACCCCTTAAATTCCACAGATTAAGCTGTGTGTGTACTGATGATGGTTTGTTCCTGCAGATGCTCTCAGAGAACAACGTAAAATTCTACATGAACGATTTTGTGACTGAGGTCAAAGGGGTGAACGGCAAGGTAAAGTGGGAAAAGCAAACATGGTCAACACAATGTGTTCGTCGACACAGTGAGTGAAAGTTGGTTTTGTTGTCCTCATCTTCATCAAGGTGAAGGAGATTGTGCTTAGAAGCGGGAGAATTATTCCTGCTGATGTTCTGATCGTTGGCATCGGTGAGTATTGCTGCTTGCTCCATCTCATTTGTCAGTTTAATAATGAAACTTTCACATTTTTAACTTTTGTCGTAAATTCAAGATAACACTGTCGACCCCCTTTGTTCCTTTTAGTCTTTGTGCTAAGCTTAGTAGCTGCTACCTGAAGATTCACACTTATTTGAACAATGTGACAGTTTTGCTTTTCACTCTTAAACAGAAAAGTTAAATAATTCCCACAATGACAGACTTTGGAATTCGGTAAAATGTCATATGTTGTATTACAGTTGCATTTTTTCCTCTTCCACCAGGCATCGTTCCAAACTCAGAAGTGCTGAGGGGCAGCAACATACAGATGGATGCGAAAAAGTTTGTACCGGTTGACAAGGTGAGCTAAAAATAATGAAATAAATAACATTTTAATTCTTCTTTCCTTATTCAAACACCCAGTATACAACCAAGTGTGGGCAGCATGTTGAATGTGGACTAATTAACCACTTGTTTGCTAACAAATAATCCTACACAGTGATTTTACAAAGCATTTTTGCCAATTTTCGACTACATAGTCCCGGGGTAACAGGCCGTAGTATTCCCCCAGTTGCAGGTGACTCAAAACTATAAGAGCCAGAAAACACTAAACCAGGGCCAGCCCAAGGCGTAAGTGAACTAAGCCACTGCTTAGGGTCCCTAGACCACTAGAGGGCCCCCAAGAGCAATGAACTCAAAAAATAAATAAAAGTTTGGATTGCTGTAGTTTATTTAGAATTTTTCTCCCCCTTTTTTACCAAAGCTTTTTCACAGTTTTTACATAGTTGTCAGATGTGATTATTTAACTTTATATTTTATTTATAAACCATTTTTATTACCTTGTTCCGGGTGCCTCTGTTGATTTACATTATTATTTAAGTATTTGTTTGTTTATTTTATTTAAAGGGACACTGTGTAGTATTTATGGGTTTATATAACCCAAAATCCACTTTTTTATACATATTATGTGCTCCTGCATTGTCTAGTCGCTGTATAATATTCTTTGTTTCATTTTCGTAGTGTTTCAAAAAGTCATGTAAAATAAAATGTTCACGGGCCGCTGTTAGCAGCGAGACGCCATGTTTCTACGGGAGCCTGTAAGGACAAACGCAAGAGAACAAATCAAGCGTCGCTTTACTTGTAGTGGAAGTCCCGCCTCCACTCTCTGCTTCGTCTGCTACGGCCGCGGTAGATTGTAAATTTCAGCCTCTCCTCTCGATGTCACTATAAACTACTTACTTCACGTTTAATGCTGTGGTTTTTACATATAAAAGTCAAATCTTAGTATTACAGGAGTGCATTTTGAATCCCCCCAAAGATTGTGCACATTTTTAGATTTTTAGACCTTAATATCTTATTAAGGCCTTATGGTTGTTATTTATAAACCGTTTGGTTTTATGCATTGATTCTCTGTGTCGCCAGTAGGGGGAGTTGCTGAATTTGCCAAATATTAATTGAAAGATTTTTCTGTAAGTTTGCAAATCTGGCGTAGTGTAGTGTATTTGCATTTGTGAGTAGAATAAGTAGAATATCTTTAGTATACTAGGTGTGTGAATGATCAATAATCATTATTATTAGCAGTAACAGAGGGCCCCAAAATCTAATTTTGCTTAGGGCCCCATGGAGGCTTGGGCCGGCCCTGCACGAAACCAAAGGCAAAGGCTGCCTGGGAGACCACACACAGTTCTGAGTCAGTGTTTATAGATACACCGACAACTTAAGAACTCACAGGGAGAACCTCTCACTGCCTCTGAAGGTGAGACAATGAGTCAGCAGAACACTGCAGGCTCAGGGTATATGAACACTCCCCACACCTGGGCTGAATCAATGCCAATCAGTGCCACACACACCTGACTGCAGTGAGTTGATTCTCCATACACTCTCACAGAGCCGGAAACAGGATAATAACAAGGAACACCAGGAACACAAGAACACACAAAAAACACATCCAACAAATCAGATGCGTGGACTGGAGATTTTTAACCAATCCAGATTGTGATTATCAGTCATTTGCTGAATGTTTTGTGCAAACAACCACGTCACCTGTCTCCTTCCTGTACTTCTCCCTCCTGCAGTACATGCGCACCAACATCCCTGACGTGTTTTGTGCCGGTGACCTGGCCACCTTCCCCCTGGCCATGGCCAAAAACCGGATGGTGAACATCGGACACTGGCAGATGGCACAAGCACATGGTAACAGTGTGAAGAGGTTTTAAAACTGTCATTTCTCTGTCAATTCACGCCTGTTTTCCAAGTAATCCACCAATTTCCTAGTTTCCCTTTTCCTGTCGGCTGCTCCCTTCAGGGGTCGCCACAGCGAATCAACCTCCTCCATCTAACCCCGTTCTCCGTATCCTCCTCTCTCACACCAACTAACTTCATGTCCTCTTTCACTACATCCTGTTTGGTCTTCCTCTAGACCTCCTTCTACCAATATATTCACTATCCCTCCTCTCTACATGACCAAACCATCTCATTCTGGCCTCTCTGACCTTATCTCCAAAACATCCAACATGTGCCGTTCCTCTGATTAACTCATTCCTGATCCTATCACTCCCAAAAGAGAACCTCAACATCTTCATCTCTGCTACCTCCAGCCCTGCTTCCTGTCTCTGGACTGTTGACCTGAAGTACTTTAAATCCTCCACCTTCTTTATCTCCACATGTATTCTGTCATTCCTCTCTTCCTCTCTAGCTTTTCCTCCACTTGGTCTCTGCTCTCACTACAGATCACAATGTCATCTGCAAACATTATAGTCCATGGGGATTCTATAAAGATAACCCTAATCCAGTTTCCACATATTACCTTTTCTACCCTTTAATCTCTCTGTTGTTGTTTTTGTAGGGAGAATAGCAGCCCTGAATATGATGAATAAACCCACAGAACTCAACACAGTTCCTTTCTACTGGACCGTCCTACTGGGTATGACAATCCGATATGCAGGTGAGTGCACACACACACACACACACACACACACACACACACACACACACACACACACACACACACACACACACACACACACACACACACACACACACACACACACACACACACACACACACACACACATTCATTCTTGTACTTGCTGCATACTGAGGACCAGGTAAAAGTGCTGACAAAGTGAGGACCAGTATTTCTACTTTATAAATCAACACAATTACAAACATCTACTTCATGAATGACATCTATAAAGAACTACTGGGTGCGGTACCATAAAATGTCTGCAGGTGGCACCCCAGAGCAAAACGTGTGTGGAACAGCAGGGTTTTTGTCCCAAATTGAGGACCTCTGTTAAAAACAGAGTATAGCATGTTATAGCAACCTAAGTAAGTGATTTCAATACCTTTATTGATTAGAGGACCGGACAAAATGTCCTCACTTTGTAAAAATTACCTCACTTTGTTGGTTAAAAACCCTCACTGGTCCTCAGTTTGCCGCAAGTACAAGAACACACACACACACACACACACACACACACACACACACACACACACACACACACACACATTGATGTCTTAAATCAAAGTTCTTATGCACAAATTGGACTCTGCATTACCGTAATTATGCTATTTTTCCCGTTTTTGCACATTGAGACAAAAATTCTAACAAATTATTATTTATTATACTGTTCAAATTTCAAATTTAACACAAAATCTGGTGTTCATGTACAACTACCGTGTTTTTCTCAATAAAACCTTGTGTTTTTCTTCATTTTAAGTTGTTAATACGCTATATCAACATGCAGTAAACTGTAAATAACTGCAAGAAAGTCCACACAGTCACCTTAACAACATGCATACAAAGTTATCACACCTAAGTATACCATTAAAAACAGAAAATAAAGAGCAAACACAAAGCACTGCTTAACATATGTCATGTCTGTATGTTGGACGTGTGCAGGTTATGGAGAAGGATACACTGAGATTGTGATGAAAGGAAAGTTTGAGGACAGGAAGTTTGTAGCGCTCTACATCAAGTAAGTCATCTTAGTAAGATAAAGTGACAAAATATATCCAGTATGTTTTCATTTAATTGAAAGTTTTTATTTACCTTACCCAGGAATGATGAAGTCATAGCAGTGGCGAGTCTGAACTACGACCCAGCGGCGTCCACGGTGGCTGAGAGGTTGGCGACAGGAAGAGCCATCACAAAGAAAGAGGCCGAGTATGAAAGAAAATCTGGTCGGAAACAAAGAAACCTGTATTATTTCTCTGACTTGACCTCTCGACATCTTAAGATGCAACACATAACGCCGTGCCTGGTATACGTTTAGTTGTGTTAGACAGAGAATAATGTAGCACCAGAGTCAGAGCCATTTTTGTTATTGCCTTGTGTTTGGAACCTCTCACCACTTACACACATGTATGTATCATATAATATTGGATTACATAAGAAAGTTATGGAATCTTTAGAGAATAAATACTTTGATTTTTGGTACTTAGAATAATTTTCACAGCAGCCATTACTGTATGTAAAAACTCCTTTATTACACGATAAACAACTTGTTTCTACTGCCCCCAAGTGGCCAGAAATCATATATCCTACAGTGTGTCACCTGTTCTGTTTTCCCCCCCTCTCTGACAGATCAGATGATCTGAGCTGGATGCAGCTTTCCTGATCTACTCTTCTCCTCCTCACAACTGTCCAGTGTTAGAATGAAAAGCAGGACTGAATCACACAAACACCACATATACCTCAGATGGATGCAGCTTTTTGGGGGGGCTTTTACTATTTTGTATTATTTAATCTGATTTTTATCTTAATTCTGTTTCCACATCTCACATGTCTTCACAGGTCTTTCACTTCACAGTCACATTTATGATGCCTCGTTCACGACTGTAAAGGCAAACAGCGACAAAACACACCGGCAGGGAACAAAAAAAGACTCACACACACTTTATTTCTTTACTTCCTGGTCTAAATCAGTGTTTTTACGCTGATCCTCACTCTCGGGTGAAAATCTCAGGTTCACAGTTCAACTCATGAAGACTTTTTTAACAACTGGAGCAGGTTTAGGGCTTAAAGTGCCATTGGCTTATATTTTGTATTGTTTTATGTAAATTATTTGGTTTTTCTTTTTTAATTAAATGCTAGGTCATGGTGAAACGTTGCTGTTTTCTTCTGTTATTCTTTGCAAGGGGCACATTTGGTGTCATATTATACGACGCTTAACAAATGTATTTGACCACCTGTGATAAAAGCATACAGAAAAGACAGAAATTAATCAAGCATAACATTCAACCAATAGTAAAAAACTATAATTTGACATGCTTTACTATTTTTTTCTGGGTTTTTTTTGTAAAACAGTAAATTTGAAAATTCTTAGATAATAATAATCAGTATATTTCATAATTTCATCACAATTATCATATACACCAGTCTCAAATAGATGCACAAAGTAATTATTTTTAGAATGTTGTGTAGTAGTTGTAGTAGTGTAAAATCAATGTTGTGAAACACAGAGGCTAAGATTATGGGGTGAAACTTGTGGAACATTTTCCAGAAGGAAACATTGCCCTGATAATAACGCCGGTAGAAAAAAAAATATATTTTTGTTGTATTAAAGATTTCAAGTCATGGAAATTGTTTGAGAACAACCTGGAAACATCAGCCCTCTTGTTCAGCAGCTCGAATCAAAGCACAACCAGGTTTATTGTGTATTCATTTGTTTATGAGCTTCATTTAATGATTTAAGTCTCTTTTACTATTCTAAAAAAAAGCGATACGAAGACCATTTCCGCCAGTGTAAATAATAATAATAAGAAAAAGATCCCACTATCTCAAAATAATGAGATAGTATCTCAATATATTGACTTAGTATCTCAAAATAATGATCCCATCTAATTATATTGAGATACTAAGTCATTATATTGAGATACTAAGTCATTATTTTGAGATACTAAGTCAATATATTGAGATACTTAGTCAAAATACTGAGGTATCTAGTATCTAGTAGATACTATCAGATTAAAAATAAAACATAACATAGAACATTCATAGAATATCCAGAAGTAACATAAAACACAGAATAATAAAACGTGAACTATAAAACGTATCCATTCAGTGATAAAACATCCACAGCTATTTAAAAAAGTGGGTGATCTCACACACTGGACCTTTAACAAATACAGTCATATTCTTTGCTCTTTACGCTCAGTCTGTATCAGTGCATCATGTCTGTCTTTAAACTGAGCCGCTCTGTGTGTGATGTATCGCTGCCGTCTGTCAGCCCTGTACACCTCCAGCCTCTCCTCCTCAGCCCGGGGGTCCCGCAGTTCTCCCTCCCACCTCAGGCTCTGCCTGGCCTGGGAGCTTGACACTGACACAGACCCCTGTGCTGGAGCTCCACTCTCACTCTCCCTGGCTTTGTTAGCTGGTGTCAAACTCTTTGGGTGTTTTTTGCTCCTCCATCCACTGACACCGCTCCGCTCTCTCAGCTTTGGCAGCAGGCCGACCAATCGAGGCTGACCAGGACTCAGCAGGGACACCGGATGCAAAGACACAGTCTGAGGTGTCGCTGTAGTAGGGAGGCAAAGCAAACATGTAAACAAGTGTGGACTTGAGGGTTTCGATTACTCATGACTCTCTGTGGAGTTGGAGGGCTAATGGTTTACAGTAATGAGCTGTAATAGATGAGGTGAAGCAACACGGGGAGCCTTTTCACTAATGAGCCATTCAGCACACCACCACATGATTCCAACTGCTCTTTACATTATGTACATTTACACCGACCCTGGTTTGAACCGCTTAACCAATCCTAACAGTAGCAGAAGAAATGTGACTCCTGTGTCATTATCTGGGTGTGTTTCAGTCCAGTTCAGGCTTTATTTAATTCAGAAAATATTAATTTAAAAAATAACAGACAATTATTAAATAGTTCCTTTTTGACTAAGATTATGGGGCAAAACTTTATATTGATACTATCTCAATATATTGAGATACTACATATATACGTATATATACACATATACACATACATATATACACATACATATATACACATATATATATATAGTACAGACCAAAAGTTTGGACACACTTCCTCATTCAAGTAAATGGAAAGGTGTGTCCAAACTTTTGGTCTGTACTGTATATATATACATATGTATATATATATGTATATATATATATATATACATGTATATATATACATATATATATATATACACACATACATATATATATATATACATATATATATATACACATATATATATATATATATATATATATATACATATATATGTATGTGTATATATGTATATATATATATATGTGTATACACATATATATATATATATATATATATATAATTCCTAACAGTGAGTAAAGTAGGTCAAATTAGCTCCACAGTAATCTCTGTTTTTTTCTATATAATGGGCTCTTTTGTGTACAAGTTCACTTTAAACAGGATTTCTATATAATGTGGCTTCTGTTTGGTTAGTTCAATGAAAGTGTTACCATGACTACGAGGAGGGGAGGTGGAAACAGTGTTTCTGCTTCTCTTCTTCCACGTCTTCGTCTTGTGTCTCCTCTCAGATGGATTGTTGTTGTTGTTGTTCGGTGTTTGGATCGGCAGGGATATCTTTTTATTCTCTGGCATCACGTGGTTCTGGTTCTCTCAGGAACAAATGGTTTTAAAAGGTTCCAATGTGTTGAAGTCGTCCTAAACACACGCAGAGGAACGTTCACTCACGACAGCTGTCTTTGCTCTTTAATAAGTCCTGGTTAATAAAAACTTATTTACGGTAAAAACAAACAAACAACGCACAAAAGCAGCAGAGAGGAGTCGTAAATCCAGGCTGCTACACGGATATTTTTCGTATTTGATCCAGGAAACACATGCTGCACAGCCGCGTTGCAGTGACGCGTGTCCAAGGCAACAGGACACGCCCTCTACAGGACATGTGGCGGAAGTGCATAACATGCATGTTATGTGTGCACTGGTATTTTACTAAAAGTAATATTATTAATATATATATAAAATATTATTATGTCTAGTATAAAATATTTGTACCATGGTTCTCAAACGGTGGTATGTGTAAGTATATATATAAGTATATACATTGATACATATATTCAAAGTTTCATTCCATATATTCAAGGTTTCATTCAATATATTCAGAGTTACATTCCATATATTCAAAGTTTCATTTCATATATTCAAGGTTTCATTCAATAAATATATTCAGAGTTTCATTCCATATATTCAAGGTTTCATTCCATATATTCAAGGTTTCATTCAATATATTCAGTGTCATTTCATATATTCAGGATTCATTCAATATATTCAAAGTTTCATCCCATATATTCAAGGTTTCATTCAATATATTCAAAGTTTCATTCAATATATTCAAGGTTTCATTCAATATATTCAAAGTTTCATTCAATATATTCAAGGTTTCATTCAATATAGTCAAAGTTTAATTCCGTATATTCAAGGTTTCATTCAATATATTTAAGGTTTCATTCAATATATTCAAGGTTTCATTCAATATAGTCAAAGTTTCATTCCGTATATTCAAGGTTTCATTCAATATATTTAAGGTTTCATTCAATATATTCAAGGTTTCATTCCATATATTCAGGATTCACTAATTCAACTAATATTATTAATATATTATAATAATAATATTATTATGTCTGGTATAAAATATTTGTACCATGGTGTAAGTATATATATACGTATATTCATTGATAAATATATATATATTCAAGGTTTCATTCAATATATTCAAGTTTCACTCCATATATTCAAAGGCTCATTAAATATGTTCAAAGTTTCATCCCATATATTCAAGGTTATATTCAATATATTCAGAGTTTCATTCCATATATTCAAGGTTTCATTCAATATATTCAGAGTTTCATTCCATATATTCAAGGTTTCATTCAATATATTTACGTTTCATTCCATATATACAGGATTCATTCAATATATTCAAGGTTTCATTCAATATATTCAGAGTTTCATTCCATATATTCAAAGATTAATTTCCTGAACGGCATGCCATAATACATATATATGTATATATACACGTATATATATTGACTACTGCACTAATTTACATTTTCACACAACTTTTGACCAACAGCTATTTATTCAGACTGAGACGCATGTGTGTCATGAATGGTGGTGGGGGAATAAGTGTCACGCACAGTTCTCCATTAGGTACACACTCACTGACATACAATCGCACTTACCTTGAGGCATGGCAAGTTTTAGTCATAGAACACTTTTCATGCATGAAGGCATTCATGAAGATTTGAAAGGTTTCAAGTGTAAGGTCATAACAAAGGTACAGAAAATGCCAAAGACACTGGAGCACAGAGATTAAATACACTGGGGAGGTGGAGCTAACTGAACACAGGTGAAACTAATAAGACACAGGTGAATCATATTAGGGTTAGGGTGAAGAATTACGAGGGAAAAACAGGACAAACGTTAAAACTTAAAGTACACCTATTAGGAAACTGGAAACAAAGAAAACAGAAAACCAAAGACTAAAGAAAACAGATTTAAATGTTAAAGAAAAGGTAACGCTTGCAGACTTCAGGTTTTGCAAAACATACACAACATAACGCAGTTGGGAAGGGACTTGTGCATAAAAGTCCAATCCAGGTATTGTGAATGTTTACCCTAACACTGTACATATGCACAGCAGTTAGTACAGACAGTTTTCAAAGAGCAACAGGATCATTTTACACGATAAAGTAGGTTTAGTCGGTGTGTTGACTCAGAGACATGGACACAGCTCGTAGTTTGAGCTGATTTAGAGCCTGAAATTAGTCAATGTTATACAATAAGTCACAGTGGAAACATTTAAACTCAGCACCAACTATTTAAGTGGTGAACTCATGACAAAAGATTCCCAGATATGTACACAGCACGGCTAAAGGAGGTCATATGACTGTGAAGCAATAGCTGCTTATACCAAACAACACTGTGTGTGACATAACAGCATGTCTATTACTGAACAAGTGATTTTAACTGTCACATATGGTGGACATTATGCCATTAAACCTGCATTAACAGCATCATTTTTCACAGAAACAGCGTGAGGAATCTAATAAAGTCCCTCAGGACGAGCAATAACTCATAAAGAATTCAGGAATTTACCAAGCTCCAAATTAAACGTGTGGTTTCCAGCAGTTGATATTCGCAATCTGACCAGTCACAGTGCATCTACCATCTAAGTTGTGAGGTGAAAAGAGTCAGACGAAGGAGAGGACATGGGAGTGAGACAGCAGATTTTGATCTCATGTGTATTTGCTGTGTGTGCTCACTGTGTCAGATGACAGCTTCTCAAACTGCAGCAGCCTTAAAGCTGCAGAGTGACATAAAGAGAGAGAGAATATGGACATAGAGGCCTCATACGGTGTCTGCGTGCGTCAGCGCTGGGAGGGTAACAAGTTCACTTCGACCTGCTGATGTCTCTGGAGGCCATTTGCAGACGCTGCGCTGTCTTAACACAGGGCAACTTTTGAGCAATAATGTAGCTTCAACTAACACCTTAAGAGCTGCTTTGTCAGCAAAACGCACCCTGAACCTTTTACTGTAAATGGTGACAGTTGTTATGTTCATCCTCCCTGAGACTTTTAACAGCTGTAGCATTGGATTTAATGGTGCTGATGTTTTTCCTGACCTTATTCTTTCAGCTTGTGCTATTGTTGTCATTTAAATGCACAGTTTAAACGAGCTAGGGCCATAGTCGGACTAAGTGGACAATCAGACAACTTGCAGAGTCCGATGTGGAAAAGAAAATCTATTTATTGGCTATGTTTGTCTGACGCCGCCTCCGTAGGGGGCGCTGTATCTCTCATGCTGGGGTTTTGGTGCATGCGCAGAACGCCATGTCCGACTTCCGTGTAGTTATGTTAGTCCGACTACTAGCTCTATTTTAGCCTGACCAAAAACCGAATTATTGTCTTAGTTTTTGACTAAAATCTGATTTTTAACATGCATGGAAACACACACACACACACACATAGATAAAGACAAACATTTGGCTAATTTATTTTTGTGCTAAAAAGCACTGAAGTGTTCATTGACAAGATGCTAAAATCAAGTGCAGCAGAAGCACCATAACCAATGACACGGTGACATCTGAAAGAAGGCCCCAGTCAGTTTAATGTGGGGCCAAAAGGGGCTACATTGTAGACGTAGGGGCCAAGTATTCGTATTATGTCACCAATGCACACAATCTTATGTTAAGTAAAGAGCATGTAGCCTATACATTTCACCAGTCACGCCTTGTTTAAACACTTTGATGAGTACTTTAAATGTCAGAGTTTAGCAGCAGTGGTGAGGCTTTTGATTTGGCTCGTACCAAATCCCAGTCAGAAGCAATGTTAGATTCAGGATAATATAAAATGAGCACCATATTCCTGGTTAGGCAATGTTAGCAACACCTGTCAATAGAAAATCCTCTATATGGTATATGACACACAAACAGCGACAAAAATAAACAGTAGTATGTGCACCACTGATCTATTGTGAAACCAAGACAAAGGTGCAGTGAACAGTAAAGGCTCATTTATACTCCATTTTTGTCCATTTTATGTCTGTCCCAAACCTTATCTCCGTCACTACCCTACATACCTCGGCACAAGTTTGCATTGGTATGGATGTTTACGCAATACTTCCTGTCAAAGGCAGTGCTGAGTGTTAAGTTGCAGGCATCGACGAACATAGCAACCATTGAAGAGGTTATTTTATTGTGCTAACCCGAAATAGACTGAAACACCAGCGCGGGTTTCGTGGGGTGTGCTGAGCCACATGCTAGCAGCCAGGTAGCTTTTTGTTACATGACCATTACAATGTAACTATAATGTAGCTTAATTATAGCTAACATGTGCTCAAATACAACCCAAATGTGTTTGAAATGTACTAAAATATCACTTGTCACTATGTAGCTTGAATGTACTAAAATAAAAAGAAGCTAATGTTCGCTAAAATAGCTTTAAAAATGCCTCAAACACATATGAAAAGCCGTTTTAACATTTAATAGCTAGACTGGATATGTGTTACAGATCGCTGTTATTCAATTCTTCCTATCCACAATGTCATTCTTCCTATCCACAATGTCATTCTTCCTAGGACAAATGACGTCAGTTTTGCCATTCATGTGTATCGGGCTTTCAATTTCAGATATACACAATGACATTCTTCCTATCCACAATGACATTCTTCCTATCCACAATGATGTCACTTCAGTGCATTTCACTACAATTACCGTAATTGCTATTATGGCTGGTAACAATTGGATTGAAGATATCTGAAATGGTAGTTTCTCTGAGTAAGAATTCTATTACACTACTACAGTACAGTACAGTACACTACTTACTAGACACTAACCAATAGGTTGTAAACTGACAAAGTGTACCGGTAATGACAAAGTGTAACAAAACAAAGTTTTGGTGACAACTGCGCTTTGATTACGAACTGCGCATGCGCCATGGACTTAATCACAACATACACTTTCACCTGCTGGAAAGTTCTACAATGACGTCACTAATTAAACACGTGACAGCATATTTCTGCTTCAGTTGTGTGCCTGTAAATAAGTAGGCGCTTTTATTTAAGCACGAGCCTGTTTTACGAGGTGATTACAACCACGTTGTAACATCAGTACAAAGATTAAAAACGGGTCAAACTGCTACATGACGTGTCACGTCAGATCCGCAGCGATGCTGACGTACGCTCTTCGTCAGTGCCGACGTCATCACGCTGCCAGCTGATCGGAGTGTGAAGCCGGGTGTGTGTCTGACTAGTGTGTGTGTGTGTGTGTGTGTGTGTGTCAGAGAGAGAGAGAGAGAGAGAGCGAGAGAGAGAGAGAGAGAGAGAGAGAGAGGGGCAGGAGTTGTGTAAAGGGGCTGAAGTCCTACGCAGTTTTCGACGACGCTGCAAAGCAGAGAAGCCGCTTCAGGACCACGTTCGTATAAACGGTACCGAGCCGCGCTGAAGGCTCGAATGTGAGCAGAGGCAGAGTGACACACCCCGCTGAGGCTCCACGACTCCGCCGAGCAGAGGGCGAGGAACCCCGAACTCCGCAGCTTCGTCCGATGTTCTGGAGGAGCGACCCGGCCGGTGGTCAAGGTGGGGCGCACTATTACTCACTGTCTGTTTCTGCTTCTTCCTATCCGCCTCTCAGGCTCCGATGACCCAGTTTGTGTGGTTATGCAGGAGCTGGGAACCTTCCCACGACTTAAGTGGAGTCAAATTCACCTCTCAATGTCTGTTTTTGTGTTAGTTTGCTGAGGATTTAGATCTGATGTTAGTACAGGCTGAAGGCCTGATGTCGTCCAGGCCCAGTGACTGACACAGGAGGGGGAGTGGGATTATATTGGCAATCTAGAAATATGACATTTCACAACCTCCCAGCTCCTGCAAATCACTCATCACCATTTACGTCACTGACACTGTGACGATGATGGCAGCAAATCAGTTAAAAATAAAAAGTCCAGATTATATTATAATTTACATAGGAACAGGAACTGTCAGCAAAGATTTACAGATGTGTCTTTTTATAGCTTCTGTTGTCACAGCACATTCAGGAAAAAAAACAAGAACATTGTGTTCAAGCTTCTATAGAATTCAGTCATGTATGTTGTATTTATAGACCTTATAGGCGAATGTCATACACAGACTCCTCACTTGTCAAAATGTGTCAGCGTTATAAGCCCTGGTGAAATGTGCTGAGTTCATAACAGGCCAAGGAGTAAGCCTGTGCTCAAGTAGGGGATAGGTGAAAATTAGGAAGCTATCCGAGGCCTGAGTCACTTCTGAGAAATGCAGTGACACGAGATGAAATACAAGTGTATAAACACCAGGGAGTTATTGTAGATGTTTGCGAGAAGCAGGAAAAACAATATTAAAGCAGGTGACGTAGCAAAGGATTGAAGCCTCCCAGTCCAGCTCGAGGCTATTTAATCTTCACGACTCGTAAACGGCGTTGGAAAACTTGTGAAAAATGCATTAAAAGCGAAGTAAAATGATGTAGAAAGTCTCTCTGGGAGAAGTGGGGAGGGGTCGAGGGGAACTTGGTGTACGTGTTCCATCCATGGATCCTGTCTTACATAATTGTACAGCCAGAGTTCAGTGCACCGGTTGGAATGCTCAATAAGGCTGTGTCACGAGCTGCATTTCTGCCGCTGCAACCCAGGAGCGTGACATAAGCCGCCCCGTCACAGCCAGGATCACATGGCAGCGAAAAAAGGCAACTCAGCTTGTCTACATGTGTTCGCCCCCCCCCCGACTCCCTGCATCCAGGCTTCACCAGCAACCTCTCCATACTTGTTTTATTGCCCACATTTGCAGAAGTGAAGCCATCTTGCTCAACTTGGGCTACACCCTTCATTCCTATTGCGTGCCTTGTCATGGGAGGATGGGGCAAGAAGGGATGTGCTGTGTAGGTTCATTTAAGTGGGGGGTGGGATGAAATAGCACCAAGAAGACAGGGTTACTGTCCTCATATATACAGCACGTTACCAACTGTGACCATTAAAGCAAACTTAATCAGTAAAGAACACAAATCCTCATCTTTACTTCTCAACAAAATGTCCAGAAATGATTATTTAAGATGTGTTGTACTATGACTTACTGGTCTGTATTTCTCAATAATAGAGTGGATTTTCTATACATGACTCGACAATAAAAATAAAAACGCAGTCAATGAAACATCTCCCAGGATGTCATGGATTCCCGGCGACTTATCCGCGGTGATCTCTGGGTCAAAGTCACGCAGCTATTTTATGTCCGGGACGCAGCCGAGCACAGAAGAAGATCTCTGCACTATGGCCAGAGTGTTGCCAAAGCCGCCGCCCTCTCCCTGCCTTTGTCCCCATTCCCAGTATAAAATGATCAGTCTCTATTACAGACTACAATCTGGCCCAGTAATCACGCTGCATGTGGGCCACACCCACAGCAAAGGAATGTACCTGCATTCCTTTATGTAATACATGCACGGCCTTTAATTACCATGTGAGCAGCAGCAGCAGCACTGTGCAAATATGTAAATCCGTCATTTCATGTGTTAAATCATGTGATAAATCTGCAACACTTCACACATTTTCACACCAACAGTCAGTACTTTTCCATGTACACTGAAGTCCTGCCACAGACTATTGCTTTTAGCTGGACTGCTGTCTTTGTCTTAGTATATTGGACAATATTTGTCCGCCTGTGCTACCCTATAGGTGTCTATATAATGTGTATATACATTTTTGCCAACACTTTATATTAAGGAACACATATTCACCATTAACTAGGTGCTGACATATATAAGTAGCATACTTGCCCTTTATTAGTAATTATTAAGCATGTATTGCCACCTTATTCTACATAAATAGTGTTAATACGTGCTTAATATTTACTAATAAAGGGCTAGTATGCTACTTATATGCATGTTAGTAAGCACTTATTTAATGGGGAATATGCTTTCCTTCATATAAAGTGTTACCGTCAACTTAACTAAATGAAATACTCATCCAAAAATAAACCAATATATCACATGCGTCACTGTGCACAGACTGCAAAAGCATTTTCGCAGAGTCACGCTTGCGTTGTCTTCGACATGACTCGGC
Source organism: Microchirus variegatus (assembly GCF_963457635.1). NCBI lineage: Eukaryota > Metazoa > Chordata > Actinopteri > Pleuronectiformes > Soleidae > Microchirus > Microchirus variegatus. The sequence continues at coordinate 24,249,492 of NC_139806.1, read as the reverse complement.
ACAAATGTGTTTTTAACAGCTTCATGGTTAAACACAAATGGTTTGAAATTACTAATAATAGTTTGTGTTATCGGTATCAGACACACTTTAAAATGTATTATTGGATATGGGCAAAAACACCCAAGATTCCCTGAGAGATAACTCACAAGGCATATTTTTAAATCTTTTAAAGGTCCAGTGTGTAAATGATTGCTAACTGAAGGTGATGTACCCTATATTGAAATAAGGGTTCCAAAAGGGTTCCTTCTTCAAGGGCTGAGGTTCTACCTGGAACCATTTGCTTCTGAAAAACCCTTTGCCCGAAGAAAGGGTTTTAAAAGGGTTCTTGATAAAGCCCTCCAAAATGGTTCCAAAAAGGGCTCTCCAAGCCGAAGAACCTTATATGGTTCTACTTAGCACTTTTATTTCTAAGAGTGTAGTTTCTTTTAGAAGGACAGGGTGAGGTGACCTCCAAGGCCCCGCACATCACTGCTCTTGATAGATACGTTTGAATTTCACTCGTACGTGCACAGCTCAGGCTTGATAAGACGTCCCCTCAAAAGAGCTGAATGTCAATAAATTCTCCTCACTTTTGGCAGGGTTCATTCACACCTCCCTGTTTACACACCGCCATCCCTATTTCTCTCTGACACGCACATCCTGCCCATTCAGCCCCTCTTTTCTTATCCTTGTGCACGTCCACAGTGTCAGATAAGCTCAGTGTTCTGCGTTTTAGACCGTGTGTTATCTCTTTCACGCAGTTGCCCTCTGTATAAAAGCCTGTCTCAAGGACTTCCACACTGGCCGTCATGTGGCTCTGATTGAGAGGAGGTGTGGGGGGGTGGGGTGGGTGACCCTGATGATGAAGCCACGTCCACTTGTCTGGGCCAGACAAGCCAGATGTAGACGAATACATGGAGCAAAGGAATGGGTGAAGGATAGAGGGATGGAAAAGGAGGAGTGAAAGAGACCGTGCGAGCCCACAGCAGCCGGATGGAATTTCTAACATACACGGCTGGAATGCCAGGAATGCAGGACAGTCTGATCTGACCGAGGGAGAGGTTGGAGAGGACGGATGAGTCAGAGACGACGGGAAAAAAAGAACAAGAGATATGGGAAAGAGTGGCACGAGTGGGTTTTTTTTTTACACTGCCTGTCATTTTGAATATGGAGCAAATAACTAATTCAGTTTGAGGTTGTGGCAGCCTTTGTCTGTGTATGTGTGTGCGCATGTGTGGTCAGAGGACTGTACGCCTTCCTGTCTGACTACATCCAGACTGATGCAGGCGTGAGTGCATGCTCGATGGGGGTGGGTGCTTCCCTTTACGCGGCACCCTTCGTGGAAAGTGCCACTTCCTTTACAAATCAGCTATAATGTACAGTCGCACCGCACTGTCAAAGTCAGTCATGAACTTTTGGGTCAAAACCGAGTCTTTAGAAGCCAATTTGTCTCATAGAAACTCTGGTAGACGGACGGATTGAAAGAAACACAGGTAATAAGTTATACACTTAATTTATTAACCAGTACATCCATTCGTCTTGCACCGCTTTATCCTCCACATGAGGGCGCTGGTGCCAATCCCAACTGCCATAAGGCGAAAGGTGGGTTACACCCTTGGACAGGGCCACAGAGATAAACAATCCAATTTGCCTAATCCCTAAATCTGCATGTTTTTGGACACTGGAGGAAACTGGAGAACCTGGAGAAAACCCACACTAAGAAATATGGGTTCCAAAAGGGTCCTTCTCCAATGGCTGAGGTTCTACCTGGAACCATTTGCTTCTGGAAAACCCTTTCCCGAAGAAAGGGTTTTTCAAGGGTTCTTGGTAACACTAATGGTTCCAGTAAGAACCATTTTGATCCAGAGAACCCTTTAAAACCACTTTCCTGAATAAAGGGTTCTTGGTGGAACCCAGCCAAAAAGGATTCATATTGTTCTTAAGCTTATTGTAAAAAGATTATATCACAATACAAAACGGCAATTCCATCTGACCTCTGGCACTTTCACCCAGAGATCTGCTCCTCACTGGATATGTTCTCTTTCTTTTGGACCATTCCGTGTAAACCCTAGAGATGGTTGTGCATAGATCAGCAATTCCTGAAATACTCAGACTGGCCTTGTCTGGCACCACCAACCAACCATGTCATGTTCAAAGTCACCCCTCTTCCTCATTCTGATGCTCAGTCTGATCTTCAGCAGGTCGTCTTGACCATGTCTACATTCATTGAGTTGCTGCTATGTGATTGGCTGATTAGACATTTGAGTTAAGTGGCCCGTCTGGGCATCTCAGGCTGATGCCGTCGTTAAATCCAAAGAGACTGTGAGACAATAATCTTTCCCTGCAGTGGAGTCTGCAAGATTTTCCCTCTAATAGAGAGCCACCCTCCCCTGCTGAGTACAGGCTTCGGGGCATTTAAGTACCTGAGATTGTTCTAGTTCTCCTTAGTGCAGGAATGTACAGCATGTGTTACTCATCGTCAGCCAATGAAGTGGAAGCGTGTCCTCAATATCTCAGGATCACCTCACGATAACATTCTTTGAAGGCAAGGAAAGCACAGACAAGCTTACGCTTGACATGTGTTAGTCGTCAAGTGTTCCAGTGGTTAGTACCTTTCATTTGTGCTTTCCCCTCTGAAAAAATAACACGGTGAACAGACAAAATTGAATAAAAGTTCAAAAAGAAGAAGGATGAACATAAAAAACAACCTGTATTAATAGTCTACAGCTTTGAAACACTACTATTTTAGGAGTTTAGCACTTGAGGGAACTATGTGTCGCCTTAAAACAGTTAGTCTAAAGAATCCACAAACTGTGTCTGGAGAAATTTATGAAATTTAAACTCATTTAATTTGTCTCAGACTCCCTGTTGCATTGCCATGACGACGAACACTATGATGATAACGGTTTTTGAATTAAAGATCCGGCGTGTGACATTTTTGGAGTTTATTGGCAGAAAGTCAATATACCACCCACAAGTGTGTTGTTTTTTGCAGTTGAATAAACCTGCAAGATGGTTTTAGAACTTTCCAGCAGGTGAAACTCTAACTGATCATCAGAACCCGTGTAGAACCCACGTAGTTAGTGTCCTTGCCCTCTGGAAGTCGTCCTTCCAGAGGGGAAATGATTGCACTGAAGAGAGCAACCAGTAAAAATCTGGACAATGGTTTGAAACATTCTCTTAAAAATAAGTGCTAAGTAGAACCATATAAAGTTCTTTGGCTTGGTTCCACCTGGAACCTTTATCCCCAAGGTTACCAAGAACTCTTTTAAAACCCTGTAATCAGGAAAATGGTTTTAAAGGGATCTCTGGATCAAAATAGTTCTTACTTAAAATCATGTTTATGTTTTAAAATCATGTTTTGGCATGTGGCGCCACCTACCGCCGTCTACCAATCATTGCAGTCAGTAGAGTCTCATCTGTCGAGCAACCACGGGTTGTCAGTTACGTCAGAAAATGAAACCTAAAAGACCTCGGTATTTTGAATTTGAATGTAGTAACAGTTTTTGGCCACTTTCTTACAATAGAGTTTAGCGATTGGGATCACCCATGTGATCTCTGGGGGGCTTGGACCCAAGGTTGGGAACCATGGCGCTAGAACACTGACTGATGAACAGACCAAATAAATCTTTGAACCTCTAAAAGGTTGTACTCATTCTTAGGATTTGTAACCTTGGTAACTGACAAAAAAAAGTGTTTTTAAGAGGCTGGTTGGTGACTTGGCATCATTACTATGAGAGTAAATAAGAATTTGTTGTTGGTGCAGAGACGGTACTCCTGTGTATCACCTCATTTCACCCACTTACTCTCAGCTGATTGCACACACTGGGGCTCGACTGCACTGCACCCTCTTTAGGACATTTTCTGGCAAAAACACTGCACTTGTCAGGACCAGTCGTCCTCACAGAGACCAAAAACCTGATCCTAATGAGGCAAAACCAGCAGAGTCCAAAGAAAAAGGAAGTTAAATGATCTCTTCTCTTTCTGCAGGAACACGTCCAATACAGAAGAAGTGGAAGAGCAGTCGGTGCCTAAAAGTGGCTTGTCCGTCACTCCGGGCTCACTGTCACGCTCGCCGACTTCCTCTTTGCCTTAAATGGCTGACGCACAGCAGTTCTTCACTGGCAAGCTTTATGTTCCTGTACACATGCTAAAGCTGCCAGCTGAAGAACTGTTCTGGTCAGCGCTGCCTGCCCCGCACCGACAACTAAAGACGAGGAAGGACCGAAGATGTTTTTCGTTTACCTTCAATAACCTGTAGTTATCAGCTGAATTTCAGCCATTGGTGTATAATCACACATGTATGAGGATGCAAATACATTTGTCATCGACACACAGAGAGGTTCTCGCACATATAACCTGCAGGTTTTAAAAAAAAAAAAAAGTATTAAAAAAGGTATTATTACTGTATGGTGGATCAGTGGTAGGTTGGGGGTTCGATCCCAGGCTCCACAAGTCTACAAGCTGGTGTGTTCCTGGGCAAGGCACGAGGATGATCCTGTAAAACAACAGAAAGACTGTTTATCATCTAATCCAAACCATATTAAAATGTTAATTATAATTTTTTAATTTGGTGTCAGATGTAATGCTAAATCTGCTAATCTCCTTAATTTGCAAATTGTTAATCCACACGTTGTATCTATGTGATATTTAATGTCTGACATGTACATTTTGTTTACTTTTTTATGCAATAAAGAAGAAAATATAGTCTCAGACTTGGTTTATTGTGTTGGGAAACTTTCCATGAGTAATAATGACAGTTTACAAAAGAGGCAAATTACTAAAAACCATTAAAGTGAAACAAAAAGGGAGTTGAAGTAAATTGAGATGTTTTTGTCTGGGTTTTATGTTTGTTCGATTGGAGGCTCTTTATGTCGAATGTAAACATGATGACATTTAATCAGGGTCACATCTGCATAGGCTACTGTTACATATAAACTATACTAAAAAACAAACACATTAAAAGTCGCAGCAAAGGACAAAAACATAATGAATGAAATGTATATAATGGATTTCGTCATTATGTTAAATGATGTCTGAAAATGACATCATTAAGTGAAGAAAGATGAGGTGTGTGAAATGTTGATGCTTAATTTAACTCCACATGTTCACGCCCTGGCTGCATTTTCTCAAAATTGCCACTAGATGGCAAAATAATCCACAACACTGAGGCCCTACACTCAACTGTGCAGTATGTGTGGAACAGGAAGTGGGATCAAATCAGCCACATAAACACAAGATGATAACTATGATACTATGTTCTTTTTTGGATATAAATTATAAAGGAAAAAAGGGTAACAAACAGCAGGAACAGCTTATTGTAACACCAGGAAGAATCTGCATACGTTACATTTACATTTCATCTCTGGAGCTCCACCAACAGTGATCTTTGGGTTCTTTTCAGCAAGGCTCTTCTCACCCGACTGCTCAGTTTCCGCTCTAAGAGTTCTGGTCGTCCATGTAAGGATTATGGAGGTCACCGTGCTCTTAGGAACCTTCGGGCTGTTCCTTCAACCTCATGATTCTCATTTGCTCTGACATGCACTGTGAGCTGTGAGGTCTTACATAGACAGGTGTGTGCCTTTCCTAATCAAGTCCAATCAATGTAATTAAACACAGCTGGACTCCAACAAATGTGGAGAACCATCTCAAGGATGATCAGAAGAAATGGACGTTAAATATACAAGTGTCACAGCAAGGGGTCTGAATACTTACGGCCATGTGCTATTCCAGTTGTTCTTTAATAAATTGTGTTTTTCTGTCAAAATGGTGTGCTGTATATACATTAATGAGGGAAAAAAATACTCAAAAGAATACTTTCCGTACCCACTGTATTGCTATTAAATGTCTAACCCAGGGGTCTCAAACTGGCGGCCCCCCAATCGATTACATGTGGCCCCCCACTTTATATCATGTTATAATGAAAACATGTCCCACCACCTCAGCGTCTTTTAAACACAGTGTGTGGCTGAGTCACAGCTGCCAGTGAGGTGATAGAATAGAATATATGTTTGCTAGCAATGCTTTTATAACAGTAATAATAAGACATTTGGTCATAATTATCCCATTATTAAATGCATCATATACAACATTCAATTACATATATAAATACACGTTAGGGCCCGAGCCACGAATGGCCGTGGCCTGAAACGGCTCCTGGTACAAATGGTACGAGACCCCAGTTGTCCACACTATTATTTATGTCATTTAAAACAAATGTCAGTTTTTGATATTAATACATTAATGTTGCATCATAAATAGTATTATTAAGTATACGTGTGATATCATGATGCAATATTGTGAACAGTTGTTTTTTTTCCCCCCACTTTTGGTTCTCTAGGCCGGCCCCCTCAGGACCATAATAGATGCACATTGGCCCCCAGGTCATTTGAGTTTGAGACCCCTGGTCTAACCCTTAGATGAGCCTTCAAAAAACTTGCATTAACTCACACACAGCACCAAAATGTGTTCATTAAAAAAATGAAGCTATAAAAATTGGATACATTTTTCAAGGATCAAGTTTTAAACCAACACCAGTCCTTTCCATACATATCAAATTATTATGATTTTTTTTCAAACCCTTAAATTGCCAAGTTTTTGTCATGAGGCGCCTTCATGCATTATTATTATTATTGTTATTATTATTTTTTTTTAATTGCAATGTCATATTTCATAAAATACTAACGTTAACACACCTAGAGCACCAAAATGTGCATTGTTTACAATAGACAAAAAATACATGAGAACACTTAAAAATGCACAACCTCATGGTTTTTTTTAACAATATGCATGAAAAAAAGGATAAAATAAATCTCAAAATGAAAAGCCAAAAACACAAAAATACATGTCTACGTGTATAAGGGTTAAAAACAAGTTAATCACTGTCCCCTTTTTACCTGTTTATACATTTTTCAGCCACCACATTATAAGATACAAGCCACATTACTGGTTTGCCTGCAGGTCACACGCCGCGACCATACACAGAAATTGGTCGATCGAAACAATAGTTCAAAGGAATTGTTATTGCACGGATCAATATTTATCTTGTGGCTTTTAAATGGTGCAGAACACTGAAACTGTTGTGTGCAAATGTCCCTGCTGGACAGCGGTGAAGTGATGCGTCAGCAAAATGCAAACATATCACAAATTCATCTCGTTTCTGTCCATGAGTATCATTTTTCTTCTGCTTTGTCTGTCAAAGCACTTTGTTATCTTGTGATTGTAAAGGTGCTGCTACTGTATATCAATAAAAGTATTATGATCCTTATTATTTTTTATTATAATACCCTTCTCTGAGTTGTATAGCCACTTCTCATTCCCCATGAGTGAATATCAGTAAAATGTCGAATGAAACTGTAGAATGATATTGTTTATACATAACAATGAAAATAATTTTTAAGGATAATATATTTCTTAAAATCCACTTTTTGGTGCAATATATCGCACTACTTATGGAATGGCAATATAATAAGTACCAGATTCTTTCTAATATGCAGTGTTGTAATGCAACAGAGTACAACTACTTTTTTACTGTACTGTAAGTACAAAACTCACTAGTACTTTGTTATTTATATTTCTAGCAACTTTTACTCCACTACATTTTCTCTAACTATCTTTGTTACTCGTTACTACCAAATAAAACCAGAGGAAGAAGAGTTGGTAATGGTCTGTATTTACCATTCTGCCATTCAACATGGGGTTAAGTGTCTTGGCCAAGGACAAATATACATTTTATATCAGAAAATTACTCTTGATACTTAAAGTACAATAAATGTCATATACACTAAGCCTTTTACTTAAGTAATGTTATGAAAAGTGACTTTAACTTCTTCCAAAGTCATTTTCTGGTGAGATAAATGTACTTTTAATTGCTAGTACAGAACTAGTGCCTTTATATTAATAATATCCATGAGATATTTGGTGAATGAGTGACAACGTGTTTCTTTTAAAGACATACACACTAATAACAAAGTAAAATGTGGTGAAAATTCTTTAAATGGAGTTTCTGGGAACCCCCATCTGTGTCCTGACCCAGCCCTTGAGAATCATTGCCTCGTTGTTAATGGTGATGGGTGTGTGTGTGTGTTTTTAACCAAACAAAGAAGAGACAATGAGCCAAATATTAATTCAGCAGTTTATTGTGATAGTAGCTGGATGGGGGGGCTGAAGTTCGTATGTAGCCGCTGCCCTCCCGCGCGTAAATGGAGAGCTTTTACGCACCGCGCACACTCGCTGCAGGAGAGGTTTTAAAAAGTGGTGTTTTGTTTTGTTTTTGCACTGTCACAAGCCTCGCCTGGTGCATAAGCAGGCCTTAACAGTGGGGATGTGCCGTGGTGGAGATGGAAGAGATGCGGTAATACCTCAGTGCTTACAGAGAGAGGGGAGGGGGTGAGGCGGGTAGTGGGGGGGTGAGGTTGAAGCGCGTCCGGACACTCACCGCCAACTAAACGTGAGAGGGACTGGGACATCAATAACATCTTGCTCATCAATAAGAAATTTTGATGGAGTTATACTGCTTAATTAAATAGTTTGCCTTGAAGGTATTTGCCTCTCTGAATTTAGCCTATTGAATCTGATGACCCCCCATGGAGAACCTGCTCTGAAGGAGGAAGGCTCTTCAGCATCTCCATCCATCCACAGGAAAAGCCGCTCGGACACGGAAAAAAAAGCCCGTGAGGCGTGTGAGACTTTGACATCTTCTCTTATCTTTCCGTGATGGCTATCAACACTGATGCCGCCTTTGGGAAAAGCGCTCTCGGCGAGAGGGAAGTTTCAAATCCCACCGACTTCCACGACACGGAGAAGCTGTTGAGCACCGCGACCACGGAGCCCACCGGGCAGACCAACATCAAACCGTCCGACTCCTTCTCCCTCAACATCCGAGGCAGCGTCCGCTCCCTGGACGCGGACCAGAACGGACACAGATCACCGCTCAAGTCGGGCTCCGTGGGGCAGTTGACGGCCCCACCCAAGTCCGCGTCCCGGCTCAGCCTGGGCCCGCTGCCCTCCCCGGTGCCGCCCGGTTCCTTACCCTCTACTTATCTCTGGCTGGCGGTGCTGTCCTGCTTCTGTCCCGCTCTGCCGTTAAACATTTGTGCCTTATGGTATGCAAATGTGGTGAGTTGACTTAAAACTCTAATTTTTTCCCCTCATGACAACACAGAGATTGTCTGCCTGTGCTTTGTGGACTTTTCTTTTGTTTGTTTGTTTTGTGTCACATGTTAAATAATTCATCCTTAATCACTCACTTCCATTTTCTTTCCCATTAGTCGAGGTCTGTTCTCCACACAGGAGATATTGAAGGAGCAAGGAAATACGGGCGTCTGTCTATGCTGCTCAGCTGTCTGGCAATCCTGCTGGGTGTGGCTGTCATCATATTCATAGTGTATACATTAGGTAATGGATACACAAACACATACACACACACACACACACATACAATTTAAAGTTGAATGTGAAGCTGTGTGATCTTCTTTCTCTGTGTATTTAGAGCGCCAGCAGGACTGAGGGAGCCACACCACACACTCTCTTTGACTTCACCTGGTCCCAAACATGTACACGAGAGAGCGAGGACAAGGGGGAAGAGGAGGGTTGTCATTTTGAAAAGGAAGAGAGAAGAAAAGCACAACATCCGAGTAGAAAACAAGCCCGAAGAGACTCTTGACTTGTTGCTTTTTCTGCCGCGTGGACAACACGAAAAAGGGAAAGAAATCGCAAGGCTGTTTCTCGTTCTCTGGCAACACTCACGACCATTTACCGCACAAACTCAGGAACAAAGGAGAAGAAGGTGAAGACTGCGCACAGTCATCGTGTCCGATCACCAGACAGGGAGGAAAGTGTAGCTACTGGTCGTCCAGAACTAGTAGTGCACTGACGCACACTGCTGTCTGACCCCCAAGATGATTGAATGGCTTCACACTTTCATTATCACAAACAACAAAATAAGTCAATTGATGCAAAGCTGACGAAAAATAATGTATCTTAGAAAAAAAACCAACAACAACATATGGAACAGGATTGAAGACTGTTAAATAAATCCTCTGTAGCGTCTCCACATTTGAATCTCTTTGTGTTCGGTACATGATACTTTTTGGCTTTTTTACATCACGTTTAAAAAAAATGTACACAAATATGCCGTACTGCAGCCACTGTGTGATATCTCGCTTTGCGTGCTACTATGATAAAAATGAATCTGTTTGGACTGAACTGCCTGGATCTTTACACCTCGTTATGTTTACAATATTACTGCAAGACAATGAGAGGGGAGGGGGAGGAGGAAGAGGAGGAAGAGGAGGATGGGGTCGTCTGGTTCCCCACTGTATGCACTGTTCCTGGCACTCTGATGTTGATGTTTATACATTTATACTGTATGACTGGTTTACTGTGCCATAGTTCTGCATGTCTGAAATAAACTTGAATGAGCATGACAAAGTTGAACGTGAGCTCATCATCTTTATTTTAGTAGGCACTGACAATACTATACAAAAAAACCGAAAACATGAACAGTACATATTATTATTTTACTTTACAAATGTATAAAGATTTAAAATTACAAGCAGCAATATAAAAACTCCCAGCTGAAACAATTCAGAAAATAAATAACCCCTCCACTAAGTGAGCTGAAACCTTCAAATTAAGAGCTGTTTTTAATAGAAGGAAAATCATGTAAAAAAAAAAAAGGTCTTGGCAACAGTTGAACTGAGTTACTACAAATATATCTTCTGGATGATGTTTCAGTGGAAAGTGTAGAGCAACAGGAGTATGGTGCAGACGCCGATCACCCCACCCAGAATTAGAGAGTCACGCCTCTTGCGCAAATTGATTTTCTGGATGAGGCTGTTGATGGTGGGGAAACGATCTGAGGGGCGGGGACGTGCGGTGAAGGAAAAATAATTAAGATCCAAGTTGGGTTTTCCCTTCCTTGCAGTGAGTGAGAGGCAGAAAGCGGCAGGGAAAATACATCAGTGGCTTCTAAGGCAACCAGGGAGAAAAAAAAAAGAATAAATGGAGCCTAATGGTACAGTCTACTGTGTCATGGCAGCTTTCACTGTAAGTGGAGTTGTTATCCCTGCTCAGCATCACTATGTGCTGTTGTTAGTTCTGTCCAGAGGCAGCAAGAGACAAATCGATGGAAATTAACTGCTCAATCAAAACTGAGGCAACATCCACACTACTACATGTTTGTTAATAAGGAAGAAATGCATAAATCAGAGTTCATGCACCTTTTCTAGAGTCAAAGTCCAGTTTAAAGCTTCCTCACCTACTCCTACTCATCTAAATTCAGGCACTTTCTACGACTTTAACTAGAGGTACACCGATTAATTTAAGCCGATTAATTGGTATGATACACTGGCAGGTTATTATTTTTTAATCCACAAATTATTACAAATGAAGCTTTTTTTTATTTTATTTTTTTTATCCAAAATTAGATTTTGTATATATGTATATGTATATATGTATATACATATACATATATATTATAATTATTTTTATTAGTTTATTTAAAAGGGGACAGTGCAATTTCATAGAACACATGATTACACATGGTTAAAAAAGCCAGAATTAGCCAGAAGGCTAGTTTTCATCTGTAGTCCCCTGACTTTACTTATATATACACATATACATATATACATATACACATATATATATACATACAAATATATATATTTACATATATAAATACACATACTTATATACACATACATATATATACATATACAATTGTATACACAATTGAAAAGACTATAATTGAAGTGCAGTGCAGAAATATTAGAAGAAGAATTTGATTTGTGTTGTTTAATAACTGGTAGGTTAGTTTTTTCTAGATTATCTGCCATCAGTAAATACTTATTTTATGAGATAAAGGATAAATTGGAGAAATGTATAAGCCCTACTGAATTCTTTTCACGTGTGACTCGACGACCACCTGTTCACCTCACAATATACACACATAGTATTATTCCCTAAAAATAAGCAAACAACTGCAGAGTAGCGAATCAACTTCCTGTTTACGCCCAGCATATGTGTGGTAATTTATGGTTGTATTGGTACTACTGGCTTAGAAACAAAGCTAAAAAGTTTTATCTGAAAGCATAATTTTTATAAGAAAACGTAGTCGTGTGGATGTAGATTGAAGTTCTTGTATAGATTAAAGGGACAATATGTAGTATTTATGGGTTTATATTACCCAAAATCCAATTTTTTATACATATTATGTGCTCCTGCATTGTCTAGTCGCTGTGTAATATTCTTTGTTTCATTTTCGTGTTTCAAAAAGTCATTTAAAATAACATGGTCGCGGGCCGCCGTCGCATAGCCACTGTTAGCAGCGAGACGCCATGTTTCTACCGGAGCCTGTAAGGACAAACGCGAGAGAACAAATCAAGCGTCTCTTTACTTGTAGCGGAAGTCCCGCCTCCACTCTCTCGCTTCGTCTGCTACGGCCACGGTAGCTCGCCCTCTCCCTCACCTCACAAACCTCATCTGCTGACACGGAGAAAGACAACGAGGACGACATTTGACCAGCTGCGGATACCGTAGCGCTCAGGGAAGGGAGGGGGTGAGCAGAGCAACAGGTCTTTGTTGTAAATGTCAGCCTCTCCTCTAGATGTCACTATAAACTACTTACTTCCCCTTTAAGTAAAGAAGATAAATGATAATAAAAAAGGATACTGGCCAAAGTTGTAACCCTGGTTTGAATAGACTTCAACATTCCACGCTGAAATGTGATGTTCTCTTTGGTAGCCATGGCGATACTGTAAGGAAAGAAGGCACAAGGGATTAGAAGAGGAGCACCACATGAGCGTTTGTGAAAAGTAGAAAGTTAAAGGTCCCATATTATACCCTATTTCTCCAAGTTAACCTAGTTCCCTGGTGTCCTAATGAACATGTCTGTGACATGCTTTGGTCAAAATACCATCAGGATGAAGCACCACAGCAGTTTAATCACCCTGCCAAAACAGCACTGTTCAGAACGCTCTGTTTAGTAGTATCTCTTTAGGTCCACCTTAAAGGTCCACTCCACACAAAGTAAAACAAAACTTAAGGGACAGGAAATGACATCAGCCACAGAGGCTACTGGGAGCTAACAACAGTTAGCATCTGGAAAAGTGATCATTTGCAGGCACATTGCCATCATATATAACATGTATCCACTGGACAGATAAATCCTCTGAGGCTGGAAGTTTGTGTAGAACTCTGTGCTGCACTGTGGAGCCAAGAATAGAACTTTTCGCGGACTTCAGGTTTTCGGATACCGTTGCCCTCGCCAGCACTCTCGTGTGTTTTATGGACAAAGTGGATCTCCACGAGATAACAATTCCAGGAATTTAGCTTCTTGTGATGTGCCAATGAGTGCGGAAGTCAACATCGCGAGTTTCATCTCCTGTACTTAGACTGAGGAGGACCACAAAAACATGAGTGAGTTTTTTCACACTTTGCCGACTAATAGGGCCCACAGAGTCCCAAATATAAGGATTTAAATGATTAAAAAGTCAATTTTGCATAATATGTCCCCTGCAAAACGAATAGTGTGGGAATGTTCTGTATATGCTTACGCTGAGTGTTGAGTGAGAGGAAAAATAGGGAAATGAGTGTGAAAATAACAATAAAAGCTTACCTTATTGCATTGTCAATCAGCCTATCGGAGCTGAGAACAACAAAAGAGAGACCAGTAAAATTAAGCTTTTGTAGCTTCACATTTATCCCTTTAAATAAATGCATTTTTAGTATATATACTTTAAAAACATACAGATAATGTTTTCTATGAGTTGTTTTGTATGTTACCATAAAGGGAGAAAGAAAGTGCTTTTTAATGGAGGATTCTGTGGAAAGCCAGATTCAGACTGATCAAATATAACCCAGTCATAACAGCAGCCAGTTAGTGTCTATAATGTATGAGAACACATACAGCCGATGTATAAATTTCACATCGGCAATCCGATCCCCAAGTTATTCGCATCGGGTGCATTTTGTAACCACAGTAGCAGACAAACGTCGGACGCGGAGCCTGGGCTCACTGATGGACGACGTTTGCGTCAGCGGCCATTAGCAGTAGCTGAAGTAAGTGACGGACAGAAAAATCAAGCGCTCAGTCCGGGGCTCAGCAGAGCGAGCATCCTGGCCGACTCCGATGGAGACAAAAAAATCAATACTGTACTTTATACTTCCTTCATCTATCTGTCCACCTCTTTCACCATCTATCTACTGCTGTCCTGTTCTTTTCTCTCGATCCCTCATTAGAGCCCACAGGAAGATGGCTTCTTGCTTTATTTCATCTTTCTGCACTTTCACTAAACTTAAAGCGGCAGCGTCCTGATTGTCTGCTAATTAAATCTCACAGACAGAACCCAGGCTGTTCATGTTGGAGCATGGATATGGTCATTTCAATTTCTTTTTGTGAAACAGTGTTTAACAGTGTTGTAAAAGTAATATGTTGGTTGTTGTCTTTTAAAAAAATGTCTTACTTTCTGAGATGTTCATGTTCCTTCAGGAAGAGCTCAGTCTTTCTGTTGTTCACCCCCGAGCTTTTGTAGGACCTGAACAAGAAAACAAAACTGCCAAGTGAAATAGTGAAATTATTTCCCCTCAGCAAACATCGGACAGGAGCTGGTTTATTTTGTAGCAGACGTTCTAAGTGACATTCTGTGCATGTAGTCATTTAAAATATGTATGTAATAATATGTACAATACTGTGCAAAAAGCCACTACATTTACAACCATTACATTTGATGGTTCAGCAATGCTAAAATTACCATGCAGTGCGATTATTTCTCAATCACATTGTTGGAACATATGCAGAAAATATGGGAAATGTGTATGCAGTTTAAAAATAACACATTTTTCCAGAAACAAAACTCCTAAAAAGGTCTATTACACCAGGTTTTTTGAAGACATGCTGCTTGCACATTACATCCACGATGCATTATGAGTTTGCTGATATATACAGTTTAACTTTTAGTCACTTCATTCCAATCCAAATGCCATTGATCATGGAATTTGACAGACATAAAAAAACAACAAAGCTGTTGGTGCCTTCAGACTCTTTACTCTGTAGTACTGTAGTTATAATATATAATGTTCTAATGAAAAACATCCAACTGATAACATAAGAAAAAAGTGTACATCAATTTCCTCTCATGTTTTGCCTTTTTTAGGTGCTTAGTGAAACGTCTTCACACTCACATGAAACGCTGCTCCACGCACTAAAACCATGTTTTATTCTCATTCTTTGTCCCAGTTTGAACAAGGTTTTTCACTCTCTCCTATTAACCGATGCCTGGATGCTGATTATGTACTTCCTGCGTTAAGGCCTTTAAGTGATGAGCTCTGCTTAAGCCACAGCTCCGTCCTCCATCTCTTATTTACACTCCCTGTTTGGACCGATCATCAATTCATCATCCATTATCTCCTCTGCCCCATCTCACGACCACTGTTTCTCTACACCTCCCACGTATATATGGGAATAATTAAAATGTACTTTCATAATTTTTCTTTCCTTCTTTCTGTTCTGCTCTCACTGTCCTCCCCTGATAGAGCATTTCTCTCTGTCAGACAGGCCAATCTCACTCAGCTTAGGCTAAATGAAAGCCTTGTGGTTTGATTTACTGTAGAAGGCACTTATGAAAGATACCCCCAGAGAAAGGAGGCGAGACGAGGAGGGAGAGAGAGAGAGAGAGAGAAGGGGGGGTAAAGGGATGTCTCTTTTCTGAGGATGAAATATGAGAGGAAAAGCAAACGATTAAAAGGGTGGGGAACTTCTGCAATGAACTGGATAATTCTGCCTCCTACTGGTTAAAAAATAACACAACAAAAATCCACAGAGGAGACAAAGGAGGTGGAGGACGAGACAGCAAGAATTAGAAGAGAAGCAGAAGAGTAAGAGGAGATGAAAATGTAAGAAACAGGCAGTGCAGAATTAAGGGAGTTCAATAATGATCCACAGTGGCAGAGCCGCAACGTTAAGAAGGGTTCAAAAAAAGCAATAAAAACAAATCTATGCAATGACAAACGTTTGAGGAATGTAGGAATTAGTGACATCCGATGGTGAGTATGCCGATTGCAACTAACAACAGAGGAGTCCTTTGCTCACCACTCCCTTTTCCCAAGCATGTCAGTGAACTACGGTGGCCTTTGCATACCAGGAAGTAAGGGAATAAACACTTTTTCACAACTGTCACCACTTTTCCATTCTTTTATCATCTGCCATTTCCTTTTTCTGCTTTGTTTTGAATTTAAGCAGGCAGAGCCATTTGTCTTTCGCTTGCATACTCCGCTTTCGCTTCACGGCAACCTTCATTACACAGGGAGGGCCCTTGCCTAAAGCACATACTTTAAAGCTACGAAAACCAAACCAGTTTTGATAGAATCACACACTGACACAAATAACATATAAATGGGCAACATTAAAAAAAAAACATCCTGCTACATCCTGCCACTACAATATTTTGCTTTAAACATGAACAGTAGGGGGAGGTGGAGAACATTAGATCATTATGGGACTTACTCGATGTCTCTGTGAACGGAGCCCAGCAGGTCCTCTCGTTCTCTTAGGCTGAAGAAGTTGCTTTGGGTTTTGTGGAATTCATGGGTGTAGTCCTGCAGGTTACAGCATTATAATTCACAGTCAGCAAGACAGAACATCTATCAGACTGTGATAGGAAATCACAAAAGGATATACAATGACTTAGAGCTCCAAGGAGAAAAATATACCTGTAAAATATCTCTGTGTCTTTGTAGGGTGTGCATCAATGCTGCGTTATGTGACGAAACTCCTGGGGTGCTGGTGTATTCTGCCATTTTGTCATTAACAGCTGAGAGCTGCAACAATAACAACAGCAGCAAAAAACAACAAAGATTAAATTAATATCTGAATAATATAATCTGAAAACAACTCAGCAGTGGGTCAATAACTTGACAAGATTTGGCAGAACGGTTGAGAGCAGTTAAGCACATTTTAAATTGACATGAATGTACAGCAATAACTTGCATTTCTATGCTTTTCTCATTTGTGGAACATTAAAACATCAGTTCTGGTGCCTCCTGGGCCAGGGCTTCACTTTAACCCGCTTCAAATATGGCTGGGAGTCAAGTGTGACTTACATTAGCCAAGAGCTGCTGAAGCTCAGTCGTCATTGCCACAAGCATATTGTCTTGAGATGAGCTATGATCAGAAAGGAAAATTATGATTTATTATTGAGTTGAACAACATACAACACACTGCAGACAAATGCAGCACAATCAATGAGGAAAAGCTGGAGTTTCTACACAATTGTATTAAATGGTACGTGGAAACATTTTACAATTTACACCAGATAAGGCTATAAAGGGTCATCCAATGTCAACAAAAGTAATTCCACATGTTCAGTAATATTGAGAGTGTGCTGCTAAACCTGCTGTGTCTTGTTCGCTGTTCCCGGCTGTTGCTGCTGCTGTAGCTGGTGCAGAGTTTACTAAAAGAGACCAGCTTGAGGTCCAGCTCATTCTCCAGTTGTCTGGCCTGTTTACGCAATTCTGAGAGCAGAAAAAGGGACAAACACCTCAGTGTGGACTATCAGATAGAAAGATAAACTGGAAACTGGTGAGTAAATTCTGGGAAAACAAAGAAAAAATACAGGCCAATAAGAGGCAGACAAGGCTGGAGGAAGTTTCAAAAAGATGCAACACAAAATTCACATCACGTGTAACTGACAACCCAATATAGCAGACTGGTTATCTCTTAACCGAGATTAGGGATGGGACGATATAGGATTATATCGCACAACACAGTGATTTAAATAACATGCATTAAGTTAATTGTGGTGATGAAACCAAGTCCAGATTTTATTTCAAGTTTGCGCTGTTGTCATTACATTGTTTTAAAATGATAAGAAACTGCTTGACATTTGACCTTGGCGTTTCTAAAGTCATTGATCCTGTCACATCTATCCTATGGGCTGTCTGGCCTCAGATCAACTAGTCTGTAGTCTTTACAATCATGCCTTGACAATCTTGGACAGAACATAAATAAGGCACCATCATTCTCACATCTTACAGAGCTGCAGCAGACTCTCTGTATAAGGAGCAACATCTTGGAATTCGTATGAAGTGGACAAAAAAATAAAACACAGAATTATACAGACATAGTCCTTCCAGTTTTTGTGGAAAATGTATGAATTTAAACCTGCCTAGCATACGTATGTAGCTCTAAAGATATATAGGACTTCAAATGTACTTCTTCATAAACTCATTACTTCACTCATGTGTCGGGAATGGCTTCCCATGTTTCAAGTTTGTCGACGCTTTTTAATATCTTATTTGAATGACGTTCTGTTCTGCACTGAAAACTTATAGGCGACATTAGCAGCCAACAAGCTAACAAATTAGCTGAGGTTATCTCGTCCTAGCTAACGTGGCGTGTATTTGACGTGACACAAAGCGGAAGATATGTAATGTGTGTTTTTTTACATAAATGTACAGAGAACAATAATTTGTCGACACCAGCTGCTGAAACTTCTTTCAAACGAGACGATGTAAGCACAACTTTACCTTCCCAGTAGTTGCTGCTGGTCGCCATGTTTGTTGTTGACTGTCTGTGGACGTCATCATCTGCCGTCAACGAGACACAACTGTCGCAGTCTTTCCTTTGACACCACAGCGACCTCCAGTGGTTTCCACACTCAACCATCAGTTTATGATTAAAAGTAGTAAATGACAAACTAAATAATATAATAAATATATACATTTTAAGCACGTTTTAAACTGCTGTAAAATATGTACGAGACAAACACATTGCATTTAAATGAATGAATGTGTTATTTTTGACCAAGGGTAGCAGATACTACAGTGCCTTGCAGGTCTAGCATTTTTATTAATTTTAGTTTGTTAATTTATATTTATGTCGATGGATAATTACGCACACATATTACATGGAGCCGAGCTGTAATAACCACATGCCTGTGTTGAAAGTGACTTGTCTGTATCCATTATCTTATCTGTTGTGAAATATTAACCATGCTTCCTGCTCCAGTGCAAACTCTTTTTCTTCTCAATTGTATGATTTTATTTAGTGGGTTGAGATGAATGTTATCATCATTTTAGTGTTTTAGTATGCCTGCTGTTGCAATTGTGTGGCTAGTAAAGGATTACCTCATCTTGACTTACCGTTACACTTTTAGACTCTAGACCCACAATTAATATGGGCAATATGGCTAACGTCAGGGTTGGACATAACAGTGGGACTCTTGGGATAGGGAACAAAGCCACTACTGGTGAGTTGTTTTCACATATTGTTGGATTAGTACCGCTGTTTCATTTCTAATTCATGACTCACTCTTCTCTAAAATCAGGAAAAGACGGCGCTGACGTGAACATGGGAGACATGCAAGGTGTTCATGTGGGAAGCAACGCAGGAAACCTTGCTGTCGGAAACGATTTGAAAAACAGCTAAGGTAAAAAAAAAGAATTATTTGAATGCAACACAGGACATTGTTTATATGTCACAGTTAAAGATATTTGTCTTTTTTGCATTTCAGGAAAATTCCTTTCAACAGTTCAACGTCAAATGACCCCCCGTCAAAGAACTTTGAACTGTAGAGGGCAGCGTTACCTTTCAGTGCACGGCCTGATGGGAATTGTAGGAAGAAGCCATTCTTCACAACAACAAAAAATTAAGATTTTTGACCAGGCAGAATGCAAATAATATAAGACTCGATGAAAATAAAGTGTGTCTGCATTATGACGCTGTCTTTGGCTGAATTTTTCTGACCATATACTCTCTGTATTTATGTGCTGGTTTGTCTTTGTGATTTTTCAGATATATCAGATATTCAGATTAGCTCCATGCTCAAAACCTTTATATATAGCAGATGCTATTAGATTAATCAGGATTGGTATTATGTCACAGAGCATAAACTCAAATAAAAACATGCGTTTTTATCTGTGGGGTGAATCCCACAGATTTGGTTGATTATGATTCTGCTCGACAGAGAAAGACAAGACACAAATGTGATTGAGGTTCATGTCAATGAGAGAAAATCTCTCTGTTTCTTTGCTCATTCTCTTTATTCATCATGTTGAACATATGCAGGCATAGATATCACAGGTATCACTGGCTGTTGCATTGATGCAGAATACAGCGACGATGATGATGATGTTGTCGTCGTCACAGGTGGCGAAGAAAAAGAGCAAAAACTTTTTCACCGCTCTGCAGCAAACCCCGTCAGAAGCCTTTCATTCATGCTGGTTATACTTTCTTACTTTCTGTCATTCCTGTTTTCTGTCTTTCTGACATTATTCCTTTCTTTTTCGTAATGTTTCATTAAAAAACAAAAAAGTGCTGTTAACAACTGACACCAGTGAGCACCTGAAGACCGGCTCGGGATCCTGCTTTGACCTGTTGGACCAGCAGAGCCGGAAAGATGGAGGGTGGGGCAGAGGAGGAAGAGGACGAGGGATGGAGAAGAAGGAAGAGGGAGAGGAAATGGTAAGAGAGAAAGTGAGGAAGAGGAAAATAACCGTTCCCATCTCAGTGCTGGATCCTCCTGATGGACTGAATCTGGGGGGTTTGGGCGTGGAAGCCAAACTCCCTGTAACACTTGTAGTCTCCTCCACGACAGTCACACTCCATGATGTACTGGTAGCCACGGTATCCAGGGTACTGGTAGCACACAAAGCTGAAGAAATAAACAAGCACACAAGTTTATTCAACTCCTTCTAGATAATATAGTAATACAAGATGTACGAAAATTCAAATTTGAAAACTGCCACAGATCATTTATGGGTGAGATTTAACTCTAGCTCTCGTCCACTGCCTCACTGTCCCAGTGCAGGCCAAAGACGTCAAATATTCAGCCACTGTATACAGGCAAAAAGCCACCTCATGGATTCTTCCGTCAATGAGAAACAACTGTCGCAGTCTTTCCTTTGACACCACAGCGACCTCCAGTGGTTTCCACACTCAACCATCAGCTTATGATTAAAAGTAGTAAATGACAAACTAAATAAATAAATAAATATATACATTTTAAGCACGTTTTAAACTGCTGTAAAATATGTACGAGACAAACACATTGCATTTAAATGAATGAATGTGTTATTTTTGACCAAGTGTAGCAGATAATACAGTGTCCAGTGCCTTGCAGGTCTAGCATTTTCATTAATTTTAGTTTGTTAATTTATATTTATGTCGATGGATAATTACGCGCACATATTACATGGAGCCGAGCTGTAATAACCACATGCCTGTGTTGAAAGTGACTTGTCTGTATCCATTATCTTATCTGTTGTGAAATATTAACCATGCTTCCTGCTCCAGTGCAAATTATTTTTCTTATCAATTGTATTATTTTATTTAGTGGGTTGAGATGAATGTTATCATCATTTTAGTGTTTTAGTATGCCTGCTGTTACAATTGTGTGGCTAGTAAAGGATTACCTCATCTTGACTTATCGTTACACTTTTCCACACTTCTTTAATACATAATTCCAACCAGTACATCAGCATAGTCAGTTGTTATGTGGTGGTGGGTTGTTTTCCTCGATATCTTGTTTCCGCTTTATAATCAAAGTTTGTTTGACTGATTGATCGAAGACTGCTTTAGTTATACTTCTTCATCTGAGTGTTAATTCAAATATTTAACCAGCTAATCACGTGGCAGCAACTCAATGCATTCTGGTTCAAGTTCAAATCCAGAATTGGAATGGCGATGAAAGGTGATTTGAGTGACTTTGGACGTGAAATGGGTGTTCGAGTATTTCAGAAACTGCTAATCTAAAGGGATTTTCCATGCAGATCAGAGGAGAGCGACTCAAATAATGACTCTTTAGAGTGTAATGCTGAAGGTCAAGATAGATTCAATAAAAGCTGTGTAAAAGGCAATCAATGTCCTTCCTTTTACTTTATTTGTTTGTGAAGTTCGATCAAATGTATAGTAAAGATCATATAAAAGAAACAGATGAAAAAAATGTATTGACACCAACTATATAAACACACCTGAGAAAAGGGTGCTAAAAAATGTTTAAGATCAGATTGAATTTGTGAAATTTGGAAATACATCACAGTGCAAAGGTCACTTGGCTCTTTTTTCTTTTTTTTTCAACAGAAACAAAAGAAATTGGGTGACTTCTGCACACATTGCTACTTTATATCACTATAAAAATGTGACATAACTTTGACTCAACAACACAAAAGAAGAGGGGGAAAAAAAATGTAAAACCTGAATATGTGACCTATAAACACACACACCCAGGATGTCCATATAAGGAGTTGACAGCAATTTACAATGGCTGAAATTGGAATGATTAAAATAACTCATGCATTATGAAATATATATCTCAAATGACAGGAACAAAAGCAAAAGGTGCCCCTGACATGACTAATATTGTAAATCGGGTCTCAGTTGTCATCTTTTACACGGGGGTCCCTGTATAGAAGGGTTTTTTATTTGATTTTTTATTTGTTGAGGCTCTCTGCCAAAAGCCAAAATATCAAGATAAGATAAGATGTCTTTTTATTCCTCACCATGTTGGATTAATGAATATACACATGAAGGAGATATGTATAAAAGCAGAGGCTTTTCATCTCAATCCAACAAGCAGAGCTGAGCTCACAGCAGAGGACAGATAACTGACACCAGGGGTGTGATAAAGATTCTTATTTGGTATTTCATTAAGAGACTATGAGGGATTTACATGATAATAACTCTTTGTCTTTCTTTTAGTTCGTCTAGATTTCAGCAGGAACAATGTCACAAGGTGGCAACACAGGTAAGTTTGCTTGTTACACTGAAGTTACAGGTAAATCCGTCAGTCAGTTTTATTGACTCTTTCTCTGATGACTGTTTCAGGAAACTCTAGACCCACAATTAATATGGGCAATATGACTAACGTCAGGGTTGGACATAACAGGGGGACTCTTGGGATAGGGAACAAAGCCACTACTGGTGAGTTGTTTTCACATATTGTTGGATTAGTACCGCTGTTTCATTTCTAATTCATGACTCACTCTTCTCTAAAATCAGGAAAAGACGGCGCTGACGTGAACATGGGAGACATGCAAGGTGTTCATGTGGGAAGCAACGCAGGAAACCTTGCTGTCGGAAACGATTTGAAAAACAGCTAAGGTAAAAAAAAAGAATTATTTGAATGCAACACAGGACATTGTTTATATGTCACAGTTAAAGATATTTGTCTTTTTTGCATTTCAGGAAAATTCCTTTCAACAGTTCAACGTCAAATGACCCCCGTCAAAGAACTTTGAACTGTAGAGGGCAGCGTTACCTTTCAGTGCACGGCCTGATGGGAATTGCAGGAAGAAGCCATTCTTCACAACAACAAAAAATTAAGATTTTTGACCAGGCAGAATGCAAATAATATAAGACTCGATGAAAATAAAGTGTGTCTGCATTATGACGCTGTCTTTGGCTGAATTTTTCTGACCATATACTCTCTGTATTTATGTGCTGGTTTGTCTTTGTGATTTTTCAGATATATCAGATATTCAGATTAGCTCCATGCTCAAAACCTTTATATATAGCAGATGCTATTAGATTAATCAGGATTGGTATTATGTCACAGAGCATAAACTCAAATAAAAACATGCACGGTGAATAGGTTTAGTTTCACCCTTTAAGGTACTACTCAGCCATAAACAAGGTTAATTATGATCAGACGTCTCAACCGTTTGGTAGAGGCCTGTATCTGAAATATTATAGTGTCTAATTTAAAAAAAAATATTGATTTTCGTTTTTTGTTATCATAAGTAAATAAATAATCTGCTGATGGAGTATGGAGCATGATGGTGTTCACTCCTGGTACCATTTACAGGACAAATATGATATGCTGCCATGAGCAGAGCCTAGGTCTTTACTGGTGATATTTTAGACTCCAAATGTTGTTTGGTATCAATGCTGGGATTAAATTATTATTAGGAATTGTACACACGTTTTTATCTGTAGGGTGAATCCCACAGATTTGGTTGATTATGATTCTGCTCGACAGAGAAAAACAAGACACAAATGTGTTTGAGGTTCATGTCAATGAGAGAAAATCTCTCTGTTTCTTTGCTCATTCTCTTTATTCATCATGTTGAACATATGCAGGCATAGATATCACAGGTATCACTGGCTGTTGCATTGATGCAGAATACAGCGACGATGATGATGATGTTGTCGTCGTCACAGGTGGCGAAGAAAAAGAGCAAAAACTTTTTCACCGCTCTGCAGCAAACCCCGTCAGAAGCCTTTCATTCATGCTGGTTATATTTTCTTACTTTCTGTCATTCCTGTTTTCTGTCTTTCTGACATTATTCCTTTCTTTTTTCGTAATGTTTCATTAAAAAACAAAAAAGTGCTGTTAACAACTGACACCAGTGAGCACCTGAAGACCGGCTCGGGATCCTGCTTTGACCTGTTGGACCAGCCGAGCCGGAAAGATGGAGGGTGGGGCAGAGGAGGAAGAGGACGAGGGATGGAGAAGAAGGAAGAGGGAGAGGAAATGGTAAGAGAGAAAGTGAGGAAGAGGAAAATAACCGTTCCCATCTCAGTGCTGGATCCTCCTGATGGACTGAATCTGGGGGGTTTGGGCGTGGAAGCCAAACTCCCTGTAACACTTGTAGTCTCCTCCACGACAGTCACACTCCATGATGTACTGGTAGCCACGGTATCCAGGGTACTGGTAGCACACAAAGCTGAAGAAATAAACAAGCACACAAGTTTATTCAACTCCTTCTAGATAATATAGTAATACAAGATGTACGAAAATTCAAATTTGAATGCTGTCACAGATCATTTATGGGTGAGATTTAACCCATAAATGATCTGTGAAGTGCAGGCCAAAGACGTCAAATATTCAGCCACTGTATACAGACATTGACACATATTCAATTTACATCCCATCTATCACCGCAAACATAAGTGAGACAAATCTGACTGTGTCCACAAAGACCTAAGAAAATGCAATCTGAGTCACTTCATCCTGGTTATATGAAAAAGACAACAGTCAAGTTGATGTCAGATTACAATGCTATTAAACATATATTTTGAGTAAACAATTCAGACAATTCGTAACAGTAACAACGAGCTGAATGCAAGCAAAACTCGACAAGAATGACTTACGCTCCACTCTGAATGTGCATGGATCCAACCTCATTGTTCATCCAGCCCATGGCCTGCAGAGAGGGGTAATCGTCGCACAGCTCGAACTGACGACCCATCATGTTCTCCATCTCGTAAACAACCATGCGGGAGTCCTTGTGGTTCTGTGCAAAGCAGGAGAAACAACGTTTAGCACAACAGATGGTGAATTTCAGCCGACAGTTCGGCTCAGGAGGGTTACTCTCTTGTCGATTGCACCCACAGCACTGCAGATGGGCCTGAAGGACATCATCCTCTCAATGCGGTAGGAGTTGCTGCCACTGTAGGCCTCAAAGCGAGGGTAGTCTCCCTTCTCCAGGACAAACTGCTGGCCGCAGAAGCTGGAGTGCTCGTAGCCCACCCAGCTGTAAGCAGAGAGCGGATTTAAGGGAATCTTAAATGAGCACATTATTTTGTGTTCAAGTAGAAGTGAGGGAAAGCTGTATGGATACGTACGCGCCACACTCGACCTTCAGGGAGCGGATGTTCTCCATCCCA
Organism: Microchirus variegatus; assembly: GCF_963457635.1. NCBI lineage: Eukaryota > Metazoa > Chordata > Actinopteri > Pleuronectiformes > Soleidae > Microchirus > Microchirus variegatus. Next base: position 24,223,907 of record NC_139806.1, on the reverse strand, counting down.
CACTCCATGATGTTCTGGCAGCAGGCAGTGAACTCCATACGCCTGCCCTGGAAGTACTCCTGATCATACACGGTGATCTGTGAAACACACAAACAATGAAGCAGAGAAGAGTCGTAATTTAGTCCGTAAAATGTAAGCAGCAATGCCTAATAATGCACATTTCTCACAGCTCTTTGTGATTATGGGTGATGTTGTGTTACCTTCCAAGGGCCCATGGGCATGGGGTTTGTCAGAGCCATTTTTGTTGTATTTTTCAGCAGTACCTATGAGAAAATAAGGTCAGGGCAGACAATCAAAAAGAAATCCCTTACTAAAATACAAACCTGCATTATTAAAACATAACTGCCTCACTCAACAGCTAATCTGGGCAGCATTTTAGCATTCGCCAGTCTTTTACTATGTTGCATAATTAACTCTAGCATCAGTTGAAGACTATAATCCTGTTCACTGACTTCTACAGTGAAGTCAATAAACAACCTCTACTTTCTAACTGTGGTCAATTAAAACTCCCTGTTGTTGATGTATTGACTAAGAGGCTCACACTATCATATCCATAGCTCGGGAAATTACTGTATGGTTAACTTGAACTAGTCTGACCTACCCAAACTGGTGAGCTGTGTGTCGTAGGGTTCCACTGAATGGTCTGCAGAAACGGTGTGAATGGGCGTTTATATACACCCACACGTGTCTGGGGCCGGGGGGCAGGCACACGCCTGGACTTATGTCAGCACTTTGCTTTGGACGGCATTGTTCTGTTGTGTGAGACACTGAGAGGTTAACGCACGCACATACACGACTGCTGCGAGCGCAAAGAGGCCAAACAGTCATATGGCATCGCTTGTTGCACTGTAGTTTATCTAAAGTCTTGTCTTTGACTGATTAAAGCTGTAGTGTGTAACTTGTTTAATACAATATCATTCAAGTTCAAATTAGTATTTTTCGCGTAATGGTAATGGTGAGGGCAGTGAGCACAGTGACCAAGCAGGGGGTTGGTGCGGAATGGAAGAAGTGATTTTCGAAGGAAAATAAAAACTTTACGTTACAAGGGAGGAGCTGCAATCACTTTATGACAAGTGCAAATGAGCATTTTAATACGGTGTATTTCAACAAGTACAGGGGACTGGGTGAGGTATATATTGAGATTTTGAGGCAAAATAAAAACTTTATATCACAAGGTAGGAGCTGCAATCGCTTTATTTCAAGTGGGATGTACTGGCAATTTAAAGTTATTCAAACAAATACAAAGGAATAGTTGAGGTATAACCTGCCAAATATTAGCCTCATGAATGGAACCTCATGAATGAAAGCAAGCGGCAGTCCAAATATGGTTAATCCATGCTAACGTCATGATTATTTCTTGGAATCTAATGGAAAGTGTGACGCTGCTGGGTATGGTTTCCATGGGCTTGGCAGTTGCTATGCAGTGATTGACATCTGAGCGCCTTTGTTTTGCTCGCTCGTGGGAGATGTTACTCGGTGCTAATGCTACGTTTTGTGGCTGAATGTCAATGGTATTCCTGCCGATGTGTGCGCGATCTATAGCAAGAATTTCGATTTCGATACTAGTAAAAATTTGAGGAAGTATTACAGTAAAAATATTGTCCTCAATTTTTGCGTGTGGGCAGCAAATCATAGCATAGCGGCCTGATACGTTACCATGCGGTAGCTAGAACGCTATTCGGTACATACTTTTTTGCATTTTCATTAGGAATAGTACCAAAATAATTGTCCCACATTCTGTTTTTGGTACCCTTCAGCATCCACAGTCTATTCTCACACAAAGCTTGATGTTTTGTGAAGACAAACGGCCACAAACTGAGCAGGAACATAACGAGCTGCTGGATGTCCTCCTTTGTTGTCTGTTGTGTTGCGTTCGATGTCGCCGCATCCAGCCTACCAAGTGAAAGTACTGTTCGCAGTCGTAACGCAAGCCTGAGGGCTTTTCCAATCCGTATCATACTGTACCGAACTGTACCACAAAGTAAACATTTGAGTGATGCATTTTACATCACGACAAACAGAGGGAGGGCAGATAACAGCTGCGCTAACAAAGCAGGATATACACTGTATAAACTAAATGTCTCCCAATATATCTATTTATTCATCTATTATTGTCTATTCATGATCACGTCTATTATTCCTCTGCTGTAGTAATTCCCCCTTGATGAATAATATTCTGTCAACAGAGTTCAAGCAGAGTTGGCAGCAGACAGGTGGATGAGCAGAGATGGAACCAGCTTGTTCACACCAGCAGAGGTCACAGAGATGCGTTTGATTATTTAGTATGAGAACTGTGAATGAAAGTAGCTCCGTAGTGACGGAAAGGCCTCACAGCAGCACTTTGGTGTCAGCTGAACAGCAGAAACTGGCAGCTCTACTTTCAGGTACGGTAGCCGTATACACATGGAATATGTGTGTCATTGTTGTGACATTCCAAGCACAGAGAGAATAGCTGTCACTAGCAGGTAAATTAACGTACACCCTCCTCTCTTCTCTGCTGCACTGAACAATAAGCATTTAGGAATGGCTTACTGAGGTCAGCACTTTGCCCAGACTTTCTGTCTGTGTAACATTGTGTGTGTGTGTGTGTGTGTGTGTGTGTGTGTGTGTGTGTGTGTGTGTGTGTGTGTGTGTGTGTGTGTGTGTGTGTGTGTGTGTGTGTGTGTGTGTGTGTGTGTGTGTGTGTGTGTGTGTGTGTTGAGTATCCATTAGATTCCATTATTGTGTCTAAAACACACACGCAAATGTGAAAATATGAACAAATATAACACAGCAGAAATATTATTGTGAGCACATCGATGATCAAAGTGAATTTGTTGAGGTTGGCTTGTGCGTGTCTGTGTGTGTGTTTGTGTGTGGGTGTGCATGTGTGTGTGTGTGTGTGTGTGTGTGTGTGTGTGACTTTTTACTGATGATGGCAGCAGATGTGACAAAGAGACAAGCAAACTCAGCACAGTGGGGTGTGAAGAGCACTCACAGTGACCATACAGCCGCTGTGTTCAGATACTGTTGGTATGACCACACAAATATAACCAACTATAGCATTTTTATTTTGTGGGGAAAGTATCCTTATTTCTGGGTTGGTGTAAAGTTATAAAACAGGAAACAAGAAACAGAATTAAAAAGCCATGGTAAAGAGATAATAATCAAGGGGTCTTGACAGAAACATCACCATGGTTACCTCTCTTCCTAAATGAATTCACATTCACAATATACTCCTGTACTAGTGCTGTAAATGTAATTATTGTGTCTTACTCAGCTTCACTCAGATTAGGCCAAACCATGTGAATTCGTTTACACTTACTGAGAATGACCTCTAGGGTGCGATGTTTCCACACAAATCATGGTTTTCCACATAATCCATCCATCTTCTACCCCTTTATGGGACAGGTCTTTTCCACATCCACTCAGTCAAAATGAAGCCATTACACTCTTAACTAATTTTGACTCTGACTCTGTTTATCAACCTCAAAATCATTGTAAATCCTGAATATTCAGGTATGTCTTCGTCTCATCTGGCGCTGTATGGCAGCTCTGATGGATAGTCAGGTGTGACTGAGCTCCAGTGACTCATGCAGAGACTTAACCTGCATCGGAGAAGTGAGAGAGGGAAAGACAGAAATAGATTTCAAGCCTCGCTGGGTTATTTTCATTCTGCTCCTCATTGCTGGATTATGCTGATGATGGTGTTGTGCTGCTCGCTGCGTTCAACAGCTGGATAAAATGCAGCTTATTGATAGATTGGAAATGTGCCTGACACAAATGCATTCTTTGCATGGTCCTCAAACTGTGGTTCGTGTACCACCAGTGGTACGTTAGCTTCCTCTGTTGGTACCTGGGGGGAAATACTGTTCTGCTGTATTAACCAGGGTATGTGATCAGAGTGGACCTGTCGCTGTAGTCTGTCGCTGACTTTGCTCGGTCTCGGTCTACTGTATTTTAACATTGGTGATAATTTAAAGGCGCCATATGTAAGAATGTGGCCAAAAACGGTTACTACACTCAAATTCAAAATAACGAGGTCTTTTAGGTTTGTTTTCTCCGCCATTGTAGCTCAGACGTAACTGGCAACCTGTGGTTGCTCGGCGGCTGAGACTCTACTGACTGCAATGATTGGTAGATGGCGGTAGGTGGCGCCACATGCCAAAACATGATTTCAAAACTAAACATGATTTGCAGTCTGCAAATCATGTTTAAAGGTGAAGTAAGTAGTTTATAGTGCCATCTAGAGGAGAGGCTGAAATTTACAACAAAGAACTGCTCCTCTGCTCACTCCCTCCCTTCCCTGAGCGCTACGGTATCCTCAGCCGGTCAAATGTCGTCCTCGTCGTCTTTCTCCGTGTCAGCAGATGAGGTTCGTGAGGTGAGGGAGAGGGCGAGCTACCACAGCCGTAGCAGACGAAGCAGAGAGAGGAGGCGGGACTTCCGCTACAAGTAAAGCGACGCTTGATTTGTTCTCTCGCATTTGTCCTTACAGGCTCCGGTAGAAACATGGCGTCTCGCTGCTAACAGTGGCAATTCAACCGCGGCCCGCGACCATGTTATTTTACATGACTTTTTGAAACACTACGAAAATGAAACAAAAAATATTATACAGCGACTAGACAATGCAGGAGCACATAATATGTATAAAAAAGTGGATTTTGGGTCATATAAACCCATAAATATTACACAGTGTCCCTTTAATGCAAATATTTTGCATTAAAGGTTTGTTGTTGGTGAGTTCAGTTTGTTATATGAACATTATTCCTGAGTCTCTGTGACATATTAGGAGGATTTGATGGCCAGTTGCTTTAGATTTATTACATAATGCACCTTTAAGAGAAAGAGACGGTTTTGCTTCCGTCAGTGGTCGTTCACGTCTTTATTGTTACTCAGTTTGCCTCCGAACAAGCGATAAGTCCCTGAGCCATGGGCCAAATGTGCCATTTTGATAAGTCCCTACATTAAAGTGTGGTTTACAGACTCATATCTTCAATGAGGGACATATCATTATTATGGTTCTGCATGAATTTGCATAAATATCTTCAAAATATATATATATATTATATAAAACAAATTTCCATGTGCACAAAACTGTGTGCAATTTTATGGCTAAGCTGGGAAAATATATTTTTCAATAAAAAGAGTCCACAATCAGATGTAGTCATCAGGAATATGCTTAAACCTGGTGTGACCCAAAGGCAGAGAATCACCCAGGTAACAAATACAAGCACCGTTTTGACCGTTGTTGCGTCTCTCGTGACGCGCGTTTGTGTCGACTTTGCGCACCAGACGCTTCTTGTCATCCGCACAGCACGGGAGCGCTGGCGCTGGGACGCCCCCCTCTTCCTCCTCTTCCTCCTCCTCCTCCTCCTCCTCAAAGGAAGAAACGGCCATCTGTGACCCTTTTTTCCATTTCAAACCCATCATTTCCCGCTCACATCCACACACACAGCTTCACTTGACAATCGAAATCGCGTCCTGCAGAGGAGCTGTAAAGGCGTCCGCGCTCAGCCACCGAGAGCGGCTGTCTGCGGAGACAGACTGCAGGCTCATTAAGACCAAGCGGATTTGAATTAAGCACCGGATAACAGACAGCAACTGTGCATCCTTCACAGAGGAGGAAGGGAGGGAGGCAACGGTTTGCATCTCAGGGTGAGGAGAGGGGGAGGAGGAGCAGTGGAGAATGAGCTATTCTTGTACCAGCAGGGGCACCAGCCAGGACACATCAAGCGCAAAGAAGACTGTCGGTGATAATCCAGGTACAGGCACCGGAGGAGCGGACAGCAGCGGCAGCAGCCCGAAGAAAACAACCGCGATGAGAGTGAAGAAAGGATGCAACTCGACTGAGGCGGGAGTCCCGATGACCAGTGAAGAGGACCTGCTGTCCAGCGCTCTGGTCACTCCAGAAGATGTTCTGGGTTTGCAGAAGATCACAGAGAGTAAGTTCGAGGGCTGTAAATGTCATTTATTATTCTAATTATTTATGCACGATATGATAATACCGCGGTGACAGGCGATTGCTCTGATCCATCATATTTGCTAAACTTCTGGATTTTCTCATGTTTGGCCATATCTTCACAAATACTTCTTCAAAAGACTCTCCGTGTTCATGGAGAGGCACTTTTCATGTCTGCACATGTACTTCAGTTACAAAGGTCTGCATCAGTCTTGCACAGCGGAGGTTTCATATGAAGTTAATCAGGAAGTGTCAATGTACTGAATAGCCACCAGGGGGAGACTTCACTAGTTGGAGAAAACTAAGTTTGAATGGAAGTTTGAGATAAAATGAGCCTGCATCCCCACTTGATTGGGATGTGATGGGAGTGATTGACAGCTGGTGTCAATGAGCAGGGGTGTGGTTGTAGGTGATATCTCTGAACCTCTGGTCGCAGGATGTTTAAAGGGACACTGTGTAGTATTTATGGTTTTATATAACCCAAAATCCACTTTTTTTATACATATTATGTGCTCCTGCATTGTCTAGTCGCTGTATAATAGATTTTGTTTCATTTTCATAGTGTTTCAAAAAGTCATGTAAAATAACATGGTCGCGGGCCGCGGTTGCATAGCCACTGTTAGCAGCGAGACGCCATGTTTCTAGCGGAGCCTGTAAGGACAAAAGCGAGAGAACAAATCAAGCGTCGCTTTACTTGTCGCGGAAGTCCCGCCTCCACTCTCTCCGCTTCGTCTGCTACGGCCGCGGTAGCTCGCCCTCTCCCTCACCTCATGAACCTCATCTGCTGACACAGAGAAAGATGACGAGGACGACATTTGACCAGCTGAGGATACCGTAGCGCTCAGGGAAGGGAGGGGGTGAGCAGAGGAGCAGTTCTTTGTTGTAAATTTCAGCCTCTCCTCTAGATGGCACTATAAACTACTTACTTCACCTTTAAGCACCAGCCAATCTGCAATTCCCAAGGCCTCACATTCACATTATTGTGGACGATGTCACAAACTGCTGCCACTTATGCAGGTTTCCATGTTTACCTTCTTCTTTGTTGTCTCTTTGGACTGAAGTGCGCCACCGAGTGGACTGGAAAGTGCTGTGCTTCATGGAGCACCTGCAGTCAGTGTGCATGGACTCAAATTGTTGGTTAGCAACATTTAGCTTGTACTCCTCAGTGTGTAGGTCACTGCAGTCTGGCGATGTCTGCTTTCTCCTTTGTCATTTCATGACATGGTCTTCCATGTCCATCTTTGTTCGCTGTTCTACGTTAATAACTCCAGCGTCCACATTGTTTTTCTAGAGATCTGTTGAGGAGCCAGTGGATTATGGGCACGCATGGAATGCTCGTCTCTGTACACTCTTAGAAATAAGGGTTCCAAAAGGGTCCTTCCTATCCTCACAGGTCCCACAACTTTATAGAGACACCTTTGCTCTCATGACATTGAGAAAGTGATAATAACATTCCATCCCTATTTACAGGCGCCATGTAAACACACGATAAGGCATCACTGTTGTGTAATCGTCTGCACATATCTATAGATCTAACCTCCTCTGCTGGAACCTTTACTCTGTGATCTATACAGCCATGTTGTCCTTGTTCACACTTGACCTCATGAGCCCCATGAGCAGAGGTGCTTATCATCGACTGGTCTGGATAAAGAGGAAGTCAACATGGTGGTTACATCAAAACAGAGAAGTTACAAGTTACATTTAAGTCGTAACTGATAGATAGATGGTGTTTGTCTCTGTGTTTCAAGCTTACAACTTTTCCCTATGTTGCTTTGTGAATTACTCCATAATAAAAGCTCCTATTCAAGAGCCCAGAACCATGTGATTGTTTCTGAAAAACAGTGCAGAAGTGCAGCCAGTGTATCCTCTTGGATCAAATCATCCCTTGTGTAGCTTGGCTTCACTTCAGGCTCATTTTATTTGACTGTAGAGGATGTGCGGAGGTGAGTCGGGGCTCATGCTTCAAAGCAGCCTTCATGTTTCCCACAGGAGTTCATGTCTGGTTCAGTGGGTGACGCTTGAAATGTTTTTCTTTTGAATTTTTTTTCCCTTTGATTTATAATGATTTTGACTATTTAGAATGAGGAATCTTTTGCCTTTCATTTACAAGCCCAATTCCTTTCCTCTCGTCCAAGGGTTGACCATACTGCCCTGCCCTTCTTCTTATACAGAAAGTTAATGTGTGATAAGTAATGAAATTATGCTGCTTGTCCAGTCCAACATAATCACAGCTTACAGAGAGAGGAAGCGCTCTGAGGACGTCCTTTGGCTCAGTGTGTCCTCTCTATTTATGTAATCTGGTCGTTTCTTTGACTGTTATGTGATCAGTCAGGTTTTTAGGAACGGGAACTAACTCCATATTTAGGGTTGATAGTGAACAAACAGTCTGTTTTTATCTGCAAATATGCTGCTATTGACGCCTCGTTTAGTCATAGTTAGTTTTAGGCACTGTCTGTTTGACCTTGTGGCGACCCCACACTATTTTTTTTATACAGGAAGTTCCTGTTACTAAGGCTGTGTCCGGGGTATGGATGTATAATTATGAACTGGATAGAGCACCGCCCCCTCTGCCTTGAAGACAATTTTTACATGGTGGCCACTGTGGGTACTGCAACAGAAAACCCTATGGAGCCCAAAAGCAATTTTCCCATTGACCACAATAGTAAAAGAGACGCCTGTAAAAGTGTCCACAGGACACGTCCAGACATGGACACGGCCTTTTATAGATCTTTATATGGCAGTGACACTACTGCGCATGCTCTATGGTCCCCATAACCCGGAAATAAACGCGGAAGTCAAAAACTTTTTTGGCATATGCGCTGGGTGAGCAGCTTCATAGGAATGAACGGAAGCGAAGGGGCGGAGCTCTATCCAGTTCATATTATATATCCATGGTCCGGGGTTACAGTCTGGGTTCCGAAAGGATGTCGCTAAATGCCACACATGCGCAGAACCAGTTGGGTTTTGTTATGCTGCGACATTTGACACACTGTACCTTTAACTTCATTAAGCTGACAGAGCAAAAATTCAGTTTTTTCGGAAGTCCAAAAATGTAACAGTCAACAAACTGCTGTTTTCTTCTTCTATTGTGTACCAGCTGCTTCACTCATTACTGGGTCAAATCTTGCGGAACATGCACTGAGCGCCGAGGATAGTTTTGGGAGCAGATTATCTGGGTGTGTTCTCGTTGTTCTAGTCTAGTCTAACATCTTTCCTAACGTCATGTAAACGTACTGAGTGATTCTCGTCGACCAAGCTGGACTTATTTCCAAACTCAGTCATCACAGGAGGGAAGAGGAGGCATGTGTGAATCACCACAGCAACGTGGATACATGCTTGAATCACTACGGCAACATGAAGCGTCTCCTCTTGGTTACAGCCTGTGAAACATGCATCTCTCTGCTCTCTCCCACACATTTCCCCTTCGACTTTCCGTCATCTCCTCGCTCTCCTCCGCTCCTCTGTTTTACAGTTCTTAACACATCACCATGTCACTCCGGGGGCCCTGAGGAGCTGTTTTGTGACTCTTTTGTGTTTTGTTTTCCTGCTGCTGCACATTCCCAAGTAGCTGAAACTGATTCCCCTTCTTATGCAGCTATTTTGGAAGATGATTATTAGGTCATATTATTGATGGTTAAGGAAAGTCCTTGCAAATCATGTTTGTAGTAATTTCGTGAAGCGGTCTGTGTCACAGCTCAAAATGACGTTTTCTTCATACCTTTCAAAAGGATTCATGGTGCGTTGACTTATTTCTGTGTCAGCCAAGCGAGAGAAGGACTCGAACAGGACAGTGAACTGACCTGTGATGTGTGAACACGTGAGTGACGTCACTCATATGAATCTTAAAGCTCCCATAGACCGGAAGTTCCAATTAACGCTGTTTTTTTGGTGTGTATCTGCGGCATTACCTCGTTTATGAAGACCTGACGTTTCGAAACAAACAGTTCAGCCACTGCTGAGAAAGCTGGGTTTTATTGGATTCTCTGGCTCTGGAAGCGGTCTAAAAAAGTCCTGGAATTGCAATGTAAGGATCACTTCTGAACAGCAGATCGTCCTGCTCCGGGCACTAGTCCGGGCACATCCGGTTGCGTACATTGAACCGCAGAAGAAGAGCGTCTGTGGTGGAAGTGTTTCACTTGCGACAGTGTCTTCTGACTCTTTGAACTCCAGTTCAAAGGCGTAAAAGGGACTGCGGCGGGGAGTCGTGACGAAGCCATTTTTAAACATTGTTTTGATAATGAGTCGCACGCAGCGCATCCACCGTTCCAGAGGGGGAGCTGCACTTCTGAGAGCTGGTGTGCTAATTAAGTCACTTCCAGGTACCTGGCCAATCACAAGACAGTTGAAAAAGCTCTCGATGGCTGGCCAATCACAGTCTGTCTTCTGGGGCGAGATTTCAGTCTGAATCAGCGCAGCTGACGAGAGCTTCAGTGACGAGAGATTTCCATTCGGCTTCGGTTTGCAGCAACAAGGAGGTTTTTAACCATAAAAACAAGTAAATGCATGTAAGTAGCCCTCCATAACTCACATATATGTGCGATAGGACCACTCTATGGAAACTAACTGAGATTTGGCCGGTGACATGTTCACAGACATTCACCTAAAACCAGGTGTCTATTGGAGGATATCAAGTGTGAATCACATTGGTGTCAAATTGAAGAAGAGCTGAAACTCGAAATTAAGACCACCTCGGGAAACTTCAGTGATCCAATGGGAAGTAGAAGCTAATTTTCCACTTTTTATATGCCGTCCATGTTGTTGGTCTGTGAGAATGGTTTGGTTTTGGAAAGCAAAAGGTGTGATCGAGGTGAAGGCTTGTTCTGGTGCTGCAAAGCGTTGAAAGCTCTTCATATCAGAGACTGTTTACGAATGTTGAGCAGGTATTCATGCTGATTTAGGAACAAAAGCTACTTGTTTGCCGAGGGATATTACACCTGATTTCCATTTTTTATGTGAGCCGCATCCACAAACCTCCATCACTGATCTCCTTTCCTTCCCTTGTGTCCTCATTTTGACTTCTCTTTCCCGTCCCCTCATTTAATTTCTCATCTCTTTTTGCTATTGCACTGTTGCCATGACACTGAGGTCACTCGCAGATGAATTCAGGTCAGTAAGGCAGAGGCGAGATGCGTCACCCCTCTACACCGGCATGCTATTGAAACTAAATCACAGTTCACACAGCGATTTGAAGAGGAGAAGCGTTAATCATATCCGTTTTATACTGAACACAAGAAATAAGGTTTTATGAAAAGCACAAGATTGCTATCAACTTTGCATGTGATTGACCTGCTTTTACAAAATCAAAAGTATTTGATGTATTAAAGGTGAGATATGTAAAAATGTGGCCAAAAACAGTTACTACTTTCAAACTGACGTAACTGGCAACCCGTGGTTGCTCGGCAGCTGAGAACCTACTGACTGCAATGATTGGTAGACGGCTGTAGGTGTCAAAACATGATTTCAAAACATAAACATGATTTGCAGTCTTCAAAAGATTTTTGCTTGCATTTTGTCTGTACTGTTGTTGTTGGTGAGTTCAGTTTGTTATATGAACATTATTCCTGAGTCTCTGTGACATATTAGGAGGATTTTGTGTCCAGTTGATTTAGATTTATTGCATAATGCACCTTTAAAAAAAGATTAGTTTACATGAATAACGTCATAAATCTGATGAATTTAATGCTCTTTTCTGGGGGTGTTTATTATAATACAAGATCACTTTCTCAGTTATTATGGCCAAAAATTGTTTGTACGGTCACTACCGTAATGACAAATATATGGGCGCAAAGCTCTATTTCTCTGCTTTCTGGTAGTTTTTGAAGCGGTGTAGGAGTTTTATGGTAATGAGAAGCCAAAAGCCAAGCGACTTCACGCAGGTTTTAAAAATCCCGGCGATACACACTCATTTTAGCCAAAACTGACTGCACCTTTAAGGATTTCAAGACCTAAATGCAGACACATCACAAAGGCAGTTTAATGCACTGAGGATATTTTGATTCAAACACACAAGCAGCACCTGCAGGCAGGCAGATGCAAACAAAGAGGCCAAGACTCTGTGAAACACAAGGGAATGAAGCCGAAGCGGAAGGAAACACAGGGGAACAGACGAAGTGACTGAGTGACTAAATATACACACAACTGGTGGAGATAATGAGACATAGGTGTCGCACATGAGGAACATGACAGGAAATCCTAAACAGAGTCTTTGTCAAGGAGTCACCAAAGGCAGGGGTTCACAATTGAGTTTGCAGTTATAATGTACAGCATACAATAATACAAACTATATATTTTTTTATGGTTATTGGTTGTGTTTTGGTTGGTAAATGTGTTGTAATCTGAATCATTGTGTTCATACAGTATAATATATACCATTTTAATGGTTAATGAGGTGCTACAACTATTTTCTTCAGAGTGTAGCGTTGATCTTTGAGCGCCAACAAAAACAATTGCACTGTCTGTATTTCTCCGTCATAATTTAGCATTTTTTATTAGCATAGTAGCATCTTCTAATGATTTAAAGGGACACTGTGTAGTATTTATGGGTTTATATAACCCAAAATCCACTTTTTTATACATATTATGTGCTCCTGCATTGTCTAGTCGCTGTATAATATTTTTTGTTTCATTTTCGTAGTGTTTCAAAAAGTCATGTAAAATAACATGGTCGCTGGCCGCTACTGCATTGCCACTGTTAGCAGCGAGACGCCATGTTTCTACCGGAGCCTGTATAGACAAACGCAAGAGAACAAATCAATCGTCGCTTTACTTGTAGCGGAAGTCCCGCCTCCACTCTCTCCGCTTCGTCTGCTACGGCCACGGTAGCTCCGCCCTCTCCCTCACCTCACGAACCTCATCTGCTGACACAGAGAAAGACGACGAGGACGACATTTGACCGGCTGAGGATACCGTAGCGTTTAGGGAAGGGAGGGGGTGAGCAGAGGAGCAGTTCTTTGTTGTAAATTTCAGCCTCTCCTCTAGATGTCACTATAAACTACTTACTTCACCTTTAAGACAAAATATTAGGAAGCAATATTCCCTGTGTATTAAAACGGGAATGAGAACAGGGAATGATTTTATGTTACAGAAAATTACTAGAATGAAACTGAGACAATATAAAACCTTTTTATGTCTCTTTAAAATTGGACAAAAGGCTTCTTGAGGTCAGAACTGAACTTAACAGATGACTTCAACTGTGGTGAATTGAGGATTTAAGAATTGGCAGCGTAACTGGGTCAGACTGAACTAGATCCCATAATCAGTGTCGGGTTTTGTGTTTAATATGGTTCCATGTGCCAGTGATTGTAAAGGTGAGCTCTGGTAAGAACAGCTAACCTGAGCTCATACTGTGCCCAGTGTGGTTAGTAAAGCATTTGGCAGCTGGTCAATGATGAGGACATGAAGTGAAGTGTGAAGTGGATCTTTTGAAAGCTGCTGATGCTGAAGTTTGAGGATGTGGTTTGCAGATGAGCAGCAGTTTGATCTGCTGAGTTTCCCCTTAATGTGTCGTGCAATTCAAATTACACACACACACATAGACGCGTTCTCTATCAAAGTGTTCATTATCACATCCCACAAGGACGGAGTCTATCAGCTGCTTCCAGCAGTTATCCTCAGATCACGCACATTTGAACCTCGCACACACACGTTAACAAACACAGTCTCCCATTCTAACGCAGTGTTCTCATGGGACTTCATTAGGATGCTCAAAAGTAACAATTAGCACCCGGCTAGCAAAAGCACAAGGACAACACCAGCTGTGGTCGAGCATATTATACACAATCTGCTCACCCAGGGTTTGGTTCTTCTACAACATGGATTCTCCTGCATTAGGATCAGTTTTGGTCAAGTTACTTATGTCTACTCTGAGTGTATGTGCTTGATCTTATTGGGACCAGTTGTCCTCATGCAGACCAAAACCTGGCGTAATTACTGAGGATCTGATTAAGTCTATTGCTAGGGTTTGAATTGTGGTTAGGTTAAAGTATCAGGAGAGCTAATACTTGGACATGGTATCTTGATGTTTTTCTTGTGGGAGTGAGGGGAGCGAGGAGGCCTCAGTGGAGATGATGGAGAGATGTTGCAGCAGGTCCACGTCCTGACCAATGATTTCGCTGGATCATGCAGAGAGCAATGTCCACGGAAGAGTCCACTCTGCTGGGGAATCTTAATAAGCAGTGACACTGCCTGGTGAGGGCAGGAAGGATTAGAGGAACAAAAATAACTTGCGTCTCTTTCATAGGTGTGTGTTGCAGGTATTGCTCATGGTGTGGGGACCTAAATCTGTTTACACTGTCACATTATTGGGATGTTTTGTCCTTATGGGGACTAAAAGCAAATCCACATAATGTAAATGATAACATTTTAAGGTGAAGAGATGGCCAGTGGTTAGGCCATGTTATGTTTGGATAAGGTAAAGGTCAGTAGTAGTTATGGTTAAGGTTAGAAACCAGACTGTGTGCGTGTGTGCGAGGACCAAATAAATGCAACTTTTAAGGGCTTTTTCAGGATCAACGTCTGGCTTTAGGATTAGATCAGGTTCAATGTGAGGTTAAGACGTGCGTGTTCCTCTGTAACTCTCTGTCCGTCTCTCCCTCTCTCTCACTGTTAGATTACCTGTGCAGCCCGGACGATAATATTTACAACATTGACTTCACCAGGTTCAAGATCAGAGACATGGAGACCGGCACAGTGCTGTTTGAAATCACCAAACCTCCATCCACAGGCGAGTCACTGATTTATTCTCAGCATCACCTTCATTAAACCTGTGAAAACCTGCAACACTGCAACCAACATGTTTCTGCATTAACCTACAGAAACACTCTTAAGCTAATATCTCTGTCGAGTAAGTGCTAAAAGCTAATTTAGCTTAATCTGGAAATGTTGGTTTATGTTCCAAAAGTAACAAATAAACCCAGTCAAAGAAACTTACATTTTTAGACTTCCTTATTTAGCATAGTAACATATTAATCAGCTTGCATTGTGACCAGGAAGTGCTAAAGAGATAATTGTCAGCGTATTCAAGCTTCTGTTGTGATTAGGAAGTGCTAAAAGCTAGTCTGTAAATGTTGGTTAATGTTCCAAAAGTAATAAGTAAAAAAAACCACAAAAGTTGTTTTTTGGAGTCACAGTGTGATTAAATGGCAGTCTTCCTATTTTTAGACTTCCTTTAGTAGTAAAATAACAAAGAGATAATTGTCAGTGGATTCAAGCTTACATTGTGACTGTGAATTGCTAAAAGGCTAATTTAGCTTAGCTCCAAAGGTAACAGGTAAATCCAGTCCTAGACAAAAACGGTTTGTTTTGGAGTCACTATGTGACCAAATGGCAATTAGCCTTAATATGTTTTACACTTTTATAAGTAGCAAAGTAACAAAGAGATAATTGACAGCATATTCAAGCTTCTGTTGTGACCAGGAAGTGCTAAAAGCTAGTCTGTAAATGTTGGTTAATGTCCCAAAAGTAACAAGTGAAAAAAAAAATAGCAAAGACTGCATTAAAGCTTACATTGTGATTGAGAAGTGCTAAAAGCTAATTCGTCTTGGTCTGTAGTTGTTGCTTAATGTTCCAAATAATTAAAAATCACACAAACACAAATTTGCACTGCAAACCAGTGCTTGTGCGTCCCCACATTTTAACATTTTCTTAATATAAGTAGCAAAGAAACAGTCACAATGTCTCGAGTCAGGACTCAGACGCAGAGAAGGTTCAGTTGATAAGGATCTTTTATTAACAACCAAAGTTCCTCTGATCATAGTAACAAAGCAAAGTACTATGAAAATTAACTAAAAGCAAAAGCAACAAAAATTCAAACAAAACAGCTATGAAAAGATTAACAAAAGACGCTCCGACTGGAGGAAAACCTGGTAAGGTAGATAAACTACACAAAATAAAATTCACTACTTAAGAATGGAGAACCTATGACTAACTTCGAAACGTTAGACAAAATCTCAAATGAATCAAAAATTAAAACAAAATGGGTGTGAACTTTAACTACAGCTATGGCAAGAAACTAACGTATCAACAACTACAAACAAAAAAATCACTCGACTTGAGGAACAAGGCCTACTTTAGGAAAAAAGAACGCTGAGGCTGTGGCCAGGGCGTGGAAGCAGGCTTGGGCGATCAGGTCGACAGACGAAAACACTCTGGCACTTTAATTAAGTTTAATGAGGAACAGGTGGAGGCAATTGGTAATCAAGGCACTGGTGACACATGAAGGAAGGGCAAGTGTTCTGAAACGAGAGGAGAGTGAGTCTTTCAAAATAAAACAGGAAATGACAGAACAAAAAATCCCAACACAAGACAACCCTCGCCACGGTGTGACAAAATTGTAGGTGCTTTCAAGCTTGTGTTGCAGTCAGGAAGTGCTAAAAATCTAATTCAGCTTAGTTTAGCTTAGCTAAAGTGAAGAGAGCTTATTATTTTAAGTATGTATATGCTATTAGTATGTCATCATTTAGGAGAAAAAAGCAAATGCATTATGTTTTAATTGTTATGCTATATGCCTTGATTTGCCCCTGGGGTCATAGCTATAATGATTTTTGGAATTGAAATAGTTTTGTCCACCATAGACCATTTTTAAAAGAATAATATTTTATTTATTTTTGTGTTGTTTTTCTCCTTAGATAAAACAGGCGACAAGAGGGATATTGACCCAAATGCTGGCCGCTTTGTCCGTTACCAGTTCACGCCAGCGTTCCTTCGGCTGCGGCAAGTTGGCGCCACGTAAGTCAGAATGTTTCATCGTTATTTATCAGAAGAATGAAAACGATGTCTTCAATCTCCATCTTTTTCTTCTGTCTGTGATTTCTCTTTCTTTTTTTTTGCAGAGTGGAGTTCATGGTTGGAGAAATGCCCATAGAAAACTTCAGGATGATTGAGAGACATTATTTTCGAGAGAAGTTGCTCAAGAGTTTTGACTTTGAGTTTGGCTTCTGCATGCCCAACAGCAAGAACACGTGTGAACACATCTACGAATTCCCACCTCTGTCTGAGGACGTCGGTAAGTCCATAATTACACACACACACACATGGTGTCTTGATGTTAAAATGGATTGTACTGTTTAGTGGTAGAAAAAAGACATTATTCATTTATTATTCATTTATACTGATCACCTACAGCAGGGGTGTCAAACTCATTTTCACTGAGGGTCACATCAGCATAATGGTTACCCTCAAAGGGCCAGATGTAACTGTCATACAAAATAAATATAACTAAATGTAACCAGATATAATGTAAAATAAAGGTAACTACTCCGTAACATATTGCTATGTTCTAACTTTCTGTATTTATGACTTATTCAAGTTACAAATGTGATGAATTATAGATGTAACCTGGTCCGCGATGGCGTTTTTTCTGCTGCAATCACAGTCTCAATCTCAATTTCACTCGTCGCGTGATACACATACAATTAAGCACTGCGATCTAGCGGCAGGATGCTGTCGTTTTGCGGGTAACGCAATCGCCATGCATTATGCGAAATGTAGTTTATGGTCAACGTCTTAAAGCAGCATCGCCCTATTTTAACACAGATTTTTAAGACCAATTAATCACTCACAGGCCACATAAAATGTGCCCCCGGGCCTCGGGGCCCCCGGGTATAAAATATTCACATTTAAGAAGCTAAAAAAAAAAATTATCAGGGAGCTTGTTTTGAAAAACTGTGATTTTATGCGTGTGCGTGTGTGTGTGTGTGTGTGTGTGTGTGTTCACAGTCAGAGAGATGATCCTGCATCCATACGAGACGCAGTCTGACAGCTTCTACTTTGTGGACAATAAGCTGGTGATGCACAACAAGGCGGACTACTCGTACAACGGTGGCATGTAGAGGCGCAAGAGACGTATGGACTTTCCTGAGGCACGATCGGAGTAAACTGGCGGCGTTAACATAATTTTGCCACACTGCCATCCAGAAATGACTCATACAGCTGTGTGTGTGTGTGTGTGTGTGTGTGTGTACACATACACAAAAAGACATGACACACGTAGTTCAGTTTGGTGTGACGTTGCTGTAACAGTGTATGTGTGTGTGTATAACATGATAAACCAGCAAGTGAGCAGATTTTGCTCTTGAAAAAAAATGTATAGAAAAAAAAACATTAATAGAAATTATTTTTTTCATTCCTGTACGTTGGGAACAAATCTTACATGTAAATATGTGTGTTTTTAGGACTTTAAGAACAGTTTTAGAGATCCACTGTGTGAGTGTGTATTGTTGCTTTTTGGAATATGTGTGTGTTTATGTAGTTTGTATGATTGTCTTGTACTCTCTAGTCTGGTGCAGGACGACAGGATCTGGCAAATTGAGAAGTCTCAAATATCTGAAACATTAAGTTTCCTTGATAAAAAAAATAATAATTATTTCTTACCATATTTATTAGGGTTTTAAGATTGGACAATTGAGCAGATTTGTTTTTCAGGCCTTTTGAAAGGTCCAGTGTGTAAGAATTTAGTGACATCTAATGTGGAAACTCCAGATTGCAACAAACAGTGCAAGAAGTTTCTGTCAAACAAACCCATCTAAATGTTACACACTGGTCCTGGACTGGTTCCCGACAACCCCAGTCCATGTTTTAATACCTTCAAATATTTAAACAATCATTGTGCTGCTTAATTATAGGCCATAAATGCATCAATTTCAGGTTTTGAGAACAAAAAATCACTTTATTGGCAGGTAAAAAACAACAGGTAATAGTTGCATTAAGTCTGACTCACATGTCGTGGTTTACTGGTCTAATGTTTACATCAGTCCAACCCTACTGTACTGGAAGTGTCTACACTCTTAGAAATAAGGGTTCCAAAAGGGTCCTTCTACAAGGGCTGAGGTTCTACCTGGAACCATTTGCTTCTGAAAAACCCTTTCCCGAAGAAAGGGTTTTTCAAGGGTTCTTGGTAACACTAATGGTTCCAGTAAGAGCCATTTTGATCCAGAGAACCCTTTAATATCCCTTTCCTGAATAAAGGGTTCTTGGTGGAACCCTCCAAAAAGGTTCTCCTATGAGGACAAGCCGAATAATCTTATATGGTTCTACTTGCACTTTCATTTCTAAGAGTGTATGTGAAGCATGAATGCTAACTGTGATAGATATATGAATTGAAATATCTTTATTTAAATATGTGTGATCACATTTTCTACAGAATAGTTACACGTTTAATGTTGTTCCTCCATGGACAGAAAAAAGAATCTTGCGGACTCTTCTTCCATATGCACACATTTTTGTGATGACATTTCAGCCTTCAGGCCTCCTTCAAGAAAAACTGTGACTTTGACACTGAGTGTATGGTTAATTTGACATTTTGACATACATAAAAAAAAAAAAAGAATATTACCATTATAAAAACATGGGAACCACGTCATAAATAGATTTTTATATGCACATCTGATGAGAACAAGGGTCGATCATAAAAATAACATCAGGTCAAAAGTCAATGTTCGGTCCATAAAGCGTGCTCCTGGACATATTTCTGCATCAAATCATGTTTCTGCACACCACAATTCTATTTTTTCATTTGTTTTGGCAACATATGATTTTCCTTGTGATAGATGACAGATACAGTGAGCCATGAGATAAATCCTTTTTTTGGGAATGTCTTTGCCTGTATAAGGGTCAGAGGACACAAACTTGTGCGCACCACATAATATCAACGTATGAGTTATTTCTGTATGTTATTATGAGCTGTATATTGTTCCATATCAAAACAAAGACTTTTATTTTGAAATTCTGTGAAATAGCACCATAAATATTGTTATTGTGATATCATTTTTATAGCACATCGCCCACCCCCGAGTGAAAAATGGCCCTTTCCCAAACAATTTGACTGACCCAAGGTCATTTGAGTATGAGACCCACTCATATCGACTGGTCCAGTTGGATTTTTGTCCCTATTAAAAACTATTAGGGTTTATTAAATACAGTAAAATTCAGTTAAAATGTCAAAATTACCAACTTATTGTTCCTTCTCATCTCCCAGAGGTTGATTGTTGTTATTGCCAGCACATGTGTAAAATAGGAGTGACCTTCATTATAAACCACTGGCAAAGTCCCAGTTTTTCCTGATCTTGAAGGAGCCATGACGGCTAAAACATCAGTGTGCGTTACATTTTCCATGAAATATTCTATTTTGTCTTTTACTTTTAAACTCTCTCTAGCATGTGTGTTATAGCAAAAACACTGTCATTCATTTGCACACTCACACATTTATCTGTAGTACTTGCAGACTTGTCTGAAAGGAAATTACTTGAATGAACCTCTTTGCTTCAGAACGTCATTGGCTCAAAGAGTTGAGAACTTAACGTGTGAAAAGAAAAAGGTTCAGAACGGAACTCAGGTTGGCTCAGCGAGACTCGAATGTTAGTGTAAAAAAAAAATATTTTTGACCTGATGTTATTTTTTGTTTTTGAGAATTCAAAATGTTGCTGTGTTGAACAAAAAAGTGGAATAAATAAAGATTTATGGGACCTTTTTAAATGTGTCTTGATGTTGGCATTTATTGTTTTGATTCAAGTACAGGGAGAAAATGACCCTGAAAGTGAATTTGCTTATTATGGATGCTGTTTTATCAGAATACAAAAAGGCTCTTGTACATGAAATCATAACATGGACAATAAAACAACACTTTCTTTGTACACTGTAAACTCCGATGGGTTTTTAAAAGACAGAGGTTCAAAACAGAGGTAATAAATCACAACAGAAATAGAATGTCACGATGACATTATTGGCAGCTTCTTATCTCTCAGTTGTCCTTCAACCAAACTTTTCATTTGCATATAAAATCGTGAACACTTCTAAAGCTTGACAAGAAAGAGAACAACATCGTTAATTGTTCATTTCAGTCCACATGTACGAGGAATTTACAACAAAGTCAAAAGCCATAAATTTACAATAATTGACAGATGATAAAAGGGGGGGGGGAAAAGGTGTCGGCTGACTCACAGGCTTATTACACCTTCTCTTTGGGACTAAAAAAAACAATACAATGACTTATAAAAAAGACACATACATATATTTACTGCAGTGCAAAACAAGAGTAATAAGTAAAGAAATCAAAATGGGTAATTCAGTTTTATCCAATTTCATTAAAGCTTGAGGTACAGCTCTTGGACAAAAATGGTCACCTCTTCTTTTCTTTGCAGTCCCTGATTGTTTTCTCTTCTAAAGTTTGCTCCACACTAGAGGATTTACAAATCTGACTTGATTTTAAAATCTTGGGAGACCACACACACACACACACAACAGACTTTGTAACCCATTTTCCACTAATGGGTGACCACAAGAGGTCCCCCAAGAGCAATTAACTTTAAGGGAAAAAAAAAAAAAAAAAAAAGGGAATTCATTATTTTTTTCCATGTGTGAGTGATGATTCATATATCGTCAAATGTACATTATTGTACAAAAAAATGAAATGAAATAAAATAAACATCAAAGAGTTCAGTTTCCTACTTCCTCTCTGCTCGTAATGTCAGAGCTCAGATAATAGTATATAATAGATAATAGATAGTAACGTGTGCAGTGCACCGACATTGCGCATCCAGGAGCTTGGAGCAGGTAAAATGTCGCAAAAAAAGGACTTATTCTTCAAGGGCAGAAAACAGGAAGAGGACGAGGAGGAGAAAAAGGTCAAAAATAAAAAGGTATGTCTTGGTATTTGTTGATATTGTCTTTGTTGTTAAGTACGTTAGCCTGTATTAGCAAATTTGCTAGCTAACATGAGTTCAAAACGTCTGACTAGTTTGGATAGCTTACTATTCAAGCTAACCTGTTTGTGTAATAGTTTTAATTCACTAAATTACTCACCTATTCAGCTTTTTGATTCTCGTTGTATATATATATATAATCATTCCGGGTCGATTTTTGGCATCAAGACAACGTTTTTGATAACAGTGTTTGATAGCAAACGTTTAATAACTAACGTAATTATAAACGCGGTGACGTTTGCTAGCAATATGGTTTTGCATTCATTAATTTAGTTAACTTATCATTTGATGTATGTTGTTTGCTGCAGAGCACAGTAAATTATGTGAGTAAATAAACATATTCCTTTTAAACCATCTCCCGAATAATTTCGTACGTCATATGAAACTTCCCCAGGAGTACTGTTAAAATATTTTTGAGGAGGCACTGACTCGGCCCGGGGTAATGAATCAGGTGATCAAAAACTGTCACCATATATATTTAATTTCTTGTCAAATTATCTCATTAAGATAATTATTAATATACGATATAATCATATGACAAGGGATATGTTTTTCATCTCAGGTCCATCTGGGTCCTCTGCTCCTCTTGTGCCCACTGTCCTCTCTGCACCCTCAGCTTTACCTGGTAAGTTAACAAGAAAACAGCCTTGAATTGATCAGTGCACTGCAGAATATACTGCAATTAATATTTTTTAAATATAATCATATGACAAGGGACATGATTTTAGACAAATCCATATTATTTCAAAACTTCTCAAGCAATTGTCCTTTTTAATTTAGAAAATAACTGCATAATTTTCAAGTGTAATATGACTATAACATGACTGTGCCCATTGTCCCTTCTGTGTCTTCTGCAACATCAGCTGTATCTGGTAAGTTAACAGCAAAACAGCCTTTATAATTGCTCAGTGTACTACAGAATATTCTGAGACTCGTATTTGTGACAGAATAGAATACGTTTAGTGGGGTAGGTGTGCGAATGATCAATAATCATTATTATTGGCAGTAACAGAGTGCCCCAAAATCAAATTTGCTAAGAGCCCCATGGAGGATTGAGCTGGCCCAGTGTTTCTGAATCCTGGTCCTGGCGACTCACTGCCCTGCAAGTTTCCCTGCTCCAACACACCTGATTCAAATAAATGGGCCGTTATCAGGCTTCTGCAGTGCTTGTTGATGAGCATTTGTATCAGGTGTGTTGGAGCAGGGAAAACTTAAGAATATAAACAGACATGAGGCGACTTGTCTGTGATGCTTTGTGCTGATGAAGTCATGGCAAATAAAACTTAGCTTGTACTGTAAGTTATATGGTACGAAACAAAAGTATGCAACATTCATTTCCCAGTCAACTCGCTCTCATAGGTTATTGCGGGTTCTGCGTCCGATGATGTTAAAATTGTGTCGATTAACCCAGCATACTATAGGATAATCTGTTAAAATCAGCCTAAAATAGGAAGACACACATTGTCGGAAGCCGAAATTGTGTGGCAAACCAATTCTATAAAAGAAAAATAACAATACAAAATAGACTAGTAACCTCTTGATAAATATATGCAAAATTGATATGTCCAAAAACTTAAGATTAAAGGTGGTATAATACTGTCCAGTTCAGAAGACTTATATGGCAAGGTAAGTGTAAGTTCACTCCAAATACAGTACTTGACACTTTAACCTGCAGAAGCTGAAAGATATGTTATTTTAAAGCTGCATACATTCCTTGTATTTGTGTATTATTTCCTTGTAACAAATGTGTTCCAATTGAGAAATTATACTACAGCACCATACCATAAAAACATGATGTATTGATTAAATATCCACAAAATGTATGATAGACAGAGACGGATGTGTTTGTCGTCGTCCATCGCCAGTCTGTACGTATTTTATAACATAAAATGTACTGGTTGCACCATTGTTATCAGTAAAGACAGTATTTCAGATTAAGGTTTCTTTAATTTACATTTCGTACACATTGAAAACATTCCGATAGTTATATATAAATAGATATAGTTATAGATACATAAATATAAACCTTTATTGCCTTGATTTGTTGCTTGTGCAGTCAGGTTTTTCATTTTTCCAGTGTCCTTTCTTACTTGAGGTTGTTAATTTGTAATGTTGGCCCACAGAGGGAAGGTGCCCATGTTGAACATGAGGTTTCCCCACGTATTGACGGCTAAAGTGATGGTCAAAACTCCAATGATGTTCAGCATGAAGCCAGCTTTCACCTGGAGGAACAGACACACAGTACAGTACAGTCATGAGCTGTTCAAAGTCAAGGAAATTGTAACTAGACTTAACGTTTCTCTGTGGGGAAGTTTCTGTCTCAATAAAGACACACTGAGCATCAGTTACAGGGTGAGGCTTTTTCAACGGCATTTTGGACAATTTGGCACTTGTAAAACTGCATATATTTGTCAGGTAATGGGGGGTTGGGACGCAGGTGCGATAGATTGTAGAGCCACTACAGACTTCCTTCATGAAATAAAGCATTACATTGATTAACTGACTCAAAGGGAGACCTTTGCTAACCCAAAAGGCTGAAGTCATAACAAACTCTCCAGCACCACAAGTATATACACTGGGAAACAGGCATTTGACATCAAACACACACAACGTTCTGACTCAGTGTTTATAGATACACCGACAACTTAAGAACCCACAGGGAGAACCTCTCACTGCCTCTGAAGGTGAAACAATGAGTCAGCAGAACACTGCAGGCTCAGGGTATATGAACACTCCCCACAACTGGGCTGAATCAATGCCAATCAGTGCCACACACACCTGACTGCAGTGAGTTGATTCTCCATACACTCTCACAGAGCTGGAAGATTGTGAGTGCCATCACAATATTCTACTCTTGTTTTAATTCATTTAAGCTTTCTTTGATTCCATTTGGATGGGAATCTGTATCAGTCTGATACTGGTCAAAATCACTGTATTAGACATTGGACAGATAAAAATGTAAAATCTAATACAATCCAAAAATCCTATATCACACATGCTTCACAATGCACAGATGTAACACTTTAGCTGAGTCATGTTAT
Organism: Microchirus variegatus; assembly: GCF_963457635.1. Classification (NCBI taxonomy): domain Eukaryota; kingdom Metazoa; phylum Chordata; class Actinopteri; order Pleuronectiformes; family Soleidae; genus Microchirus; species Microchirus variegatus. The sequence continues at coordinate 24,199,230 of NC_139806.1, read as the reverse complement.
GGGTTGTTTATTTCTTCTTTTTGGGAGAGAAATATTTGTTGACTTTGAAATGACTCAGCACAAATATGTTGTTAACAGCTTCATAGTTCATAAAGGGTCTAAAATCAGACTAATATCAGTATCGGTAGATACTCGAGTTTGGCTAATACTTGTATATTTAATCTGCTTTAATCGCTACTGGTCTTGGGTTTACTTGTTTGTCATTGCGTCAAAACACTGAGAATATATTGTATGTTAATGCCTACCTGAGGTCATAATTTTAATTAATCATATGATTTACCAGTTACTAGTGCAGTGTCACTTGTTGTCTGTAGCTGGTTGTGCTTTGCATGTGTGGGATTCTTAAACTTCCTTAAATTAGAGACCATCATCGCTAGTTTAAATTGTTGTTTTTGAATGGTTATTCAAAGTCTAATGACTGTCCGGAGTAGGCTATGTTTTTACATAGTTTTGAATAGCCACTGCATACCTGTGTTTGTTGGCGTGTTACAAAATCCGCTGACTCATTGTAATGCAAGCAAACCGCATTTATCAAAAGCTGTGGACTCATTTTAATTTATAGATGATGAACTACAGTACATGTACCATGTTACCTTCCTTCGGCTTCCAAAAAAACATACTTTAATCTAAGAATCAGGATCTTGCCAACTTGTAAACTGTGCTCATGTGAATTTTACCTGTGATATACTGTAGTCATATGTGTGTGAACCTCACCATGTCAAAGACTTTGAGGTTTCCAAAGGCGAAGGCGATGGCACTGGGCGCCGAGGCCACAGGCAGCATGAAGGCCATAGAGGCAGCGATGGTGCAGGGCAGCATCACATACAGAGGGTGAATCTTTATAGCTGTGGCCTAAAACACAGAGCAAAACAACACAGTCTGACACATGGAGAGGAATTAGGTGTTCACACGTAATTGTGGACTCTGCACTGTTTTTATTCAGTTTACCAATGAGGCCAGTATGGGCAGGAACAGAGTGGTGGTAGCCGTGTTGCTGGCGCACTCGGTAAACGCGGCTACCAGCATGGAGAGCAGCATCGAGATGGCAAAGGGAGGAATTTCCTCCAGTGGTGACAAATTGTCTCCCAACCACTTCGACAAACCTGATTTCTGAAAATTGACAAGCAAACAAACATCAGAAATTCTTTCATTTTAACTGATCAGCCATCACAAAACACGTTGATTTTTACCTCGCTGCCAGCAGCCAGAGCCACGCCTCCTCCCACCAGGAGGACGATGTTCCAGGGCATTCGCTCATGAACCACCTGCCACTTTAGCAGAGGATCCGGAGCCTGCACCATCTTACCTGTGAGGACCAGATGAGGCTTAACCATGAAACAGTAAACAGCACTATCATTTTTTTTCTAGCCTGACCACTCAAAGCTGCTTTACAGCACATTCTGGCCATACCCCCTTTCATACCCATCCACACGCTGGTGGCACCATCGCTGTCAGGAGCAACGTGGGATTAATAGCCTTTCTCAAAGACACATTGACATGTAGACCAGCGGAGTCGGGAATCCACAACCTTCCTCTTGAAATACAACTCGCGCTACCATTGCCACCCATAATGTGATCAGCTTAAAATATTTCACCTGAATCGTCGTAACCATAGCCTCCAAACCTTGGCAACTGTGAGGGGATGACGAAGAGGAACAGCGAGACAAAGATAGCGACAGTTCCATCTGAGACAAACCTGCGGTTCACATATAACATCATCAGCAAATGTGTAATGCAAAACTGCTGTATTTTATGCTCATGTTCAGTATTTTGGATTGTAGAAGGAACATGTATTCACTGATTTGAAAATGTATTTGCTGGTTTTTAAAATTGTGCCACATTCATCATCTAAAGTCTTGTCAACAGAGGGAAGACAATGCAAGAAACTCACGTCTGTTCCTTATTGAAGAGCACTGTTGCCCAGCCATCGATGAAGCCCGGCTCCCTGGTGAACCATAGGATCACCAGCAGTATGAAGATGGTGAGAACGGCGCCCTCAGCAAACTTCACACGCCCCAGCTTTAGGTACTCCTCCTTTATCACTACGTACCCTTCCCTGTCTCTGTCTGACTTCATGCCACAACCAAATGACTTTTTCAGGCTGAGGAGAAAAGTAAAAAGATGGAGATTGGTCAGCAAATCAAAGCATTGTGATTGGAGTAAAGTCCTTTAAGTGGTCTTAGAGTGAGCTGTTGATTTACAGCTCTTTGAATTCAGAATTCAGTTGTATTTGTATAGCGCTAAATCACAACATACATTATCTCAAGGCACTGTACATAGTAAGGAAGAAAGAAATCACACAATGAGCAATCACTAGGCATCAGTGGAGAGAAAATACCTCCCTTTCAAGAGGAAGAAATGTCTGACAGAACCAGTCTCTGCAAAATGGGTGGCCATCATTTGACCAGTTGGGAAAAATGGTGAGACAAATGGTAAGAGGGTGGTGAGGTAGAGACAGAAGAGAGAGACCAGGAGCAGATACATAACCGCTGTATCAAGGTATAGGTTAAGTCAAGACAGTTCTGAATTGGTTATGACATGTTTATAGTACTACAATGTCAGTTAATCATGCAGTAGCATAGATTAATTTTTGTTGTTTGCAGATCTTTGTGAAATTGAAAGACACGCCAGGTATAAAAGAAAAAAAAAACACTTTACCCACAGTCTTTTGTGGTTGACTGTGTGTTGTCTTACTTGAAACCCAGGAACATGAATTGAAGCCAGAGCCAGGACAACACCAGCATGAGCACCATGCTTGGAAAAGCAAAGCCAAACCAGCTGGCAAAGTTGATCACGTCACCGTTATCAGGGAAAATCCTTCACAAAAACAGAAGAAAGGTGATGACATAAGAAAAGTCAGCAGTCAGGTATTTGGATAGCATTTCTGCTGTCTTTATTGGTTGATGCCTTACTCGTCCATTTGAGCTTTGAGGATGAGGTTAGGGGTTGTGCCGGTGAGTGTGGCCGTGCCTCCGATGTTGGCAGAGTAACACACGCTCAAAGTGATGCCTTTGGTCAGATGCTCATACTTTGCCTCAATTTCTTGTCTCCTGGACTTAACTTCCTCTTTATCTGTAGTCGGACACATTCAGTAAGTTCACATTATTGGCAGAGGAAACTCTCCAGAAACCTATAAATCTAAAATGTTTTAACTTACACTCAGTGTCCTCTAGTTGACTTTTGGTATCTGGATGTTTCTCATTTGTCATTTCCTGACCAGTTTGCCCTGTTAGCTCATGCGCGTGTTTGCCTGAGTCCACGGCTGCAGCCGGAGGCTCTCGTTCATCTGCCTCGACCTCGGTGGCTTTCAGCTGCTGCAGCACAGCGTGGGCGATGGGCAGCATCATGGCTGTTGTAGCCGTGTTACTGATCCACATGGAGAGGAAGGCTGAGATGGACATGAAGCCTATCAGTAGCCTGTGTGACAGAACAATGACTATGAGAGAATTTATAAGAGAGTATTGATGTGCAGAAAATGATAAGTACTATTTTATTACAAGGTCTATTGTCATGTCATGTTTTCCTGATACATGCTTGACAATGATTCTTCAAATCACTTCACCGATCATGACCGGAACCAGAGGGTCAAACGCCCCTACATGCCTGTTCCAGTGAAATCAGAAAAGCATGCCAATGGCTGGATAGGGCGAGACTGAAATACAACAAAGAGGCGTGAATCATGACTGCACAGGAACAGGCCCTGAGCACAACGGCAATCTACCAATCTAATCAAGTCTACCACACCAGGCAGGACCCAAGTTGTAGGAACATTGGTGTGAGAACGGGCCAGAAGTCCCAGGGTCAAGATGCCAACTAGGATGGTTGAGAATAATGAAACTAAGAAGTCCTGAGAAAGAGTGGAGTGGTGACAGGGATATCAAGAAGAAGGAAAATGAGAAGCACAAGAAATGCCAAGACCTGAGAGAGGAACTGAAGAAGATGTGGGGAGTGAAGGCAACTGTGGTCCCAGTGGTGACACGAGAGTCAGGGGGCCATTAGATTCCAGGAACAGTATCTGAGATCTCTGTCCAGAAGACCACAGTCCAAGGAACAGCTTGTGATGTTAGCTGTATTCTTGATCTTATTCCTAACCCTATTTCACAATTTTCCCCACGATTCACAGTTGGGCAGTCACCCACGGGTCAACACACCGGAACAGTCGGCATGGCCAGTTGGCACAGAAATCTATGAGGGGTGTGTGGGGTAAAGACTCCAATTGGCAAGTGTGTCAGGGTAACAGACCCGACCCGACCTCAGTCACAGTCAATCAAGCATGTATGATGATTTTTTTTTTTCATTCAATTTCGGGTACCAACCAAACTGCAAACTCCTTTGCCAACAGCCAATGAAAAAGAGTCAGTGGGACACAGGATGTTGCATCGGAGGAGACGAAGATGACAGGAAGGAGCGGGAATATAAAAACAACAACTGCATTTGTCATCCAGGTATGTTTACCCTCTATACTGTTGCTCTCACTGACATTGTCAATCTTGCAAGAGTTTGCATGAGAGTTTGAGGTGTTCAGTTGGCTTCAATTGGTTTGACAAATAATGTACTGTCGTCTGATAAATGGGTGATTGGTGAATTGGTAAACACTGTGAAAGATATGCAGTGTGTCCCCAGCTTTAGGGGTGGCAAAAACATTTGAGATCTCTGTCCAGAAGAGTGCAATCCAAGGAACAGCTAATGTTTGTGATGAGGACAACTATGTGGGCATTCTTGATCTTGTAATTTCAGCTTCGTTTTTCGACTAAAGCTTTATCACAAGACTTTCTTACAGTGAAGGACGAACACCAATCAGCAGCAAAACCAGTAGAGAGATTCGCTTATGCAGGTTCCAGTGCTCCACCGCGATGGCCACCAAAAGGCCACCAATGAACAGCATGTTAGAGTCTCTCAGATATTCAATACTGACCTGAAAACACAGACGCAAACATCAGTTGAAAAGGTTTTGACAGACAAACATACAGTCAAAGACATTAACTTCTGGGATAACGCTCCACTACACCATGAAAATAATTAACTTAAATGTCAAATTTACACCGACTGTAAACATTATCTGGTCCATCTGATGAGGTTTAATGCGTTATCTTTGATGACCAGATAATTTATCCATGAAGTACGAAATAAATCAGCTAATACATTTTCAAAACAGTGAATACATGTTCCTTCTATGATCCAAAATACTGAAAATGAGCATAAAACACAGCAGTTTTGCATTACACATTTGTTGATGATGTTATCATGTGTACTGCAGGTTTGTCTCAGATGGAACTGTCGCTATCTTCGTCTCGCTGTTCTTCTTCGTTATCCCCTCCCAGCTGCCAAGTTATCTCGCGATAGTAATCCTGCTTATCGCAAGGTGAGCAGGATTACTGACACGTTGATCGCCTGTAAAACTTTACCCGGGATAGTCTTCGCCCTAAATGACGAGGGCGGCTCTGACTATAATGGACAACAGAAAGATAAATTGCCTAACATGCTGCCTGGCCAATCCAGGGAACATCTGAAGAGTGTCAAGTCTTACTATGTTTCCGCTTGTTGCAATAGTTATGGTTTAATTAATAGTAGGTTTAATTATGATGAGGGTGTTTCTGACTGAAGTCAAAAAGTCGAACGACCAGCTTGTGAAAGTCAAACTAGCAAACTAGTACCTTGGGTGCATCAAGTAGCTTCTATGTGGTTTTCACCAGTTGTTTGTTTAGTGTTTAAAGCGTTGGAATTTAGTGTACTAATGCAATATAAATGTCATTGTCGGTAACTTTCTGCCTCGCCCTAGTTGAGTTGATAAAGAAGAAAACATACCTATGGGTCGTATTCAGGGGTTGACCAAAACGACACAGAGTTAGAGCCCTCAGGTGATTCACCTGTGTCTTATTAGTTTCACCTGTGTTCAGTTATCTTGTGTCTTCAGTCTTTGTGCTGCTCAGACCCTCTATCTTATATCTTCCACTTGTTTTTGCTTCTTTCTGTAAAGTTTTATTTGTATAAGAGACTCTCTCTGTTCATTACTTGCACGTGGGTCCTGTCTTGTTCTGAACGTGAACTTCTACAGGATGTAAACGGCAATGCACAAGTGCAAATAAATGACGAACAAACACCACCTTACCGCTCCAGCCGTCATGATGCCCATCATAGGAAAGAGAACGACTGGCAGCAGTGCAGTCACAGCCAGAGGCAAACATTCTGTGCACCAGTACAGAGCCATGAGGATGATCACATAGCCACATTTCGCTTCCTGTAAACACAAACATACACATTTAGGGCCCCCAGGTCATTTGAATTTGATACCCCTGCTGTAATATATTGTGTATGGTAGATATTATATATGGATTTAGTATGCAGAGAAAGTGCCAGGGCACTAATGTATTTTACTGTACTTGCAAATATTCTTTTTGGAAACACAAAAATGGACATAGATTCAGAAAAACTAACTGAACACCACACACTATGAACGCCCGCTTCTAATTTCTTCGTCTTATCTCAGGCTTCTCTTTAAAAAGCAATTACACAAACACATACAGAGAGAGAGAGCGTAGTAACCCTTGATCACAAAGCAAACAGTGCCATACTCTTTGTCTCTTGTGATAACATTTTATAGGTTCTCTTTAAAAATCCTGATCGTTAAAATGACCAACACTCAGAATTTTCCATTGCCGCTCACACAATATGACTCCTCACTCGACCCAATGTGCCTCATTTATGACATTTACAGTTTTAAAACATTAAGAGAAAGTGATATTGAGAAGATACAATTTGTAGGATGTGCGCATAGATAAGACACTGGTTCGCAAAATACTACTTGTAGTGTGTAAGAATCTGATGTTGTTGATCAATATGTGCTTAAACTGCAGCTAAAAAAGTATGGATCATGCACAACAATGGACTTTATTGAGAAAGTGCAGATTGCGCAATATTTGTGACAGTTTCCATATTCCGTATGTTACTCACTGCCCTGCATGTTTTAGATGTTTCCCTGCCCTAACACACCTGGTTCTAGTTCTGCCTGGTAACGAGACATTCATTTGAATCAGGTGTGTTGGAGCAGAGAAACATCTAAAACATGGATGACCAAGATTGAGATGCACTGCTTTAAAAATGTGTAAAATATCAACCTATTTAGACGACCCTGGTCCCGTCTTCATTTTCTTATTTTTATTTTTTCCAATATCTTTCTCCGAAATCCTATGTACACCAAAAACCATTCTTCTGAAAAGATGCACATGCACCAAGGGTCCACAACTAACTGTCACAAGGTAATACCAGCATGATATAATAAATGAAAGAAATATACATCTCATATGAATCAAAGCAGGAAAAATAGCCATAATACTCACTGATGTGGGGCAGATGAGGGGAAGAGGAAGGAGAACCAGTGGAGTGACGATAATCATGATGTAGTTCCTGTGGTACCACAGCCACTTCAACCAACTAACCATGATTCTTCTGGTAATTCAAGAAAAAGAAGAATAAAATAAGACGTAAAAGACGGAGCAGCAGATAAAGAAAAACGGGGGATGTTCTCCACAGAGAAACTACTGAGGTAATGAGGTGGACACAGAGTGAGATCTTTTCACTTTCTTTCAGTGCATCAAACATTAACATGACGAGGTGATGCTCTGTGATGGTCACAGTAAACGTGCAGAGAGTAGGAGGGGCTGACACGTGTGGAAAGGGAGTCAAACAGCAGATGATACGTTTAACCTAAGGTCAGCAGCAGCTGCAGCAGATTCTTGAGAACTACGTCACTTGACGCAGAATTCAAACATGTTTTCTCGTAAGGAAATGCCACATATCCCATTTCCTATTTTCTAGAAAAGTAAAATAGCAAGAATAAAGAGATATATTTTGTAAGCGGTTGTGATTTAAGAAGAGAGTAAATTATTTACCTGTAAACATGTTTGTGTTTTATCTATACGCTGAGTAGCCAACAGTTAGCAATAATGGTAATAAAGGTCTACTCTATTCAAGTTTATTATTTTAAAAAGATGAATAATTCTGACTATAATTCCATGATTATTTGCTGTCATTTCTTTAATGCAGGGTCTCTCAATCCTGGTCCTGGCGACCCATTCTCTCCATGTTAGTTTCCCTGCTCAAGCACACCTGAATCAAATTAATGTCTCGTTACCAGGCTTTTGCAGAACTCGTTGATGATCATTTGAATCAGGTGTGTCTGAGCAGGGAAACATGCAGGTGAGTGAGTCCCCAGAATGATAAAAATGTATAAAACATAAATCTGTTTACACTCCTATAGAAAATAATTAAAACTCAATGTAGGCGTAAGTAATATTTTATTGATAGAAAGTGCATTCTCTGTGATGAGTAGTTGTTACTTACATACTGTTACTACAGTAGAAGTAGGAGTTTTTATTCAAATTGAGTATTTTCACAATGCACACAAGTATTCGAGTGAGTAAAAGAGTTTTAATGTCTCAGTTTTACTTTGCAAAATTATTACTAAACCAATTCCACCACCCACCTATATGGGCTAGCTAATGAATGACTCCACTAGCCTTTATAATCTGTCCTTGTTGACTTTATGGGTATTGAACTTAAAAAGAGATATTTACATTTTCTGTCTTCCTTTATGCAGCGCCGGCCCAAAGCATAAGTGCTAACTAAGCGGCTGCTTACACAGCTATAATTAATGCCATTTATCGCGTTACATTTGTAATAATAGTCAAGCGGTGAAAAGTTGGAGAAAACGTAACAGATCCTGTAATATTTAACAATATCTGGATGTCAAGAAAGGGGAAAATAAGGAAATAACAAGCATTAATCTTCAGTTAATCCAGAATATTTTAGTCATGTCCTACATACACTTTTAATCAGGAGAAGCCACAATATTTGCTTTAGGGTTGTTGTTTTATCTGAACACCAGATCAATAAAATACTGTCCCAGTTACACAATGTTTGAATGACATGTTCCCTCGTTCTCCAGTCGTCACACAGTATATGAAGTAAATCTACTTTGTTCATATTTCTAGTTTCTTGTCCGGTTTCTGACGCATTCTAACCATTTTCCTTATTGTGAAACATTGAGCAAAGCAAACTAAAGTCATTGCAAAAATATTGAGATGATGATTGTGGAACAGAAAGGACAGAGATCGACCGTGACAGTTTAATGATTGTCACGGTGTTGACCAATCGGGGAAGCAGAGACACCCTGGGGTCATCTGCTTCTGAAAAATATCTATTGGTCTCATCTGTATTCAGTGCGGTGTCCTGGCTTGGAACAACTCATTTCACCAGAGTAGACTGGTAGAAAAGTGTAGATTTCTCCATTGAAATAATCTGTTTGATTCTTTTCAGGGAGTCAACATGAAGCCAGCAGTGGCTCTGCTGGGCCTCGTCCTTCTCCTGGACGCTGCCTTTGCTGCAGAACGTAAGTCTTCCACATTGTTTGCTCTAATTAAAAATGTCAAATCCAGAATACAGCTATAGAGTCAAAGTTTAAGTTTCCTTCCTCTTGACACTGTCAAAGTTATATAGTACAACAAAGTACTGTATAATTAACAGTCATAATAATAGTGTTACCATGTCACACTAACATACTAACTAATAGTTCAGTACTATAGGTTTGTTTTTTTTCACTATTTTTGTTGTAAGTGTGTTGTAATTAAATTTCACACTGCTTTGTTCTGTCTCAGTACTTCTATCCTCTGCAAGTCTGCACTACATCGATAAGAGACATTTAACCCTAAAAACAAACTGCACTTCCACAGAATCCTGTGTGGGTCTCTGCGGCTCCTTCGATCCACAGAGGAAATGTCAGTGCGACTCCAAGTGTGTTTACTACGGAAGCTGCTGCGGAGACTATGACACCACCTGCCCCAAAAAAAGTCAGTATTCCAGATATCATTTGTATTTTACTGAACGCAAGGCCTGGAATTCATCTCTCTTTGTTTCCTTCCTGCTCTCAGTTGCTCGTGGCGACACCTTCGATGCAGGAGAGGATGTAACAGAAGCAGCGACGACTACTGCGCCAACTTTTGCACCAACATTCACCACAGATGTACCATTGCCTTATTCCGTTCTCAACACCACAGCTGTTCCCACAGCTTCTGTAGACGCAGACGCACAGCCGTGCAGTGGTCGACCCTTTGACGCATTCCTGCAGCTGAAGAATGGGTCAATCTATGCATTCAGAGGTAAACCTGCACTTTGAAAGTCATTTAAGTAAAAAATTTTAGAACTTGAAGGGGAACCAAAAGAGAATGTTCTCTAAAGGTTGTATGGAAGTTGTGACAAAATAATGTTAGGGACATGTTCTCTAAAGGTTGTATGAAAGTTGTGATAAATTTATGTTAGGTGAATATTCTCTAAAGATTGTATGAATGTTGCGACAAAGTAATTTCAGGGGAATGTTCTGGGAACCTTAAGAGAACTTTACCTAAAGGTCGTATGAAGGTTGTGACAAAGTAACTTTCGGGGAAAGTTCTGGGAACCTTTGAAGGACATCCTCTAAAGGTTGTATGAAGGTTGTGACATCGTAATGTTAAGGGAATGTTTTCTAAACATTGTATGTTGGGACAAAATAATGTTGGGGGAATGTTCTGGGAACCTTTAGAGAACGTTCGCTAAAGGTCGTATGAAGGTTGTGACAAATTAACTTTCTGGGAACATTCTGGGAACCTTTAGAGGACATCCTCCAAAGGTTATATGAAGGTTGTGACAAAGTAATGTTCAGGGAACGTTTTCTAAACGTTGTATTATGGTTTTGACAAAGTAATGTTGGGGGAATGTTCTGCGAACATTTAGAGAACGTTGCCTAAAGGTTGTATGAAGGTTGTGACAAAGTAATGTGAGGGGAACGTTCTCTAAATGTTGTATGAAGGTTGTGGGGAATATTCAGGGAACCTTTAGAGAGTTTTGAGAGGACATCCTCTCAAGGTTCCCAGGACGTTGTATGAAGGTTGTGACAAAGTAATGTGCTGGGAACCAAATGTGCAACCAGAAAGGTTAGGGGGAACGTTAGGGAACTTTCCATATCAACCACTAGGAGAACCAAGGGAGGATCCTTCCTACAAAATGCAATGCCTGAATGCAAAACTAAAACTGTGTTAAAAGTCAATTATGTAAATCAATTCAGTCTGCTTTTCTCCACATTTGTTGCTTTGAAACAGGGTTTCTCACTCCTGGTCCTGGGGAGCACCTGTCCTGCATGTTTTAGGCGTTTCCCTTCTCCAACACCTGATTCAGATAAATGGGTCATTATCAGGCTTCAGCAGAGCTTACTGACGAGCTGACCATTTGAATCAGGTGTGTTGGAGCAGGGAAACATCTACAACATGCAGAGGACAGTGTCTCCCCAAGACCAGGAGCGAGATCCTTTAGTTTTTCATTTAGGCATTTCATTTTGTAGGAAGGAGCCCCCCTCCTGTATGTTCTCCTTCATTTGGTTCCCAGCACCTTACTTTGTCACAACCTTCATACAATGTCCTGGGAACCTTTAGAAGACGTCCTCTAAACCTTTTGAGAACATTCCTATAAAGTTTCTTTATCACAACCTTCATACCGACCTTTAGGGAACGTTCTCTAAAGGTTCCCAGAATGTTCCCCCAAAGTTACTTTGTCACAACCTTCATACGACCTTTAGGGAATGTTCTCTAAAGGTTCCCAGAATATTCCCCCAACATTACTTTGTCACAACCTTCATACTATGTTTAAAGAACGTTCCCCTAACATTACTTTGTCACAACCTTCATACAACCTTTAGAGCAGGGGTCTCAAACTCAAATGACCTGGGGGCCAATGTACATCTATTTTGGTCAAGAGGGGGCCAGCCTAGAGAACAAAAAGTGGGAAAAAAGAAACAACAGACAATTATTTTAAATTACATAAATAAAACTGTGGACAACTGGAATTAAAAATTCGTACCAGGAGCCGTTTCGGCCATGGCCATTCGTGGCTCGGGCCCTAACGAGTGTATTTATATATATGTAATTGAATGTTGTATATGATACATTTAATAATGAGATAATTATGACCAAATGTCTTATTATTACTGTTATAAAAACATTGCTAGCAAACATATATTACATTCTACCACCTTGCTGGCAGCTGTGACTCAGCTGCACACTGTGTTTACAAGACGGTGAGGTCGTGGGTCATGTTTTCATAATAACATGTTATAAGTGGGGGGCCGCATGTAATCGATTGGGGGGCTGCATGTGGCCCCCGGGATGCCAGTTTGAGGCCCCTGCTTTAGAGAATGTAATACCTCCACTGCTCACCAGTCATTGTTTTGAAAGCACTAAATGAAAGGAGTTCCATGGTAACAAAGCATGTAATAATAATAATTAGTGTCATGGGGTTTTTTTGTACTTCAATTGTTATGACACTTGTTTGGTAAAAGTAAAAGAAAAGCAATAAATAATACTTCCCTTTGGCCTGTGCATTTTGGGTATTTTGGACAGTTTGATAAAAGGACAAAAATGAGTGAATGTGTTCAGTTTCTATGGATTATCCACGTTAAATAAAACTTGACTGTGGTCTATAACAAAGTACAAATACTTTATTACCTAATCTGTGCCCTGTTTTGTTTCTAGGTGAATATTTTTTTGAGTTGGATGACACGGCCGTACTTCCCGGTTACCCCAAACTCATCCAGGATGTGTGGGGGATCCCCGGGCCAATCGACGCTGCCTTCACACGCATCAACTGCCAGGGAAAAAGCTACATATTTAAGGTTGAATCTTCTATTTCTGTGCAGTGTGTGAACAATGTGCGCAGCCATCGGTGAATGGAGAGGAATAAAGGAGTAAATCCAGGGTGAATCTCAATTTGTAGAAAGAGAGAAATCCCTTTTTAATCCATATAATAACGGACGAGCATCAAATCATCACATGACTGCTGCAAAAGAAGGGAACAATAATAAAAAGGAGAAGGAGAATTTCACACACAGAGCAGCTTTTAGTGTCCATAAAAATTCTGGGCTTTTCCAGCAGTAACAGCATTAATATGAACTTGTTTTATTCCAGGGGAATAAGTACTGGAGGTTTGATGGCGATGTCTTGGACGAGGACTTTCCGCAGGACATTTCCGTCGGCTTTGGTGACAAACCAAGCGACATGGATGCTGGGTTTGCAGTGCCAGCACCAAACTTCCGAGGCAAAGAGAAGGCCTACTTTTTCAAGGGTATTTATACTATAAAATGTTGACTGTTTTGACACTGAAAGATTTTCCGTAAAGCTGTGATTTTTGCGGAGCAAATTGTGAGGTTTCTTTATTTGACCATTGCTTTTAAATTCCATAATTTAAATTGTATACCTGGAGCAAAGGCAAGGCAAATGTAATTATCAAGTGCAGTGTTTTAATTTTTTTGGACTTAAATTAGTTTCTTTTTACTTGAGGTTACTGGTGTTGTGTTCTTGGCTGTTTTATTTTGACACATCCTGTTTTGTTTGCTTTCCTGCCTTCTTGATTGCCTGCCCCGCCCTCTTATTAGTTTCACCTGTGTCTCGTTGTCGCTCCCTTCCTTGTGTGTATAAATACTCACCATTTTGCTTTGGCCTCTGTTTGGTTGTCTGTTTTGCTGTTCCTCTGTTTTTCTGTGTTTCCATGGCATTGATTTTTGTAAAAAAAAAAGAATGTATTTACTTAACCCCTGTTCCCTTTGCTTTGTTCTGTTCTGTTTTATTTTTGCTTGAATCTGCCTTTTGTTCACTTGAGTTGTCCTGCACTTGGGTCCTATATCACAACCTTGACAGAAACCCAATCAACGTTACATTTAAAAAAAATTTGAACAATGCCTCAGAACATTTAGAAACAATATGCAAGTTCTTATCTTATCTTTTCTTCCCCCAACAAAAACACGTCCACATACAGTCTTTTGTAAGACTGAAACAAAAGTGTCACAAAAATAAACAATCTGTAAATGCATTGCAACCTCTTAAGGCTCCTGACCCACAGGTTGAAAACCTCCAGTGGTGGGAACGTATACCCTTAATACAGTTTCTGAGGCAATTGTACATTATGTTATGTTTTTATATCAGAAATCAGACATTTAGTAGACATTGAAGCTCAGGTTTTAGAGGCATTTTTTCCAGGCGCTTCAGGCCTTAATGGGTTAAGACACCTGACGTAGTAAGGATAGGGGCCATTAAAAGCTTCAACCTGTGTTCATCCATCTGTCCAAGCCTGACCCACACTAGAAGATTTTCAAATGTATTTGATTTTTAAAAAGTGGGAGACGACAGACACTATATATATGGTTATTATATCAAACATTGGCTAAAGATTACGTTTTAAAAATGGGAGACTCTGATGCGTCCAATGACGTTAAAATCCTGTCTGTTAATCCCTCACACCAGGATAATTTGGTCAGCTAATCTGTTAACCTGGTCAGATCAGGACCAAAATCTGGCCAATTATCCTCTAGTGTGGGGCAGACTTTAATGAATTAAGTACATTGTGCTTTTATTTTATTTCTAGGGGACCAGTATTATGAGTATGAGTTCAAGCGCCAGCCATCCCATGAGGAGTGTGTCCACATGAGCATGTCCTCGCCCTCTGTGCTCTTCAATCATTACACAGACCTCTTCTGTGGCCCCACGTTGGAGGATTTCTTCGCAGACCTCTTCGGAGGCCCCAGTAAGAATCAGCTTTTTTGTTTTTGATTGTTTTTCTAGATTTTTTCTAACATACGCGTTCACATGCGATTACATGAATGACCAAATGTGTAAGAATCAGCCCATCTTTCAATTGATCTTCAGTTTGAGTCTTAACAGAATGATTTCATTATTTAGTCCAGTGAACTCATCTTGATTCTCTGAATCTCTTTTTATTCTTTCCTCCTCATCAGTCACCAGTGATCCCACAGGCCCTCGCTTCACCAGTAGAGTCTGGAAGGGTCTCAGGTTCCCTGTAGATGCTGCCATGGTGGGGCGAGTCCACCTCAGTCCGCAGCCCACGACACCAATTCCTCCAGCGGCGAAGAAACGGGGCAACACGAGGAGGCGGTTGAGAAAGAACCGCCGACAGCGAGGACGGAAGAGTCGCCAAGCGCTGTATGACGATTTCTGGGGTTACGACGACTGGTTTGACTTCAGCTTCTTTGGAGATGACAGTGAGGAGAGCACCATAGTGGAGCAAAAGAGCACTCCGGTTCAAAATGTCTACTTTTTTAAGGGAGGTATGAAAACATGGAGCCGCCTTGTATCAGGAATCAGAAATTATTTACTTCCTCTTTAAGCTTCCTCCTTTTACAATTTGTATTTTTGTTTTTCCTCTTCTTTTTTTATAATGGCAGATAAATACTACAGAGTGAATCTGCGGACAAAGCGTGTGGACTACAACAATCCTCCATATCCACGCTCCATTGCAAAATACTGGCTGGGCTGCAAGGATGAAGGGACACCTGATGGAGCCAGGGCAGAGAAGAAGTAAAAGAAGCCAGCGAGAAGGAAATAAAGAGAAATACCCTCTGTGTGTGGATGCATCTATATGTGAAATTCAAGAAGCAATTATACAACATGAATGCATGATTACTAACTATTTGTTTTTTGTTCATAATAAATAACCCACATACTCAGTCCAGTCTGGCACCAACAATTATTCCACGTTCAAAGTTGTACCATATATAGTGGCTGATCTGTTACGACTGAATAGATAATATATACATAATTTCCAGCAGGAAAGTTACGACTTTGTTTCATTACTATCATGAAAATCGTTTCTAAAGTACTATATCTCGCATCTCGAGTCATGGAAAACAACCTGAGGCAGAAAAGGCACCGCTGGGATTCGAACCCAGGATCTCCTGTTTACTAGACAGGCGCTTTAACCAACTAAGCCACGGCGCCACGTGGTGGACGTGGCAGAAAATACACTTTATAAAGAAAGCGGGTGCAGTTTAGCAGGTTGTTTTTATTTATTTTCAATGGCTAACGTGTAATATAAATGACGGGTAAAATTTATATCTACATTTTGAGCAAAGTTTTGATGAGTTTTTGTGCATGTTCATGCCTTAAAAAATGAAGTTATTTGGAAAAAAGACTAATCTGAGAGACAAGTCATAAAGTCTTTGTACTTGTTCATGTGTTCAGGCTTTAAATATAAATACATATATAAATATTATGATGAGCAATGAAAAATAGTTAACAATATTCTTTGCATTTGTTATGTAAAAGACAGTATGCAGAGGGGGCAAAGTTTCCTGATTTTTCCTGTATTCAAGCCCCCCAAAATATGATAGTTTAGGCAGAAGGAGGAAATAATAATAATAATAATAAGAAAAAAAATAATAATAATAGGAATATAAACACCTTTGAACAGCAACTGTCAATGTGCTTGGGTCAAAAAAGGGAAAACAAATACTGAATAACATGTTTGTATTTGCATTAGCTGTATAATAGACGACAATATGTTAATAACATCTGTTCTTCCGTGGTCCTCGCACTGCCAGATCAAGGTATATGAGGACATGTGTCTATCTCCATTCAGTTTCAATAAATAGCAGGCAAAATTGTATTATAATATACTCCATATTTGGATTCCTGAATGTTAGGCAAAGAGTTATGAGTTCTCGTGCATGTTCAACTCCCCCAAAAATGTGAAGGAAAATAATAATAATAATCAGAGGAAAAACCACAGTTTTAGAATAATATTTTTATTTGCATTTGCTGTGTAACCAACACTACACAATGTAAATCTCTGAATTGTTGTATATATATTAACATCCTGCCTTATAAATAAAAAATATAACAAATCTGATTATAGCTAAACCTATTTACATTGCAATCCTTTTCTTTGGAATGTTCAACCCAAAATATAATCAATCATGGTCGCAGAAATGTCCAAATCAGACAGGTTGAAGTCGCCCAGGTCCTGGAGACTCAGGTCACACAGGTCATCAGGGCTGGACAAGACCTGCTGCTGGTCCAGCTGACTGTAGACGGGTGATAGATCGTCCACTGCAGCACAGCGGCTTCCCACAGGCTGCAGGGATTCACATGCATCCCCGATGAAAGCCTCAAAGTCCTCTGTGAACTCCCATTCACTGAGTGGAAACACATCCTGGCAGTAACTGGTAAAGTCTGGGGTTTGGTAGTCAAAGTCCTGGGGAACGAGGTCTTGTCCATTCCAGCAGGATGAAACGGGGGATGTATGAGTGGGCTCAGGCCTGACCTGACTCTCCAGGATGGATGAGAGCCGGGTGGACTGAGGTAGACTTGGTGCAGGATAACCAGGTGGAGAAGGTAGACTTGGAGAGAAATCCTGAGGCACCGGCGGCTGTGATGGACTGAGAGCATGAGTGTAGTTGAACTGATGGTGCTCTGCAGAACCTTTGGAAACCTCTCTGCTTGGTTTCTTGCTCTTGAAATACCGTGCCCGTCGGTTTTGAAACCAGACCTGTTGAAAAGAACAAGAATAGAGGTTAATTTGGGGACAAAAGTGAATCATTATCCAAAAAGAAGGCACTCAGAGGATGCAAAACTCTGCCAGGGATGCCAGTTTCCCACCGTGTCGGCATGCAGGTTATTAACACTTACATCCTGTTCACATTTCATGAGAAAATATTTAACTTGGCAAAGAATTCCTTCATAATAAGTGTGTACCAAACTGCAGATCTATTTAAAATGTCTATATTTCTCCTTAAATATTGTTTAATAATGTTTGCAATGTCATTTTTTTTACCTATAAGACCTGAAATCATAATAACCAACATGAAAATGACAATCAGTTCTTGAACTGTTGGGGTTTAATATATATAGCCATAAGTCATGCATTGTAAAATCCTCACAAATACTATACATCAGTATCAATATTAATTCAGTATAAGGAAGTCTTCATCAGAAACGCTCACTGTTTTCCTCCATCTTATCCTCATCCTCCTCCAAATCCCTATCCGCGTCCTAATCTTGGAGGCCATGACGCACACATATGGGAGTCTGTTGCGCTTCACATACCTGGATTTTAGACTCTG
The DNA here is from genome assembly GCF_963457635.1 of Microchirus variegatus. Taxonomy (NCBI): domain Eukaryota; kingdom Metazoa; phylum Chordata; class Actinopteri; order Pleuronectiformes; family Soleidae; genus Microchirus; species Microchirus variegatus. Next base: position 24,181,298 of record NC_139806.1, on the reverse strand, counting down.
GCAGCCCAGTCAGGGAGGCGAGAGCCTCCTTCATCCTGATGTCCGGGTAGTGTGTGACAGAGAAGGCTCGCTCCAGCTCACTCACTTGCACTTTGCTGAAAGTCGTGCGCTTCCTGCGGCGGTGAGTGTCCGAGCTCGTCCGATGCGTCGTAGCCTCATGATGCACTGCAGGGAGAGGACAACATGTTACATTTGTGCCATTTAGAAGCTTAGAAATAGGTAAATAGGTAATAATAATTTTTAAAAAATGGCTTCAGAAACACTCACCATTGTTGGCCTCCTGTGCGTAATCGTCCCTGTTGTTTAAATCCAAGCGCGCACTGGGCCAGTAATGTCCCGAGTAAATCGTGTCCATCTCAGAAACGTTCAAATCCAAACCGAATGCCATTTTATCCAAAAGAGGTCAAAGACTAAGAAACGCAGAGTGTGTTTCCTCGGCTGTGTCTCCTCGGCACTGGTGACTACACAGTTGACCCTGGAGGTTTTTATACTTCTGACAGACAAAAAAAACGACCATCACCCTTCACCCCCGCCGACCCCCCCACCCTGTGCCGCACCCATGCGCGTGCCTTTGAAGTGCTGTTCACCTGTTAATGGCTGTCCGGCTAATGGGTGTCTGTGTGATCCTCACGAGACACAATAATGAACCCATTTCACTAAGGCGAGGCTTGTCTTTACGCGCAACTCTTCCAGGTCACTCAACTTATAATAATAATAATAATAATAATCATAATAATAATAAATTGTGCATTTTAACACCTTAGAATAAATATAATCCATGCAATGGTTAAAGTTATGTCATTAATAAGCTTGTGGGGCAAATAGAAGGATGCAAAAATGACAATTTGTTGGATATAAACGTACTGTGCCAACTTCCACCAGACTGGACAATGGCTGATATACACTACACTATTACCCTTTTTTATTGTTTAATGTAATACTTAAAACAAATGATGCACAGTGAGAACTTGATGAAAAGTCTGTTTTGTGGGTCATGTGATGTAACTGGATCACTGCAGCAGTGGCACCTATGTGGTGCATGACATGCACTAATGCTTTGACACAAATTCATGGTTAAGTATATTCAAATGTGGATTTAAACCCGATAAGATAATGAAATGAAATAAATAAAAATGCAGAAATATATCTAAGTCTAAGAATTGCTTTTCCCTCTTCTTCCGGCCTGATTCTAGCACATTTGGACAGATGACATGGCTGCAGGTAAAAGCAACAATGACATCAGTCTGTGAAACATCCTCTCCTCTGCTACAGCTCCGCGCCTCCTGGTGCGCATCAGAGGGGGAAACACGCACCGTGTGTGTGTTTAGTGGACGTGTATTGAAGGAGCTGTGGGAGTGTGAGGATCCAGGCCAGGTACAATAATGTGAATGTGTCGAGGTGACAAATCGGGCTACTTTTTTTCCCCCTCCTTCCGTGTCGTTTGCGCTTCCACCGATCGAGACTTCAAAACACCGGATGGCGCACAGTCCAAGGCATAAGCGGTCAGCCGGCTCTGTAGTGCCAGACGCACAGAGGAGGCATTTAAATATCCTAACATTACACAGGACCAGAGATCTGGCAAAAATATGTATTTATTATTAACTTATTTAATTTACTTAGTTAGTTGGTTTATTATATGCCAGATTATGACATCATTTAGATACAATGCCAACATCTATCTATCTATCTATCTATCTATCTATCTATCTATCTATCTATCTATCTATCTATCTATCTATCTATCTATCTATCTATCTAGTAAAATTAAAGTATCTGAGGAGAAACAATATAAAAAGGGGTTATTTGACTATAAATTGTGACTTTTTAGATGGTAAGAACGATATATTTTTTGTTTAGTTTAGTTTATTTCGTACATGTGAAAGAAGTAATGAAAAGAAAAGAAAAAATAACAAAAAATAAAACATACAAAATACAGTTTAACATGTCTGAAAAGGAGTTGTTTGAAGAATAAACTTACATAATGCTTCCCCTTCTCCATTCTCAAACATACACTTTTTATTATTATTATTTTTATTATTATAATTAAAATAACAATTATTATTATTATTGTCATTATTATTTTATCATTGTTATTTTTATTATTATTATTATTATTATTATTATTATTATTATTATTATTCTGTCTATATTACATGTGATTGTGGAATACCTTCTTCCTCTTTGCAATTTATGAAAATCCCTTCTTTCTACTTTTTAAAAACTAATTCAGGCAGTTAATGAGTTAATGAGTCTGTATATGACCAATCTGGCCGTGGTCACGAGAAAAGCACGTGATGCGAACGTTTTCCGGGTGAGACAATAACGTGAAGTGTTCCACATTCGCTGCCACTCAGCCGGACAATGACGCCGCCGCTCACCGTCACATGACTTTACACGCAGGACAACAACGACAACAATAACAACAACAACAATATGTCGATACCAAAAATGAGATGAACAGTCGAAACTGGGTCACATGATTCCAGCGTGACTTCATGTCAATCCAGACATGAGCTTCGTCAACCTCAAAAAACCTGCAGTCATGCAACTCATAAAGTAAACGCGTGCATATATTAATGTTATGATTTTATTATTTTTTTGTACAATAATATAACATATATAAGCTTTTGTTGCTGTGGAGGCATGAGAAGTGAAGTTTAACCACTAGGTGGCAGCACTGGGCAGTTTAATAAATATGGAACTCATCAAGTAAAAAATCATATATTTTTATTAATGTTATTATTTGAGTTATTAGTAAATATACATGAAGGAGTACAGTTTAACCACTAGGTGGTAGCACTGGGCAGTTATAAACCTCCAGTAGCTGCACCAACACATTGTAATAATACCTTTATAATTATATATATTATGTTTTTTTGTTTTTTTACAACACATTCAACCATTCACACAGCAATTTTTCTGTCAAACATATTTCATATCCATCATTCACATAGTGCATCAGGAGCAACATGGGATTAAGTGTATTATTGCCCAAGGGCACATTGGCCCTTTCTTAGCTCATATTTGTTGTACCATTTCTGTAAACAAGGAGGTCTCGTCCACCATTCTTTTTATCACCTTCAATGATGTCATGCCCACAAGCTTGAGTGCAGAATGTGTAAATGTACGGCTCTGCTTCTGCACACGTGTCTATCTGTGTCTGTACAGAAGTTACAGGGCCAGAGGTTTTCTCTCTCTCTTATTGATAAGCTTTATCGCTTCATCCAGGCGGCTGACCGGCACGATGGGAAGCAGAGGTCCAAATATCTCACTGAAGACGTTGTTTTTTTTACTTCACTTCCGTTTTTTTTTCTCCACAGTGACATGTCGAGACGTACTGCTGTCCTTCATAGTCCTTGGTCTGGAAACTGAAGCCAACATGGACGTACCAGAGAAACCTCATTAGGAGACAACTTCACTGGTTAGGCCCCATAAACTTTGAAACATGAATACATAATACTTATATGACTTATAATTTTAAACTTAAAACTTTAAGTAACTATATCTCATTGAAAAATGCATCAAACTGAACTCACTACTCACTACTTTATGAATTATGCAAACCAGGTTAATTATGAACAGACGTCTCAACCGTTTGGTAGAGGCATGTATCTGAAATACTGTAGGGTCCAATTTCACGTTATTGTTATCATAAGTAAATAAAATAAAATAATGTTTATAAAGTAATGTTTTTGCTTTTTTCTTGGTGCATACCTTAATGGGTTAAAAAACAAGGTTTTATTTAACTTCTAATGTGTTGTTGAGTCAAAGTTATGATTCATTTTATATCAAGTTCTTAGGAGTGATGTAAAGTAGCAATAATTGTGCAGAAGTCAACAAAATAGATTGCCTCGGTTGTGCTGAAAAGAAGAATATAAGACACTCTGTATTGCATATTCTTATACCCTCTGTACATGTACTGTACGTTTAAACATAGTAATGGAAAAAAGCATCCAAAATGCTCTGTGTTCTAAGGGTTAACCAGAGGCGCTTTATTATTTGCATTACATATGTGTAATGCATATATTTTTTACTCAGTTTATATGTTTTTTTTCAGTTATTCACAGTATTTCATTGTTCTATATATTTATATTGTTTTATAATGTGGGTTCTTTACAGTCTAATGTATTTTTTACTAAGTTTATATAGTTATTTAAAAGCTATTTGCAGTATTTTATTGTTCTTTACATTTATATTTTCACATACTTTTTAATGACAAGGGTTTTCCATGTTATTTCATTCATTTTGAAAAACAACAAAATGTATATGCATATATTTTTCATTGGTGTCAGATTATTTGTAACATAATGGTGATGAACACTAGTCGGAAGGGCCCCCTAGGAATTTTTGCTTAGGGCCCCTACAGACTCTAGAATCGCCTCTGGGGTTAACTTAGTCTGAGTTAAACCTGAGTAATTTAGTTTTCAGAGGTTATCACCCTGCACATAAAAACAATAGATGTAATTTCTTATGATGGCATGACAATGTTTTTCTTTATCATGTCAAAGTTCCGATCCCAAATGGACCAACTTAACACATATCTCACCTCCGGTCTCAGACTTAATATTCCGAACTGCGCCATAAAAAAATGCACACAATTCAAGAAGTGTCCTCTGTGGATGTGAATGCTGCAGTATATGCTTCCCAAACACAGGTGTGCACACAGAGAAACGCTGCTCTTCTGTGTCCACACTCCTCTCTGAGGCATCAGGATCGACACTCAGGTGTGAATGACGCTCTGCCTGCCTCTACCTCACCGACATCCTCGCCCCCCCCCCCCCCCCCCCCTTTCTTTGCAATACACAAACACCATTCCTCGGCTCGCTGTTAGATGTGGAAACTGCGTCCACATTTCCTGTCGACCCGAGAGATTTGTGGGCCTTGTCCGTGGGCCTGCATGGCCAAGGCGATGGGGTTACTCCTCGCTTGTGTGTACTGTGCTGTCTGAAAAATCGAAGATGAGTGTGATTCCAGTTTGGCTGCGGATGAAAGTGCGTCAGATTCTTCAGGGAAAGAAGAGGATGTGATAAAATAAATGGATATTATGGTTCAGGAGGCTGTAAACGGCCCTATGATATGACACGTTGGTGCGAGTGGTTGGCTCGATTGACTTTGGAGGAGAAAGCAGGCATGCAGAGATGCTATGAAGAATTTATACAAATTTATACACGTTTGTATTTTTAAATACACCTCCCAACATGCCTCACTTTCCCATGACGTCATGCCAATCAATACATGACCAACTGCTCTATTGTTTACACAAAAATGTCCTCCACGCACTCATCTTCTGCCTCTTTACCCTCCACATAACGGTCTCAGTTGACATAGGGCAAAATGCCAGTCCATCACAGGGCCATAGAGACAAACAACCATTCACTTTCACGCCTACGGTCAATTTAGAGCGTCCAATTTGCCTAATCCTCAAATCTGCATGTAGGAGGTAACCAGAGAACCTGGAGAAAAAGCCATGCACACAAGGGGAGAACAGGCAAACTACACGCAGAGTTCCGAACCCACGGGTCTTCTTACTGCAAAGGCAAGACCACTACAGTCCACAACACAAAAACACATTAAAAATAATGTGGAAGTGAGTATATAATACATATTCACAGGATCCAATCCCAGTGAAGGTGGTTCTGCTCACACCATTGGGTGGGAAATGATATTTCTGAATGATCACGGTGTCCTTTTACAGCACATAGTTCCAGTCAAAGAGCAGCACAGACAACAACAATAGGAAGTTCATTTAAACTCACTGCAGCTCAGTGAAAACAGGTTTTTGTTGGTGATCTTGCAGATCTGTCTCCAAAGTGTCGACTGCTTCTATTCAATACGCTTCTAAGTAAAGCGGTTGCAAAGTACAAATACTTGCTGTACTTCATTGCAAACGTCACGTATCTGTACTTTACTTTGTTGTGTATATTTCGAGCAACTTTTACTTCTATTCACTGTTTTTACTCCAATACATTTCCTAAATAGATTGTGTACTTTTACTCTGCTACATATCCAAAATGAAAATCCTATAACTATCTTTGTTACTACCAAATAAAAACAGAAGAAGAAGAAGAAGAAGAGTTGATGAGCTGCTTTTCACTAGACTTTTACTAAAGTAAGTGACTTTAACTTATACCAATTTTCTGGTTAGATACTTGTACTTTTACTCAATAGTATCCCTTTAATAAAGTACTTTATACAAGACTGGTACCTGGTTCTATCCTAGTTTCCCATAATGCATATTAATGCCTCAGTGGCCTGTGATTTGGCCCCGCCCCTCTGTGGGCGTGGTCTAACGGAGAGGAAGAAACCGTTTTTCTCCTCTGGGCTAAAGTGACATCGTCCTGCTCCTTTGCTAGCTGCTTCGCTGAGACGTCAAAGCGTCAACACCTCCAGGCATTAACCTTATCTGAAAATAAAGCAGGTAGGATTTAAACACATTTTTAAAAAAAATAACTGCTTTCGTCTCTGTACTGTTTTTGACGTCAAAGTCTAACTGCGACGAGCGGAGCCGTGTGAGTCCGGAGCTACGCGGATTACGATTAACTGAATGTGTAATAGAAAAAAAAAGTGAATAGACCGTTAATAACATACATTAACACGTTTAAGAAACTAATTAGATATTGTATGATAACTTAAGAGTAGTAAAGGTTTAAGGACGGTGCAATAAGTACACGTTTACTCGAAGACTGTGCAGTGTGTGTGTGCGTGCGTGTGCGTGTGTGTGTGTTTAAAGTGCAATACTAGATCATATCTGTATCGGTTAAGGCTGCCACAGTTATTCGATTATTGATCATTAATTAAATAATCGTCAACTATTTTGATTATCGATGTGAGTGTTATTGTTTTTGTGTTTGTTGTTGTTGTTTTTTAATCTAACAAGTAGTCGATTAATCGAGAAAAATAATCGCTGGATTAATCGATCATGAAATAATAATAGTTAGTTGCAGCCTTGATCTCTGTGACCTTGTAATTATCATGGTTTCCTTTTACAACACATTTTCTTTTTCTTGTCAAAAAGCAGCACAGAACAACAACAGTAGGAAGGTCATTCTATTCAACACTAATACACTTCTTATTAAAGCAGTAACATTAGTGTTTGAGTTTTCCTTCACTTAAACAGTCAATACTGTGAGGAAAACTCCTACAAGGAGTGTCAGCGACAGGAGCCGTTAGTTTTATAATTAAATCATAATTAAAATAAAATCCTGCTTAGTCAGTAAAACTTTTTTAATGGTAAAATCAATTCTTAAATCGAACTTGAAGTCACTTCAGTCCCTTCATCCTGGTGCCTGGACAGATCCAAAGTGACACACGAACAGAAAATACAAACAGAAGTATAATTAATTGGAAATATTAGTGTTATAAACAACTATATACGTAGAAGCACGGTTAATCTTGCAGTTCTTTTTATTTAATGATTAGTTTATACAGTGCTGCCCATTGCAGCATCTCAGAGCAGAATGTTGAATTATTTCTGCCCAAACCCTAATTACACACTGAAAAACAGCAAATATTCCATTGTTTCTCCCAAAAAATTATAGTGCTTTGAATGGATTATTAACCCTTAGTACCCTTCCATTACGATATGGAAACGTATATACAGAGGCTATAATCACATGCAGGAAAGTGTCTTATATCCCTATAAACATACAGCCCATGTTCGTTTGTCATCCCCACAGTCATCACCATTAATAATACAGTAGAAAATATGGATTAACCTTGCGTACTTGCCATTAAATTTGTATTATTGAGGTGTGTTTGTTTTTGTGCTCTGGCTGAGTTGGAGCATCTTCTGGGAAAAATTGGAATTATCCAGAAAGCTTCTTTATCACTTAAGTGCAACTTATAACCAGGTTTAGTGTTTCTGTCACAGATAGAGTTGAGAGTGTAATAGAACAGGGCAGTAAAATCATTCTGTTTTCCTTTTAATTTTTCAGCCAGGATGTCCAGGGAGCAGCAGGCAGTAGCACGTGTCAGAAAAGCCTTTGAAACAGGCAGGTCCAAATGTTTAGACCATCGCATCCGCCAGCTGAAGAACCTGAAGAGGTTATTCACTGAGAGACAGAACGAGATATCGGATGCCCTCAAGAAAGATCTCAACAGGGTGAGTATTGATTCTAAAGTCATCATTATCTGGTTGTAAGTAGCTATGGTATATCGAGGATACAACTCAGGAGCAAGTCATTCTCAACTGTCTATCATAATGTTTCAGTGTGATAAAAACTCTAATGTCTCTGCTGCAGAATCATTTATATATTGAAAAGGAAACTCCCAACACAAACAAAATATATTAATTCGTCCATACATTCATTCAGTAAAAACATAAATGTAATTGCAAGGAACATTTTATTGTGTGTATTTGTAATGGATCACTCAATGCCGGAGCGCTCAAGCTTTACCGGGAGAATTTTGGAGGCTAACCCTAACCCCAGAACAACAATTCCCATGATCCCACATGCTGCTTTCAATGTAATCAAACTAGGTCCTCTGATTTGATTGAGAGAGCCCAATGACAGAATTTACAAAATGTGTGTGTTTAAAAATAAATGTTGCTTTCACCCTCAGAGTGATGTAGGGTCCCAGCTGTATGAGACCCTGGGTCTAGAGGGGGAGATCAACCTGGCCATCAAGAAGCTGAAGGAGTGGGCCGCCCCTCGAGCCGTGGAGAAGACCCTTGTGACTATCTCAGACACTGTCTACATCAAGCCGGAGCCACTGGGTGTGGTGCTGGTCATCGGATCCTGGAACTACCCATGGGCTGTCACCATCCAGCCACTCGTTGGAGCCATCGCTGCAGGTATTGTAGCGTGTGAGAGAGGCATAACAATCTCAGTTTACAATTCTATCTGATCTCATTGACATTTCCCCCCGTAATCACACTAGGTGAAGGTGGCACCACCACAGGTGTAGTTTGTTAGCATTTTTGTAGCAAGGAGTGTTATTATCATAACCACAGTTTGCTTTTTGTGTCCTGACATTTCCTAACCTGTGTCTGATTAGTGTGGGCCAAAAGTCATTCTGTGAACTTCATACACAGTCATGAGCAACAAGATAAGCGTAGATGGAGTAAATAAAAAATCTGCCCTCTTTCATGTAGGGCTGGGCAGTAATTCGATAACAGTGTATATTAGTATTTTTTTTAATCAATGCCAAAATAAAAAAGGTTCAGTATATATCAAAATAAAGTTTATTCTTTTTAGTTTGTTGCTCGCCTGTGATCGTTTTAGATCACAGCACTGCAAGAGCTGCTCCGCCTACAGGGTAAATTTGTATTTCATTTGAATATAAACTAATTTGTCACAAACATTGGCAGCTGGAGGATTGTCGAGTCCAGTCACTCAGCCACCGAGTGTTTGCAAAACATGGACTTTATCCTTTGCGCCATTGTGTCATCATATATTACATGAATGCCAATGTCTGCTTAGTAGAGCATAAGTCCTTTCTGTTGATATATTGGCAGTGCAGTCTCAATACAGGCATCATAGAATGACTATAAACACATTTTAGGTTTAGTTTACTGATGGTATTTTCAGGTTACATGGTAAGAAGGTGTATTCAAATCAATAAAATGCAGTGTAACTCTGGACAAAGTTGAAAATAAGATATAAAATAGAAGCAGCAATCGACACATTGGAAAACAATCTGTTTTTCACCAGAAGAACAACCGATGCAAGAACTTAAGGAGATTAATGCTTAATTTGAAACATTTGATTTCTTTTCCAACATTTTATAAACACTGTGGTTTCTCTTTTTCTAATGTATCCTTTAAAGAGATATTTTTGACACATTTCTGAGGTAAATTGAGATAGACCGTAAAGATTGTTCTATCAAATCTATTGAGTGTGCGATTTGTGTCACATTTGTTGTTTTCCTGTGCAGGTAATGCAGCTGTAATTAAGCCATCTGAGCTCTGTGTTCACACTGCAAAGCTCATGGAGGAACTGCTGTCCATGTATATTGACAAAGTAAGGCTGGATTACATCGTGTCATCAGCATAACACAGCACCATAACAATTCATTTTAGTGGAGGATATTCTTTTTCATTATTTAATGAACAACGAGCTAGAAGTCCAACAACATAAGACTATTGTTATTTATTGAGTTGTGACATTATTTTTAAACAGGCTTTGTTTCTGTTTTTATAGACCACTCTGTTTGAGGCAATGGGCTATTAAATGGCAACCCAGCATGACATCACCCAATGATTTGAATGTTTTTAACTTCTAACTTCTACCTTATTGGACTTTTTGTTTCTGCCCTGCATGTCAGGAGCTTTACTCGGTAGTAACTGGAGGAGTATCAGAGACCCAGGAGCTGCTGCGCCAGCGCTTCGATCACATTTTCTACACCGGAAACAGTATGGTCGGCAAACTGATCATGGAGGCTGCCTCCAAACACCTGACACCTGTGACTCTGGAACTTGGTGGAAAGAGCCCCTGCTACATCGACAAGAACTGTGACATCAGCATAGCGTGCAGGTTAGAATAGTTTAAAAAATCAATATTCTCCAGTTCTGAAGCTGTTTCTCCCTGACACTTCTTTGTTTACTTTGTCACTGCAGGCGTATCACCTGGGGAAAGTACAGTAACTGCGGTCAGACTTGCATCGCACCTGATTACATCCTTTGTGAGCCCAGCATCCAGGAGAAGGTCATTGAAGAGATCAAGAAGGCCATTAAGGTACTGGAGACCTGAAAACGCTATAATAATAATGAGGGTTGCGATATGTCTAATCCACTAACTAATCTAAAGATATCTTACGCCTTATCCACTTTTGATAGTCAACTAGTCATCGATTCTAGAAATGTTGAATTGACTGATCAGAACCTCAGTTCAAGTTTAAACTATACAGCCTAAAAGCACAACAGACTCTTTGCAGTCATTCCCAAGTTGTCCAGCAGAGGGTGCTCTGAGCACAGTTTGAGCACAACAAGTCATACATGTTAGTATTCATTTTGTTCAGCTTGTATAGAGTGACACAGTAATGATCACTACATCTCACCATTAATTCCAAAGACCGTTGATTCTGGCTACTAACCATTCTTTATGTAATATTATATTGCATGGTTTCCTCTGGCAGGAGTTCTACACAGACGACCCAAAGACCTGCACCGACTATGGACGCATCATCAACCAGCGCCACTTCAAGAGAATAATGGCCATGATAGACGACAGCACCGTGGCCGTAGGAGGCGGCTCTGATGAGTCAGACTGCTACATCGGTAACACACGTGTCAACCACATACAAAAACTATAGAACGCAATTTTAGAACATGAACAACACATTTTGTTCCTCTGTTGTTTATATGTAGCTCCCACTGTTTTGTGTGACGTGAAGCCAGAGGCGAAGGTCATGCAGGAGGAGATATTTGGACCTCTGTGTCCCATCGTGTCTGTCAGCGGCCTGGATGAAGCAATAAAGTTTATCAATAAGGGAGAGAAACCCCTGGCCTTGTACGTCTTCTCTTCAGATGATAAGGTATGTAAATACTAAACAGACACGTGTGCAGACATACATCCAGATTCTACATTAAAGTTTGTGGGTATAACGTCATTATCTCTGTGCAGGTGATAAAGAGAATAGAGGAAGAAACCTCCAGTGGAGGACTGCTGGCCAATGATTGTCTTGTGCACTTCTCTGTCAGCAGTCTGCCTTTTGGAGGCGTGGGTGAGTTCACACAGCACCGACTTGTCACAGAAATGGTACAACAAATATGATATAGGAAGGGCCTGCAAAAGGGAAGTAAGTTGGCTTATAGTTGTATTGGTGTGTTCAAGAAAACACTGACATCAGACAGTTTGGGCTTTGTGGTCAAATGAACTTCAGTAACCTCTAGTTTAACTTCTCTGGCAGCTTTTGCACAAATTTTGAGAAACTTCACTTCACCTCACTGTCTATTTGTGATCGACAGGGTACAGTGGTATGGGTTGCTACCACGGTAAGTTCTCCTTCGACCAGCTGAGCCACAAGCGCGGCTGCCTCATCAAAAAGCTGAACATGGAAGGCGTCAACAGCATGCGGTATCCGCCTCACACGGCCAAGAAGCTCGGCAGAGCGCGCTTCTTCATTTTGAAGACGCTGGACCTGGGCTGGATTGGGCGGATGATGCTCTTAGCCCTCCTGGGTGTAGTGGCTGCTGTTGTGCTGCAGGTGAGTTGAGGAGGTCCCATGACCTTCATGGTCCCATATTGTTTTCTATTGAAAAATGCCCTTATTCTAATAAACTAGGGAAATAGTTTTAAATTAATTTGTATTACATTGACATGTCTGCAAAACTGCAGGTAGATGGACTAATACATTAATAACTAACCTTAACTACACTCTTAGAAATAAGGGCTCCAAAAGGGCTGAGGTTCTACCATTTGCTTCTGAAAAACCCTTTCCCGAAGAAAGAGTTTTTCAAGGGTTCTTGGTAACACTAATGGTTCCAGTAAGAACCATTTTGATCCAGAGAACCCTTTAAAACCCCTTTCCTGAATAAAGGGTTTTAAAAGGGTTCTTGGTGGAACCCTCCAAAAGGGTTCCAGGTAGAACCTTAATAAAAAAAAGGGTTCTCCTATGAGGACAAGCCGAAGAACCTTATATGGTCGACTTAGAACTTTTATTTCTAAGAGTGTAGTCACCTATCCTTTAACCAAATCTATACCTGATTCTAGTTTCAACCCATAAATACATGGGAAAGTGACAGACCTTGAGGAAAATGTCCAAACTGTCCTCGTTTTATGTGGTTATTACTTTTAGTTGTTTGGTTTTTTTTGGTCCTGTCTAAAAGACATTAGTCACATGTCTTCCACCACTGCACTCTGCAACTAACATACATTCCCCATCACCCACGGCAACACACCGCTCTATAGCACCACCACCAGGCAAAAATATGACGTTTACTTTGTTTATTTTCCAGAAATATCTCCTTTGAAATCATCCTGCTTCTTACTGGATGACAAACTAAGTCGTTTCGACCCCTGTTGGACCAGAGAGGAAGAAGCTAACCTAATATTCCAAGCACCACTGGAATATGTTAGGTGTTGCCTTAATACCATAGATAATTCAGCATCACAAGTGTCAGGAAGTGATTCTTTTATCCTGAAGCGCTTAAATCTCTGCTAATTTTTTTAAATCTTTTACGATCAGGTTTGTGTGTTTGTTTATTTAGAAAATATATTACAATACAGAGGGTTTTTTTTCAAAAATGAAGTAAGAAAGGAAGAGTCCCGTCTTAATTGTACTGTGAATTTACAACATCAGTTCTCATAGAACAAAAAGTGAACTTTGATTAACTTGTGATTTTTATCATATTGTTTTAATATAAGAGTCCACCTGTAGTATTTTATTTTGAGTCCATTCCATTTCAATGATGGGAACTTGAAGGCACTTTGATCATTTCTGTCCAGTGGTTTTGTTTCATTATGTGACGACTGAGAAAAAAAGACTTGTTTATGAAGGACATTTTTATTTCATGTATCTTAAGCATTTAATGTACGTAAGGAATTACTTTTAATCACGTGTTAAATAGTTGCTACATGTTCTCACACTAAACTCTTCATGGAATTCAAGTCACAATAGTTATATAATACAGTAAATATGCATTTATAAAGAATTATTGGACAAAGGTGCCTGATGTTGTTGTCGTATTGTTTTTTTTTGCTATTGATTATATATTTACCTGCCATTTTATTAGGTACACATGACGATGAATTAAGTGACACCTGGTGTGTTCTTCCACCTGGTTGTTATGAGTTACTTTAATCTCTCGATCATACTTTTTTTTCGCCCGTTAAACTGGATATTTTCTCCTCTAATCCAGGTGGATTAGCAGTTTGTGAAATACTCATAGGTCAAAATAGTAATAATTAGAGTCACCTTATCTTTCGCTTCATCTTAATATAATTTCATGTTTCTTTAAAACGTTTGGGACCCACTGGTATAGAAAATACATGAGGTACATTGTAGTACATAAGCTGTATATTTCTCATATTAGCACTTTATGTATATATAAAGAGACTCTGCAGCGCCCTCTAGTGCCTGAAAAACCTTGTGTTTTCACATGTGCAGCTGTTCCAAAACCTCTTTATCAATGAAAGTGTGTGAGATTATATTTATAATCACTGATCACTGAGTTATAAGCTGATTCCATATGATCTGTAAATATGCAGTACCCCGGTTTATACACCAGGTGTCAGTCTTCACACGTACATGTACACACACCTGTCACGTGAGGACATTTTGCTCAAAGACACCTTTATCCCTTTTTCTTATCTTTTTTTTTTGGCATTTACTGGAAGTTCTTAACCTTAAGCTTAACCTTGACCCTAACATGTCTTCACCTTGAAAACGTGATAATTGTCATGATGTGGATGTTTTTGTCCCTATAACGAAGACAAGTCCCCATAATGTGATCGTATAAAGAGATTCAGGTCCCCGCAACATGACTAATACCTGGACCTCACACACACACACACACACACACATTTCCCTCCCACCTTCAAACCCTGCACAGAGTCAGTATGTGAACATGAACCGGCTGGAATTTAGTCCATCGGGATCTTCTCTGGTCTTTGTGCTGGTCCTGATCATGGGTTTTTGTCTCTACCTCCTGACTCTGCTGTCACTCTTCTCTCAGTCCACAGGTAGGACACGCACACACACACACACACACACACACACACATAGAACACATACAGTATAAAAACTATATACTAAGGTTTTGCCTTATTTTATCATGTTCACACATCTGCAGCCAAATCTGTTACCGTGACAGTTTGACTTTATAAATCCTGATTTTTAGTTAATCCTTAACATCAATTTGTTGCAGCTCCTTTAATTACATTATACTGAAGATTGGAGAGTGGAGAATTGTACGTATTAAATAACAAGACTTCAATGATAGAGCTATAAACAAGCATTATTTTCATTACCATTTCATCAGACTCTTTAATTTCTCAGGAAATCTTGATTTTATCCAGATTAAAATAATTTTAATTAATAATGGGGTTTTTTCTTGAAAATGGACATAAACGATTACATATTCATATAAAAAGTAAGCATAAAGTGAGATCATTTAACAAAGACATGCCAATACACTTACAATTTGCATTGTAAGCTGTAATTACTTTATATTTACATTAACATTCTTTTGAACCCCAAAAGGTGCTTTAAACAATTTAAATTCCATCCAACACCAACACTACTAAAAGGAACTAAAAGTACCTTAAAGGGATACTTGAGTAAAAGTATCTTACCAGAACAATTCTTCTAATTTTATTTTGTAGTAACGAGTAAGAAAGATAGTAAGGAGGAAATGTAGTGGAGTCAAAGTAGAAGTTGCTAGATATACAAATAAAGTAAAGTTCAATTTTCAAATACATTGTTTTTACAGATTATTTTCTTGTTGTTGTTGATCCTCTGAGATGCTGACTCATCACAACAACAACAACAACAAAAAAGCACTCAAATTTAAGGGAAAATAAGGAAAACCAAGTAAAGCTGTTTGGATTTCCAGTGACGTGTCTTTTGGGTTTGGACACAGGTGAATGAGCCAGGTGTGCATTGTTCTCCGCTGGTGAGAACTGCTGTCTGCTTTCAAAGAACGGCATTGTGGGAGTCAGCGGGGTTAATCTGTGCTCCTATATTAGCTAAATGGTTTCTCTGCAGCACCTTTTCATTCCCACCACGCAGTCGGACACCGGAGTTTCACTCACATCTGCGAAACAATGCACGAGCACAGATAAATGACTTGATCAGCACCTGCAGCGTGGAAACAGTCCACGACATGAATAAAGGTTTTATTCACTGTTCATTTGAAATAATCCACATTACATTGTTTTTTTTTCAATTTTTATTCAGTTTATTGTGACTTGTATACATATATATGATATGATATCATGAACACTTAGAAAACTTTATAACTTCCTCAAGACGTGTCAAGTTTTATATATAATTCTAGATTCATTTGTATTACCTTAATAAGACTTAACAAGAGTTAATAATAAGACTTTATATACAATGTTTTTAAACATAAATATGTCTTTTTAAGTGTTAATAAGGACATACACAAATAAACATGGTTATATTAGACACTTTTTTACCAGTTTATTGTCCTGTCAAATAACCATAAGATGTGTATTAGCAATATTAAGGTTGCATAAGTAGTAATTAATCTTCATGAACACTGGCTATTTCTTACTCGCCACCTTAGAAGCACTCACTAGAAATGTCAAGTTTTATATACCTTATAATCCTGGATTTATTTATTTATTTTAGTCACATTAATATGACTTAGCAAGTTTTAACTATGGAGGAAACGTGACGTAATAATAAATAAATAAATGCATAAATAAATAAATACAGGAATAATTAAATAAATAAATGTAGGTGCACAGAAATGTATAAATAAATGTTAAGCATTTATTTATGTATTTATTAATGCATTTATTTATTTATTAATGCATTTATTTATTTATTAATGCATTTATTTATTTATTGATGCATTTATTTATTTATGCATTTATTCCTGTATTTATTTATTTATGCATTTATTTGTTTATGTTTTCCTATATATGTTTATTTATTTATTCCTTTATTTATTTATTCATTTATTTATTTATTATTACCTCAGGTTTTGTCCTCCGTAGATAACAAGACCTTGTGGGATATCCATATTAGTGTAAATACAGACAAACAAAATTAAACATGTTTATTATTGCACTATTTAGGGCACTTATTAGAAATGTGCAAACAATTTATTTGCATACATGGTAATTCATCTTCATTAACCCTTAATATTTCTTATTAGCAACCTTATAAGCACTTACTAGAAACATATCAAGTTGCATATACCTCATAATCCAGGATTAAATAATAAGACATACAGTAATATGTGTTAATAACAAGACCATATAAGATGTTTATTAGCTATAATTAGCTTTCATAAGTGCAAATTCTTCATTAACACATTATGATAAACAATAACTAGGTTGCAAAAGTGGAAATTAACCTTATAAACTCTAGAAACATATCAAGTTGTATATACCTTATAATCCTAGATTAAATGTCTACAAATCCAATAAGACTTAATAAGTCTTAATGTCAAGACCATATAAAATGTTTCTGAACATAAATATGTCCATAACTTAAAGGCTCTTATTAGAAACTGTCTTTTCCTGTCACAAACAATAATAATGTTTATTTATTAACAATAATTGATTAATTAATTATTTCATTAATAACAATCTATTACAAGACGTGTATAAACATAAATATATCCATATTAGGCTCTTGATAGAAACCTGTTAGCAGTTTATTGGCCTGTCATCAACAATATTTATGTAGCATATGTGGTAATGAATCTTTATTAATACTTCTTGTTATAAGCACTTCTTATAAGAATATTATAAGCATAGGGATGACAGTGAGATATATTGTCATCGCTGTGGTTTCAAGTTCAAACTTATTAATAATAATATTGTCTCAGTGTTTGGGTAAAAAGTTCAACGCTCTCACAAAGTCAAAGTCTTGTGACTGTGAAGCACCATTAATTTCTTGAAAAACTTTTTGTGTATTTGACCCAAAACAAAAGAGCAACTAAATAAACCGGTAATGTGAGAATTAATCATTATCCTGGATTATGTACGTGTGACTTCTCAAAGTTCAGCTGCTCGACACAGACGCGTCAGCTGAGTTTGTGGTTAATGGAGCGTGAGCGTGAGAGCAATTAATGCAGATTATTATAAACTGTTTGTTTGACACTGAGTCTGAAGTTATTGCATCTGTGAAATTATTCAAGTTGATATCAGTGTATTGTTGCTTGTATAAATGACATTATTGTACTCAATAAATAAATAAATGAGTCCTTTATTGGTCATGCAGGCGGAAATGACTTCTCTCCATTGAACCCTTTAACACTGAAGCCTCAAAATGTCCTTATTTTAACCACAAAGTGTCCTGTGAGTAAGTGCTTTTGCCCATTTTTCAGAATAACTTTCAATATCTGGCAGTTATTTACAATTTACTGCATGTTAAAATGGTGCATAAACAATTTAAATGTCTTTGTCTAAAGGTCCAAAAACAGGCCAAACAATGGAACCTATGTACAGGTGTTCAACTCTCAAAGACACTTATTCTCCAGCTTCTTACAACAGCACAAGTAAAATTACCGTAATAACCACACGTTGGCTTTAACTTGCAGCTTCTGAGATTTCAGAAACTGTTGGAATTCTTCCGATACCGAAAACCACTAATGCAAAATACGCATGAACATGTCGTTGATAGTTCATAACAGATTCATTAACTGTCTTGTCTAAACTTATAACTTGATACAATTGTTGTATTTCTGCTCCTGGTCTCTTTCTTCTGTCTTCTTTCCTTTCACCACAATCGGTCTAGGCAGATGTCGGCTGTACATCTTTGCATCTTGTTCTGTCAGAGATTTCCTCGTTTTTCTTCTTCTCTCCACTGATCCTCAGTGTTTGCTCAACAGTTTTTTGCCTTACTCTGTACAGTGCCTTGAAATAATGTATGTTGTGATTTTGGTGCTATACAAATACATTGAATTGAATTGAATGTGTTTTTGTGTCCAGCTCAGTGGTGTTACCAGAGCCAGTACTCCTGTGATGACACATGCAGAGGTAAGACCACATTATTTAGTTTGGACTTTTTGTTTTTAAAATGAGTCACTTTTAAGTGGTTTTTAGAGTGAGTTTGCTGTTTTTTTATTCTGTAAATGCTCAGTTTATTTATTTATTTTGTAATACGGAGTATTTGCCAGATGCAAGGTAAGTATTGTGTCACAAAAACCCAGCAAAAGATGCCATTTTAAAAGTTTATGTAGGACAGATGAGGAACAGTCTACACAGGAAAGTCGCCTGAAGTTGGAGTTAGAGGTTGGATGCAGTTAGTATATATATACTGTATATGTATATATATACTAACATAACAACATAAATATTAATATTAATATTAGTATTTGATATCAATAATTAAGTCAGATGTAAGTGAAAACAAATCAGCCAAATGAAAGTACAATATAATTACATATAATATTTTTTTTATAGTTTATTTAAAAAAACACTTTTTGTGCAGAGTGGTACAAGTATGACATTAGACCCAGTCCTAGATTATTTTGTTGCCTTTTTGGAGTTTTACTATTGGTTGTTTTTGTAATGCTGCATGTGACCATTAGGGGGTGCTGCTCTGAATCTATCCCCTTGGTTTCTACAAGATTGCTTTGGGAAGTCAGGCAACAAAGAGATGTGGAAAAACTGCTCCTTGGCAAATGTTCTGTGTGAAAAAGTGTACATGGAAATATATGATATTAAGTTACACGTCCTTTTCATCTTTTACCACTAATTTTTATCGTTATCATCAATTCTCTCTTCCTGCCTCTTATAGCGTGGTATACAGTGACAATGCTTTATTGCCCAGAGGGACGAGAGTGATTTGACCTGTTCTCTCAGTTGCAGGGGAACATATTCTTCATATCATAGTCAGCAGACTCTGAAATTTGATGATGTTGATGCTGCTGTTTCGTGTCCTCTAGACCCGAACCATTGGGCCGCTCAGTTCCCCAGCTGTGGAGGATTACGTCAGTCTCCCATTAACATTGTGACCAACAAAGTGCACGTCAACAGCGCCTTGCCGCCCTTCGACTTCATCGGTCACACCAATGTCCACAACATCACAGTGGAAAACAAAGGGCATTCAGGTAACAAGGAGACATCGCGTCGTCAGACCTTTTGTTTCAGTTTTGGTTTCTTCCAGATGTTGTAACATCTGTGTTGTAAAGCCAGTGAAGTAGGGACTAGTCGATACTACTGTATATATGCAGAAAAGATACTGGACAGTGGATCGGAAAGAAAAAAAGTCAAGTCCACTTTATTTCTAGAGCACGTTTAAAAGCAACTAGGGTTGCGAAAAGTGCTTTGCAGAATTAAAGGTAGAGCGAGAAGGTTTAAAGCATAAAATCATAAAAGTAAAACAGTAAAATCCCATTCAACTAACCCTAACCCGTACAAAAGATATAAATGACTGATATTAGTAGATCCCAAGTACACTCTTAGAAATAAGGGTTCCAAAATGGTCCTTCTACAAAGGCTGAGGTTCTACCTGGAACCATTTCCAAAGGGTTTTTCAAGGGTTCTTGGTAACACTAATGGTTCCATTTTGATTCAGAGAACCCTTTAAAACCCCTTTCCTGAATAAAGGGTTTTAAAAGGGTTCTTGGTGGAACCCTCCAAAAGGGTTCCAGGTGGAACCAAAAAGGGTTCTCCTATGAGGACAAGCCGAAGAACCTTATATGGTTCTGCTTAGCACTTTTATTTCTAAGAGTGAACTATATCAGATACCAGTAAAAAGTCAAATATCGTGCGTCTCTACATTAGGTATGTGAGTCTTTAGTTGCCGTTTGTCTCACAAAAAGGACAATTTTATGGTGGACTTTCATGTTGATCCGTCCTATAATCTCCTGAGACAGTATTTGTTTGAGATTTGGAGACCTTTCAGCAACAAGCCAGTGCTGCAAGTTCCTCTCCAGAAGTTCCATAAACTTCCGGATGAGCAGGCACTTTTTTTACACTATTGTTCCAAAACACACACATCACCTGCATAAATACAGACATTCTTTCTTCCCCACAGCTCACTTTGCTCTGCCACAGTCAGTGCGACTGACCGGAGGAGCTCTGCCCGGTCACTACAGAGCCGCACAGTTCCACTTCCACTGGGGAGGGAACGGGAGACCGGGCTCGGAGCACACCGTCGATGGAGAGAGATTCCCCATGGAGGTACAGCACAGTACATCAGTCTGGAGGCAGCACCAAATGTTGAGGAAAACAGACAAAAATTGGAAAAATACATATGTAAAAGTGGTGCAAAATGGCTCAGTAGCGCCCCCAAAGGTGGAACCCATTAGGACAACGGACAAAAAACTGGGACCATGAGTTCAACTCAACAGGAAGTCGGCCATTTTGAATTTGGCAGGTTCAAAAGGACGCAGCCACGGCAACCATTGGAATTTGGGGGGAACTTCAACAATTATTATTTTAAATTTATTGTAAATTTGGATCATTTATTAATTTATATTTTATAAAACTTAATGTGCCACTTTTAAATTGACATACAACTGATACACTAAAAAAAAGTTTCAACATTTCAAGGCAACTATTTAGTTTACAGCCCAACAAAATATATATATATATTTTTTTTAAGTTCCATCAACTAATATTATTTTGTTATACAACCTTGTAAGTTGTGCCATATCAAAATTCAAAATTAATTTTTTTTATTTAATTTTTAAATTATCTTAACAAAATTAGTTTGAAACAAAATTTTGAGTTGGCACAACTCTAACTTACAAGTTTGTCTAACAAAATATTTTGAGATGTTTTGTGGGCTGTGAACTCAAAAATTGATTACAGTTTTTTTCAACTTTTTCTTTTTACAGTGTAGTGACTGCTTATCTACGATTTTGCTTCTCAGTTATGATAAAAATGGTTATCATAATTATTTATGAGTATTCCTTGGTAACAGGAACCAATGGTTTAAATGATCTGAGTATCTGAGAGTCTAACATCTAACTGTCACCACTTTTCTTGCCTCATTTGAGCCAAATCCATGTTTTTTAATTCCAGTCTAGTCTGCGTGGACTTCATTCTAACCCTCTCCTCTCTTTTTCAAGTTGCACATCGTCCACATTAAAGAGCCGTATGGTTCTCTGGCAGAGGCGGAACATGACATGGCAGGAATCGCTCTGCTCGCCTTCCTGTTTGAGGTACTTTGCGTTCTTAATAACTTCATAACAACATTACACTTGTGTCCTAACACTGACGGCGTCCTCACAGGAAACAACAGACGACCATCCTCACCTGGACGCAATAATCAGCGCTTTGGGCCGAGTGCAAAACAACGGTATGAGGAAAACGTGACATGATGAACTTTGATGATGACCTGGAGAACAGAACAGTTTGACACTTCACACTTCTTTTTGTGTGTTAAGGCAGCAGCTCGGTGATCCCAAACTTCAGACTCAGCGACATTATTCCGCCCTCCAAGGACCTTCACATGTACTATCGCTACGTGGGCTCCATGACAACACCAGGATGTGAGCAGGCCGTCGCCTGGACCGTGTTTCACAGGACGCTGTCCATCAGCAGTCGACAGGTGAGCGAGTATGAGCAGCCGCAGAGGTTAAAGCTGCACTATGTAACCTTTGTTGATTTTTGGAGTTGTTATTCTGCCTTTGTTTGTTTGGGTCTTTGTGAACAGGAAGGATGTAACATTATTTATGTCAAGCAATACTATCAGACCCGACTGTAGAAGGGTTCTGGGCACTTCTTTGTGTTTTCAGTCAGTCTCCTTTGAGGTCGTCTCAGTTTACGAGCTCAGCTCTGCTCGTCTCGACAAACAAATGGCATCTTGTGTGCAGCATGGGAATATTGCCGCGTAACATGAGCTCCAAACATAAATATACAGAGACACAAAGATTGAGAGAACGAGTCATGTGATAGACCATTGATTCCCAAAGTGTGGGCTGCAAATTTTACATTACATAGATTTAGAAATACATATATTGACTAAAACAAAGAATTTAAAGGTGCATTATGTAATAACTCTAAAGCAACTGGTCATAAAATCCTCCTAATGTGTCACAGAGACTCAGGAATAATGTTCATATAACAAACTGAACTCACCAACAACAACAGTACAGACAAAATATTTGCATTAAAAAAATCTTTTGCAAACTGCAAATCATGTTTATGTTTTGAAATCATGTTTTGGCATGTGGCGCCACCTACCGCCGTCTACCAATCATTGCAGTCAGTAGAGTCTCAGCTGCCGAGCAACCACGGGTTGCCAGTTATGTCAGAAAACGAAACCTAAAAGACCTCGGTATTTTGAATTTGAATGTTGTAACCGTTTTTGGCCACATTCTTACATATGGCACCTTTAAATTATGTATATTATTCTTTTTTCTGACCTAGTATAGCAGATAATACAGTATAGCAATATTGTGACAGTTTATGTCTAAGTATCCAGTGTCAACATTTCCATTTCCAAGTTACGCACTACAGCTTTACTTACATACAGTACTGAGTTAACACTCGGTAAGTGATGACACAAAAAACCACACACTTTGAATCTCAGGGAAAATAACTGTTGGATTTGACCTTTTGACCCGTTTTGGTTGACCTCTCGTCTCCTCACCAGCTGGACTCCGTGGTGAAGCAGTGTAAATTCTGGACGGGCCAGCCCATGACCGACATCTTCAGACCAACGCAGCCTCTGGACGGCAGAGTTGTCTACCGCTCCAAAGCTGCTGCGCCTCCGTCGAGCGCGATGCACTTGTGGTTCGGCGTTTTCTCACTCGTGCTCGTAAATGTATAAAATGGCTGTGTGCTCGCGAAACAACTGATAACTCTGTTTATACTTCAGTCAACGACTACTACTGAACACCAACGCGAGTGAATTAAATCCAACTGTTGTGACAGGGAGAGAAATATTATGTGAAGTGAACATTACTTGTTATGTTCCATAGTTTTTCACTTTCTAGAAATATTTTTTACTTTTATTTACACTTAACGATCATTTATATGATAGATTTTTTGCCAGATTAGCAGAGAAATAGACGATTAACGGACTTCTCCTCCAGCACCATCGTCACATTTGTGCTTTAAAAGTGACTTTTACTTTGAAACCATTTTGTTTCGCTGTCAGATTTGAACTTGACAGCAATAGCAAGCTGCTAACACGTTTGTAAACAGCCCTTTTGCTTCAACTAATCAAATATATCGACCCTATAATGATTATTTTTAATTTCTGAATGAATGACGTGTCACTATTCGCCTCTGGACACCAGGTTCCGTTTATATTCTGTCTCTCATCAAATGTTTAATAAGGCTTAAGTGATGACTAAAAATATAAAATAAGGGTGTTTAAAGTGTTAAGTCTGCGTGGTTTTATTTTGGTGAAGGGTTTCCTGTCTTCCTGTCTGCACATCTGTCCTGTCTGGTCTCGTTGATTCTGTGAATGTCTACACCTGCTGTTCATCACGTGTTTCCTCATCGTGCACCTCACGTTCCCCTTTTGGATTCCCTAATCTGCGCCATCTCGACCATCTCGCCTGACCATGATTTAGATTTATTGCCTGACCAAGAGTAAGACTTTGCTTTTGTTAAAATAAACTATTCTTGTTTGATCTGAGATCTCTGCGTCCGCATTGCACTCTGGTGTCCACGCTGTGCATTTAAAGGGGCTAGGTATTGTAATAAGTCATAAAACTACCATGACATGTCAAGTGAATGTTAAATTAAATGTCAAATTAACTACCTATTAAAACAATGGTATGGACAGTTAATCCACAGTTGACATTTTAATTTGGAGCCTGTATATGTTGTGGTTTAAATATAATTCCTCACAGATCTGGCTTTTGGTTCATGCAGGATTGGATTATCAATCTACCTGGCAACCACAGGTCTTTCAGAAGGAGGGTGGATTAGGACTGCAGTACCTGTTTTAAACTCTAGTTGCATAACTTACATAAAGTGTTTGTGATATTTATGTGATATAGATATGACATTACTCATTAGGCTGGAATAAACTTTATTGTTTTTATTATTTTGAGTATTTAACATCAGTCTTGATTTTCATTATCTGTGTGTGACAGTGTGAAACATAGGAGGATGTTCAGTCAATTCATGGGATATTAAGTCACAACAGGCTTCTTCAGAACTGATGAGAGGTAAAAGCTGAGATTCTACACCCTGGACAGGTCATTTTGACCTTATTTTGACAGTTAAGATAATAACTTCTTGTCTGTTTGTACAGAAAATTGTCTTGCATTTACCATTCTGACAATCGCAGACAGTAGACGGACATGTACGATAAAGTCGGAGCCAAAAATTCTGCAAAATAACATGCATTAAAATTCTCAATATAAAACAGATGTCCCTAAAAATCACTGAAACGTGGTTGAGGCGTGTGATTGACTAAGGAAGGAGATGAATTGTGGCAGTAAACCTGATTCTTCATTTCAAAGGGTAAAATTGGGCCGAGGTCAATGCGCCTGTTTCTTAAGAAGCCACTTTCTCAGGTGCTCCACCTGTGCGGCGATGCTACTCTTGGCCGTGCCTCCAGGGGCGCTGTACTGCTCCACGCTGCTCCTGTAGTCCCACACTGACGACACGTCGGTGGCAAACAGAGGGCTACAGAACATGAGAGACAGGGAGGTGATGATGATGTTACAAAATGGCTGCATGGAAGGAATTAAAGTATATAAATGTGTGTGTGTGTGTGTGTGTGTGTGTGTGTGTGTGTGTGTGTGTGTATGTGTGTGTGTGTATATATATATGTCTGTGTGTGTGTGTATATTGTATGTATATATTTTTATACATATATGTATTTATATATATAGATTTTACATGTATTTTTATAGATGTATATTTTCATATCCATATATATTATTTGTTAATGAAGAGAGAGAGATGATCACCTCAGGGCACTCAGGTCTTCCACACTGAGTTGATTCAGTGTCACATTTTTGGATTCGGCCATAAACACAGCTTTACCGGAGACACCGTGCGCTTCTCTGAAAGGCATCTATGACCAAGAATAATAGAATATTTCAGCCTAATCTTCATAATTTCAAGTGCTCACCTTGACCATAAACCACATGTAATGAGTTAAATGCAATTTGACGCCACATCTTTCATCCACTCACCCCTTTCCTGACGAGGTAGTAGGCCAGATCGGTCGCCAACATGTCAGGACTGAGAGCCGCTTCCATCACGCTCTGGTTGATCTGAAACGCAAACGTTTTGTTGTTTGAAAACAGTCTCAAAAAGTCCTCAGCATTATTCCCCCCCCCCCCCCCCCAGATGTGCATTGACATTTGCATTTAGACATTTTTCAATGTCTATCTGGTAACAGTGAGCAAACGCCACCTCTCATGGTGACCCTCTGACCTGCAGAGTTGACATGACTCCAGACGTCACTTGCAGCACGGCATGAACCGTATCGTAGCAGTCAAACATGGCCTCTTTATCTTCCTGTAGAGGGCAGCAAACGCAACACAAGGACGGTGTGTGACGGGGAAAAAAGAGAAAGAGAGGGGGAATTTTGGAGGATGTGAGAGCACAGAAACGCTGATACCTGCAGGTCTTTGTTGTAGGTGCTGGGCAGGCCCTTCATTGTCATCATGAAACCTGAACACTGGAAAACAGACAGAAGTTTAAAACAGTCCATTTCTAAGAGGTAATCAATCAAGTTAAATGCATTTTTTTTCCATTAAATCAGCTTTAAGCATCTCAATTTATTGCATCCATGTATGAGGGGAAGCTATTCTTGCCGATTCACTGCCCTATTTACTTTCAGACAATTTCCACTTTTCCAGTCTATCTTTAACACTTACTCGGCCAAAGACGCGACCTGCTTTGCTCCTGATGAGCTCCAGACTGTCAGCGTTCTTCTTCTGGGGCATCAGACTGCTGCCTGTGCTGCAAACACAATAAAAACAACACCACTAACCATAATAATTTATCCAAATATACTTCACTGTAATTTTCAGAATAAACTGCAGAGGCTGACCTGTAGGCGTCGGACAGTGTGATGAAGGAGAACTCCTTTGTGCTGTACAGCAGCAGATCCTCAGCCATTTTACTGAGGTGAGTCACACACAGAGACGCCCAGAACAAGAACTCGGCTTTAAGAAGGCAGACAGAGGCAACTTTAAATACTACTTCTTATTTAAAGGAATTCTTTTTAACAAATAATAATAGCGCTTACATACCGACAAAGTCTCGTTGGCCTGTTGCATCCATACTGTTCAGGCTGATGTCCTCAAACGCCAGCTCTGCACACATGCACAGAAGGAGAAATGGTGCAGAAATGGGTTTTGCAACTTGCAACAATTGACATGTTTGGTCACTTGGGGTCAGTGGAAACATCCTGTGATCCTGGCATTGACACATTTGAAGTGGTCATGGTTGTCAGATGGTTTTTTTTACCCAGTCAGCTGTTTCAGATGTCTTCGGATGTATATAAAATTCACAATGTCTTATAATTTAATACGTTTACTTCGTAGCTACTCTACTTCGCCGGTTCAGCTTCGACGTGACTAATATAATATTATTTGCAACTTGTGTTGTTATACCCCACCTTTAAGATACATATTCAGATATTAACATGTCTTAATCAGGTTAACCCTTAGTGCTCAGGTGGCACGGATCTGTGCCTGATTAGATGCATCCATGGTAAACTGCAGTGGGAATAATACACAACACCTTATATGGGCATTAAAAATCTGTTGTGTTGTGGGAAAAGTTATGATTAATTTTATATTTTTTAGGAGTGTGCTTATATAGTTGTAAAAATATTTTTTTTAATCAGATTGCCTCGGCTGTGCTGAAAAAAGGATATAAGACACTCTATATTGCAAATTCTAATAGCCTCTGTATTTAGTGTACATTTAAAGGTGCCATATGTAAGAATGTGCCCAAAAACGGTTACTACACTCTAATTCAAAATACCGAGGTCTTTTAGGTTTCCTTTTCTCCGCCATTGTAGCTCTGACGTAACGAGGCGGGTATGGCTGCAGCCCGGAGCCTCCAGTTGATAGCCCTCCCGTTGCCAGCCCTCCAGTCTCAGGCCTGGGCGTGTACAACCAAGAGTGTACAGCAAGCACACGCAGTCCAAAATACACCTCGCGGATTAGATCTCAGGGAGATTTACCGTTAGGTGGCAGTATTCCACTAACCTAAGCAATAGTGACAACCAAAAGAAAAGGAAGAAGAAGTTAATCTTTAGTGATGACAGGGAGGATGACTGAGTCACAGGTAAGTTTGTGAGCTTGTTTTCTGCAGTTAATTTCAAAACATGTTAACCCTAAAAGTAACGTTTTTTATGTCCATATAGTTTGCAGATTTCTGGACTATATATTACATATATATTTGTTTATTTGAGGAAACATGCGATTCCTTAGCCATTCGAAACGGCATCAGCGTTTGTCAGTGAATATCAGCTAAAGTTAGTTTAATGGTTGCATAACTTGATGGTTTGTTTGTATGAGTTTCCTTAAGCTACACACCAGTGTGTTTAAGAGGAACAGCCCACCGCAGGTGACGAGGTGCAGTGTGCTGTTCGCAAGTATGCTTTTGTTTTGTTTTTGCCATACCCACAGGGTATGTTGGAAGAGGAAGGCGAGGGGAGTTGCGGGGGATCTACTCCGAAGATCCCCACCCTGGATTCTGCAGCCAGAATGCCGGAATTAACTAATTGGCTGCCGTTCAAAATGGCTGGCAGTATAAAAACACAATATAAATAAAACAATTTAATCCAACTCTAATAGTATGTGATTATTTAAATGATATTTTACGCACAAACGGTATTCTGTATTCTGTGTACGAATGACTTCCCACGACTCTTATGTTACTTCCAATAATGTGATTATCTGATATAGATGTTGAACAATACATTTTTTTTTGCAGTATTTACTATTCATTTTATGTTCTGTATATTTTTTCCATTAAATTTTTTCGTCTGGTATTTTTATAAGTATTAGTATACGTATATACTAATAAGTATTAGCATGATTACTTTTACCCTTTGGTTAAAACACAATTATTAACAATACCGGACGCGAGGCTCCAGACTGCAGCCACACTTTGGCCTTTACTGAGGCATATCCAGGCAGGTTAAAGTGTGGAGCATACATCTCATGTTGAACAATACATTTTATACAATTTACCAGTGTAATTTTATGTTTATGGCAACAGACGAGCGGTTCCCGACGCAAGCTTTTATTTTGAAAATTATTTTCCTTGGGGGGCGTGGATTCATGGCTCAAATCGGGAGGGCTCGAAACGAGGGGCTCCGGTCTGCAGCCATACACTCTTGGACGTAACTGGCAACCCGTGGTTGCTCGGCAGCTGAGACTCTACCGACTGCAATGATTGGTAGACGGCGGTAGGTGGCGCCACATGCCAAAACATGATTTCATTGCAGTCTGCAAAATATTTTGAGAGAATATTTTGGCTGTACTGTTGTTGGTGAGTTCAGTTTATTATATGAACATTATTCCTGAGTCTCTTTGACATATTAGGAGGATTGTATGTTGCTTTAGATTTATTACATAATGCACCTTTAAACATAGTAATTTGAATAAAGTGAATAATTGTCAGCAGATTAATTGCTATTAGGTTGTATTTGTACCTTTCTGCAGCAGCTGCCTGTCAATATCGAATGGTGTTCCAGCGATGGCACCACTGAAAATGACATGAAGCCGTTTCATTAACAGACTGTGTGAAAATCGCACACTGTGTGTGTCTCTGTGTGTGTGTGTGTTGACAGTTTACCTGCCAAGGGGTAAAACATTAACTCTTGTCTTGATTTCCTGCAGCCGGTCCACGTCTCTGCTCAGAGCGACAGCGTGACTGAGCCGTAGTTCAACCAGCGAACACATGCAGGGATAAGCATGAGACTGTGAGCGAACCACACGTCGTGTGAGTCGAAAAT
Organism: Microchirus variegatus; assembly: GCF_963457635.1. Lineage (NCBI taxonomy): Eukaryota > Metazoa > Chordata > Actinopteri > Pleuronectiformes > Soleidae > Microchirus > Microchirus variegatus. The sequence goes on along the minus strand of NC_139806.1, from coordinate 24,151,805 downwards.
GTGGTCGACGTGCACCGGACTGAAAAGTGTCAAGGTCACCTTAGAATCCAGTGGCTCCATCTTATCGGCTGAGCTCTTTGCATGTGAGTGTAACCCGGAAATAGGACATCAATTTCCCTGAGAAACAGAAGGCAACACCTTTAAGAAAATACATTGATAATATATTCGTGTAAATGTGTGGTCTCATGTATCTTTGTCTTACACTGCTGCTCGCTCCACCATGGTAGATATGAGCTGTAGGGCGTTTTGTGTCAGGGTGGTGATGGCATCTCTCAGCCACAGCCTCATGTCGGTCACCACCTGGTCAACCACAAGAGAATAATGCACAGACTGCATCCTGAAAGCAAAACGCAGTGGCGACGGTTTGAATGCGGGTTTCAAACAAACCTGGTCGTTTCTGCTCCTGCCGGTGTGCAGCTTCCCCGCGGGTGAACCAATCAGCTCCTGAGAAAAGAAGCAGCCAGAGGACAGTAATATAACACTATAAGGAATAATTCATTAAAGCTGTAGTATGTAACCTTTTTTCTTTTTTTATATATATATTTGTTTTCAGAACAGTTGTCTCCAATTACATGTCAATCAAAATAAAATGGACAAATAGGGTAAAAATAAATAATGAAATTAATAAATAAAGTAGCAAATTAATGTCATTAAAAATAATAATAACAATAATAATAGTAGCTAAAAATGAATCAGTAAAAAGTAGTGCTGGGCGCATTAACCCGATAATGGCAGTTAACGAACGGCGCGTTTCCATGATGACTGACTGGAAAAAGACGCACGTGACGTCATGTTTTACGTGACTCCAGATTGTTAAAATGAGTCTCTAAAGTAATGGCAAACTTTATAAACAGAGGCGCACATACGCAGTACACAGTTACGCTGGTTATGCGTATATGCGCTGCTCTTTTCGTTTAATAAACAGACCGCTCCAGTTCGACTGTAGGCTCGCTAACTGCGCGAAAACGACCTAATGCGGCTAACGGAGCTAACTGGTAAACGGTGCCTGGACTCCGGCATCGCGGCACGTAAACATGACGTCACGCGTCTTTTTCCGGACAGTCGTCATGGAAACGCGTCGTGCCCAGCACTAGTAAAAAGTTTTAAAAAGAAATTCGGGGATCAGCAATTTGACGGAATAAATCCTCATTGGCTCCACCCGCCCCTGCGCGACCGGTGCATTCACACAAACGCTCCCTCAGTCAGATCTAATTAAGGATGCGAGGTTGCGGCACATACTGTTATATTATTTTGGTTCACAAAGACATGAGGCGGAATACTGATGACAAAAGTCGCACACTGCAGCTTTAACAACGTCCCTACTTTTTTATCTATTACATTGTGACTAACTTCCTGTCCATTGCTGTTGCTGTAGGTGGAGTATGAAACGGAATGGAGTGGAATAACCATTTTGACAACAGAAGCCTGTGCATTTATCCTGTTCTTCTTCTTTGGTAGGAATCCGTCCTGTGCCCTGCGTCCAGACTTGTACCACCACCCAATGGTGAAGTGGGATATTACAGGACCCTGATGCGTGAGTATACCAGGGTCAAATCAGCGATGTGTGTACATGTCACGTATCGCTGACCCTGGTAAGTACTACTACATAGAACTATTTAACACTTATTTTTTTACAAAAGGATTTCACTGGCAGCAGCTTCCATTTGACCTCCATTCACAAAAAAGTCTTGCTCATACATGAACTATAACTGAATTCTCTCCCACAGGATCACGAACCTCACCTTTAGCCTGCGCTCATTAGCAGTGTGAATGTCTTCATCTCCAGGTTTGAGGACAAAAACACCTTTGGACCACTCCAATGAAATCTGAAGAGAAAGAAAAAACTGTCATTGTTGTATTATAATAATAATAATAAGCAAAAATCTTGCAGTGGAATAGCTGATTTCAAAGACACTGAAATAATACTGAAATGGGGAATTCAACAACACCAAAATCCAATCACTATATGATTCACTAAACCAACTCGAGCAAGAAAAGAAGAAGAAACAAAATACAACAAATATATATATGTGCAAGAATAGAACATTAGAATAGAACATTTCATGTTATAATTACTGGCTGTAACATATAATATGATGATATTAAACATAATCTTTGTATTATAACATGATACTCAACTTTTTATTACCTCGAGAGTGAGATTATCTGTTTGATTGTCTGTTTGTGAGCATAGCCATGGTTACCCTAAGTTTCTGTCAAGGTTGACACACAAGTATGTAGAAGCTCTTTAACCAAAATTATATTTTTAATGCTATAATCAATTAATTTTCATTGACTATACTGAAAAAAATAGCAAAGCACATTATTATTTCTTGATTAAGATGTCAAATTATAGTTATTTACTTGCATTCCTGAACAGACAAATTTGCTTTAGTGGTTGAGTGATTCATTTCTGACAGCCCAATGAGCAAATTTGAGTATAAAAAGCTAAATATTACGTTTTGATTGTGATCTAGATCCAGAATTAGGATTATTTTCCAAGACATTGAAGTGTGTATCATCACTGTGGTATACTGAGTGGCTTTGGCAGAGGGTTGTACGCTATGAGTACTTTCTAAAGTGTACTACAGTAACACGACCTGCCCAAACCTGACGAGTGACTATGTCACACAGGGCGAAGTTATTAACTATAGACACTCTTACCTGAAGGCACATATGTCAGCTATCAACCTGAACAAACAGTGGTATATACACATCACACTGACAGTGCTCGGAGCTGTAATGATGTAATAACTGGTTTCACAGCTTATACAATGTCTGTAAGGGAATGGCAATTGTTATGGCGATAAAGCGCAACTAGAGCTTTTCATGGCAGGATTACATTGTGCCGAAAATAAAATTTCCAAAATACGTGCAGGTCCAGTGAACAAGAAGCCAGCGCTGTGGACGCAGTCTCTATTTGATTTCTGACAGAAAGTGCACATAAAAGCAAAACAGTCAGCCACATTCCTCTTCCGCGGTGTGTCACGGCAGAAAGGGACGGAACTACAACGACAATACAAAACATTCAACTGAAAACAAAAGGTTCCACGTGTCCACAATTGATGTTTTATTATGTACCTGCTTGCTTCAAGTCCTCCCACATCATCCCAGTACCCAAAAAAACCAAGGATCTGACCTCTGTAGTGCTTTTTTACATCTTATATTTGTATTTCTCTTTCTAATTATATTCTACTTGAATGCACCAAAACATCAAGTCAAATTACTTGTTGCTTTCAGGAGCGTCATTAAACTGGTTTACTTGTTTAATTCTCATGCTTCACTTTGAATATGAAGATGCAAAGTAATACGAGTCCACTTTTGCCCTCTCAGGTTACAAAAACAACAAGAGACCCCCCCACTGGTTGACCCCCCCCCCCCCCCCCCCAATCCCCATAAAGGCTTAGGCCAGCCCTGGACCTTGAGAAGTGAGGGTACCTGATCCATTCCGTGTAAGATCTGATTCATTTCATCAGTAGAGACCAGCTTCGCCTTCTCCAGAGCTTTCACGTAAGCTTTGCTCCCTCGTACGTCAGCATCCCACATCCTCTGGTCATAAGCGATAGATGCGTTGAACTTCTCCATGATCGGATCAATGTCTCCCACAAAACGACCTCCCCACAGTTTATTTCCCTGAAGAGACAAGACAAGGGAGACGGAGCTGTATTTACACCGATCATGATTACCTTTAGCTTACACTGAGACCAGTTCTTCTTACCTCGGATGTGTCCATGTTTGTATTGACTCCGTTAAAATCGGCGTTGGAACGCACAGCCACAGTAACCCGGGTGAACCCAATCGAGTCTGAAGTCTAGTTTTAACCAGACTAGATAACTGTCGCGCTCCCCCTCTTTTCCCCGAGACCCGCTGCTACTGTCACTTTAAAAGAGTCACGTGACGTATTGCATGACTATAGCAGAGTGTGGGTGGTGGCCTGCTGTTGAAAACAAGTTATCATTAAAACATCGGTGTTCTGGAAATTAAAAAATATATCATGATTAAATATCATCATCGATTTTTATCATTGTTACATTATCGATAAACCTCAAATAAGGCGGTTTGATTCTGGCGGAACGTTTGACCTGGACTACATTTTCCTTACGGACGAGTATGTACAGCGGACCAAAACCGAAAGCCTGGCATTATGGAAGTGTAAGGTTCTTTAATATTTATTGACGTTGTTATCGACGTATGTTTATTATGTTGTTTGTAATGTCTAGTTTTTCACAAAGGGATAAACTTGTAGAAAGCTTAAGAATGTCTGCACTTTGTGGGAAACGCTTGTTCCGTGACTCATTTTAAAGTCTCTTGAGTCCGATTGTGGTCGAATGTAGGGATGGGACAGTAATTTAAGACTATTTATGAACTATGAAGCTGATAACAACACAAACAAATAATACATAAACCAAAAGTAATCATGTTGAGATTCCCCATAATTGTTTTAGTCACAAAAGAACATGCATTTCATGCAAACGTTGTGTATCCATCGATACATCACAACTTTATATCGATTTAAACCCCAGCATTAACAATTTGTCACTAAACAAAGTTCAGAGCTTTCAGCCACACCTCCTACTTCCTTCAGAGACCTGAGAGCTCAGGTGTCATCATGTCACTTCAGCAACACATGAGCATATATAGATCACAAGCATCTGACAGTCAGAATGTTGACCCTCTGGTTTTTCAAAGGTCAAAATAATGAACGTTGAGTGTGATACTTTCGTTTTCCTCTTTTCAGGAAAAATGCTAATGCTGCCATGCTCAGTAACTACGAGGTACGTTCTCCATCTCCCTTCAGGATTCTTTGTTTTAAATGAGGAGATGAAAAAAATACCTAATTGTCATATTTGATCATCTGTGTGTTTCGCAGGTGTTCAATCTCTTAACAGACCTAAAGGCTCAAAGGAAGGAGAGTGGGAAGAACAAAAACAGCTCCGGGCAGCAGAATTTAAACACCATCATGTATGAGGTCGGCTCACATTCTCATCTTCACTTCACTGATTTTAACCTCCTCTTTTTTTTGCCTGATGTGTCACATTTGCACTTTAGCAAAAGCTAATATGCTCGCTCTAAAAGCTCTATGTTTTTCAACACAGACACTCAATTACCTGTCAAAGACGCCATGCAGCAGACAGAGTCCAGAGGTGGTCAAAGAGTTCCTCACCACCATGATGCCTCACAAACTGACCAAGTTAGTATGGTCTCGCTAAGACCGATTTTCACGTTTTAAAGCTGCAGTGCGTAACTTTTGTGGATGATGTTATTATTCTAAATCTGTTGACTCTTTATGAACAGAAAGGATTATTGGTATGCTGTGCCCATCTGTTATCAGGCTCTGTCAAGCAATACTATCAGCATTTATACCATCACTGCTAAATTACTGGATTTGTGAGCGGTAGAATTAACATCTGAAACTTTTCGTGGGTGCATCTTTGTGTATTCAGTCTTGCTTCCCTTCTGTCTCAACGTTATCAGGATCGTGTCGACTAATTTGACTAATCTTGTTCATAGGGGTGGGAATCATAGGGTACCTCACGATGCGTGATACGCGGTCCAGGATACAATAATATCACGATGCAACGATTCTGTGATAATCACTATATTGCAAGACTATCTTGTAGCGATACATCACGACAACTGAAGAAAACAAAACAACTGTGGAAAGTTACAAGTGGAGGATTTCTCTATTTATTCACAACATAGAGAAAAAAGTGCATAAAGCGATGAATCTAACATATTTAACATAGCTTTCTCCCCCCTGTAAACTCCCTCTTTCATTTGAGCAGCAGCGCCGCCGTGAGGAGACATGAAGTAGCAAATATTTAAATGTTCTATTTAACATATAGACAGCGTTGATAATGTTTTGTCCTAATATCTTCAGGGCGGAGAAACTGCACATCCTGAACCACCGCCCGCAGACAGCAGTGGAAATCCAGCTCGTAAGTTTTCCTTTCACCAGTTAGTGTTATTACAGTACCTTGTATAAAATACTTGTCTTTATCTCTTTTTAACTGGTGTATGGTGTATTTGTCCAGAGTGTCGTTTACTGAAACTTTCAGAACATTTGCCTGCGTATCAGTTTCATGAGCACAGAACATACAGTAAGTGTCAAGGCATACAGATGTTGAGAGTTTCATACAGCAAATCCCTGGCGATATTTGGACTGAGGTGCAAAGCATCAGTCATACATTTACATGTACAGTTTCATCAAGCTAAGGCCGTTGTCTGAGTAAAAGTCTAAAGCCGTTGTCTGACTAAAGCATTCTCTGTTAAGTTTACTACTAGAATGATAGTATGTTATGACTCCTGTGAATTTTTAGATCCTTGTTGCTGTCATTTGAATTTGTCAGCATTCATATTGTGAAACTACACTATTATGATTGACGTTTTAGAGCCCAAACAAGTCCTCGATTAAGCGAGAAAATAATAGCCAGGTTAATTAAGATAGAAAGAGCATGATTGTTAGTTACAGCCCTAATATGGATGTCATTTAACGATGTGAGCTTTTATTGATCTTGGAAACAGCATTGTAATATTACATTTTTGCACATTGATATTTGTTATTATTTGTTATTAGTACTGTTGTTAAATGGAACTATACTAATGGATAATTGGACATTTGAACATACTGTTCCATGACTACTTTGCCCCTGAAAACAGGATTTAGAGAGTAATAATACTATTTGGTGCTGATCAGACAGTGTATAATGCGTCTTCAATCTTTTTTGTTAATAACACAACATCAGGCGGCTCATTAAACCAAAACGTAAAAGCTGTGAAGCTATACATGATGAGCTGAAACAGCATTAAACGTTAATACAGCCCCATAAAGCCAAAATAAAGCTTTACATTCAGGTTATAATTCTGTGCTGGTTCAAGACATTAAGTGGCCCCTTTTGCATTGTCATTGGATTAATTGTGATTTTTAAATAATTATTTTGTATTTTTTCTGCTTGCGTTCAGTTGGTGGAAGAGAGTGAGGAGCGTTTATCGGAGGAGCAGATCGAGGAGCTCATCCAGACAGTCGCAGGCATCCTTCCTGGTGACCCTGAGCAGGAAAACGCAGCTCCAGCTGAAGGAGAGATGGATGAAGGTGGTGAACAATCGTGACGTGACCCGCAGGTGAAGAACTGGAGTACATTGGACTGGACTGGCTGCATTTGCCTGGGTTCACTTTGAATCATTGTCAAACTGCTGACAGAGAAGATCCAAAATGGGTGCCCAACCATGGCTCAGTTTACCTGTTTCTTCGCTCCATATAACATAGGAAAAATTCAAACTGAATCATTTTGGTTTGTGGACAAAACATGATGTGACGACATTATTTCCAGTTTTTTTTGTTTTTTTAGAAACACTGACCCAACATTTTTCATCATCTGACGTTTTATAGACCTAATAAGTAGAAAATAACCCTAAAATCAATTGTTAGTTGCAGTCAAAGGAAATTAGCATATTATGATTTCAATGATGAATGTGCACAGTTTCATAAATGCAAGTTTTTGGACAGTGAGCCACACAAAGACTTGTTTTGTACCCGACCCGTCTACCTTATCGTTTAACACATGTTGTATTTTTGGTTCCTGGCATAATAATGTTAGGTTGCCAGTTTCAAAATAAGTGCTTTTGTAAAATGTGTGATTTCCAGCAATATAATATACTGTATGTCACTCATGCAATTAAACCTTCAGTTGGTCAGACCGCAGGATTAGAGTGGCTTTTTAATAATGACGACAGGAGACTTTTTAATAACACGGTCAGCAAGCAAGCGCGTCAATGCCACATTTTTGTTTTCGAAAAGGCCTGCAGGCATTTTCTGTATGTGGATGTGCTAAACAACACCTACGCAACGTATAAAAATGGGAACTTGTGGTTTTTGCATGGTGCAGCATCACAGACGAGGGAACTGGAGCTCAATCGCTACAATCTAAAAGTTTTATCATGATAGTGGTTCTTCCTTATTTTCCCTGGATTATCAGTCGGTCAGTGAATGCAACACTAAAATAAATACACCAGTGGAATGCTGTAAACATAACACATTGGTCATTATATCATTTAGGAGCTTGTCTTAAGTCTATAAGTGGTTCAATCATCGTTGTGAGATGTTACAGATTTGGATTAGGTTGTATTTCTGCTCAGGGATGTTGTGAAATAACAGAGGAAGGATGTGCTACTTTGGTAGACTCGTACTTTTCTCTTTTGGGTTTCCTGTTAATACATTACATCCATTTCCTGTTCTTACATAGTGTCTAAGATTGCAAATATTGTGTTGTTATGTTCAATACCTTTTACTCACACATGCAGGTATCTTATACACAAACAAACCCATGCGTAACACAGTTTAACCTCAATTACTCTCATTCTAGGTGCTGTTTAAATCCCAGCCATAGGAATGCCATATAAACACCTTTACACTAGTTAAAACTTGTGCAAATGGGTGTTTGCTTTTCAACACAGCAAATAATGTGGGGCGGAAAAACCTGCACGGTGGTTCAGGAACAAGTCTGTTCATGTTGTTGAGTAAGTCAACCAAAGTCCAGATTTTAATCTGATGTTTACACTTGTCTATGTCTGAACGGACACTTCAGAATATCTAAAGAAGAGTAAAAAGAAGAGTAGAAAGTTTAATTCTGGATTTGACTTGTATAAATATACATTTACAGCACTTAAAATACACTTAAATAACAAAGGTAAATCTGCTCTACATGCCCAAAGGCTGATAGAAAATCAGATTTAGTCTTAAAACTCTATTTGCTGTTTATTTAATGATGGTTTAATGATGTTTTTTCAATGTTCATGCTTGCTCTCCCAACTGCATTTTCCCTCTGCTTATTATTCACTAATATTTCAATAATGTTCACTAATATTTGACATCGAGTAGAGATTCCCCTAAGGGTTTTCTGAAGTTATTGCACAATGTGTGCCTTTATTGTTGTTTCACTGCTTTTGTGTTTTGTTGACAATCAAGAAACCAAAAAAAAAACAATGATCAGACTACCATAGTACTAGTAATAGTAATGTATAGTATTTTTTTAAATAGAGTAAGAAGTACGAAATATCAATATATCATAATCTATTATTTGAATAACATGTATCCAACTAAATTTAAATGAAATGCAGAGGGACAATTGTATCAAGTCGATATGCATGGACAATTATTGTGACAGCATTATGGTATCAGGCACATAACCTAAATACAAGAGGACATAAATACACAAAGAATGTGAATACAAAACTGTGTGAAAATACAGTCAAAATTAATCAAATTAGACGGGTAACCTAACTAAATCCCACGCTGAGATTTAATTTCCCCTGTGGGCTTTTAATTGAGAGCATACGAATCGATGAGGTGGAGTAATTTTAGCCTGGAGTGTGAAGCAGCGGAAGTAACAGTGGCGGAATTGCCCTTTAACCCGCCCACCAATCTGATTCCTCCAGACAGATGCGATGTCGAATTCAGAGCGTCCCATCGACCAATCAGCGCTCAGTTTGCTCTGCCTGTCTGCGCTCGTGCTCACTGTGTTTTTTTCCCACCTAAACGACAGAGACGGTACAAACTTCAGTGTATGTGTGTGTATGTGTTTTTTAAATCACGAAATGGCGCAGACGTTTCCGCTGTGTGACCTCCACCGGTAGCGTCTCCTCATGAAGGTAAACGGCGTCGTATCTGTGCGGAAACAGGAGCTCTTCGTTCGTATGTTAGTCGTGTTTTTCCTCGAGATTTGGGCAGTTTCACAGACACTGGTGAGTGAACACATTTCACATTTCTTATCACAGTTGCAATAAAACGCTTGTTAGCGAAGCCTCGCCGTGACACTTTGGCGTTAAATGACGCAGTGACAGGTGTGTGTTGGTCCGCTGGTCCTGTCACGGACGGTTAGACTGATAACAGGTCATTCACCTGGAAGCTGACCGCCTCGGGTACATTTTTTCGCAGGCAAGACGCATCCTGAATTGAGGCCAGATGTTCGTGGCTGCTGGGCTTTCGCTTCGTAATCCCGTTAATCTGCCGTAATACACACAGTTGGGCTGCTGTGTTATTGTAGCTTTGCCCAGTTTACCTTTCCACCATGCGTCTAGTTTGCGCAGAAGTCAACAGGATCTACTTGCCAGTATATGTCGACCGATATGTTTTTTTCCTTTGAAGATATTGCCGATATATGATATATCTGACCAATTTTATTTCTCCTTCATCTGAAAAAATAGTCAAAGCAGACCTGGTTTGAGTGGTCTTGGATTTGTTTGATTTTGACAGCAAACATTAGTGCCAAATTGAATACTTAATTAATCGATTATTACACCTATTTAGATAATTGATAATTCTTACATAAAGCATTAAAACAGGTCCTCTGATTTTTCAGCTATTAAAGATGACATTTTCTGGACCAAACGTTTGCAGCCCTAGCAAAAATCTTCATCTAATGTGCAGGAGTTTTGGGCCTGGGAATCTGTACCAGTGCAATATGTTCATGATTTGATTATTGTGTGATTAATTGTGTGCAGAAAGAACCCCAGGTTCCCCACACAGCTAAAGTCATCTAATGGAGACCATTCAAATAAATGTATGCACAAATAGAATCTTTACAACAATTTGAGCTGGAGTGAAGGTAAAATGTGGAAGTTGCACACTCTCCCGCTGTTTCCCTACTTCAGCAGGAAATCAGTGTCAATGCTCCCGACTGTGAGTAACAAAAAGGCTTTCTTGACAACCTGCAGGTTACTTTATGTCACCAGTGTGCATAACGATATCCACAAAGCCTCTTCAGTGAAAAGGCATCAGTTGTTCATGATGCAAATGAAGATTGAATTCATTTGACGTTTTTCCCCACCACTGAGGAGGATGTAGCAGAAAGCAAAGGGAAGGACTGTAATACGATATCTCAAAATATTAACTTAAGCTTAGAGTTGCATATTTTTGTTACACTTTGGCAGGAAGTCAATACTTCCTTGTAGGAGCCAGTATTGAGTTAATTTAGTTTCAGGTTAGTTTAAATGATTAATGCAGGTTTACTATTCTTGCAAGGAAAGGAGCGTGGCTTTGTGGAGCTTTGATGTTATTTTAGCATTTTTGTAAGTTGATGTGTCTGTTACGCTATGTTTCTACCTTCTTATCTTCCACAGGAGGGTTGGGGGAGGGGTCTGCTGTGCCGATCTCAGCTGATATATGGTGATAGGCGGGGTACACCAGTTCGCCAATCCATCGCAGGGCCACAACGGGTCAATTTAGAGTGACCAATTTACCTAATCCTTAATCCCCATATTGCATGTTTTTGGACTGTGGGAGGAAGCCGGAGAACCTGGAGAAAACCCACGCACACACAGGGAGAACATGCAAACTCCATGCAGAAAGGCCCTCGAACCCAGGTCTTCTTGCTGCAAAGGCAAGAGCGCTAACCACTTTGCCAACCGTGTGGCCGAGGTTACATTATATTACTGTTAAATCAATAGATCGTCCTTCACGACCTGGAATATCAAGGGAATATTTCTGTGTGTTGTTGATCCTAAAGAAGCTTGGATGCATGTGGATAGAAGGCAACAGTTTGCTGTTCTCAGACTGCATGGTCACAAGCTGCCATTTTATTGTTATTATTGCCTTTTTTGTTGATTTGTTGCTGAACAGAGAACATCGTGGCCTTTTCAAGGCCACTTTTTATAGAGCTGTCACAGACAGTATCTGCAGCTTGTCTTTCTGTCTTACCTGAAGAGATAGTTATGGTCTTTATTATTCACATTTTCAGAAGTCATTGTTTCTGCCGCTTCTATAATACATAGCTATTCATGAGAATTCTTTTTTATTTCTTAATGTGTATAAAACCTTGTGTGCAGCAAAGCCTTTCTCAAACCATTGGTCTAAATCTCCAAGTGGCTTAATCTCTGCATAGAAGCATATTACAATTACACATAAAGCTTCTGTATACCACTGGATTTAGCACGATTAATGCAGCATTCAAGAAAGCATCCCTACTGCCAGGTCGAGATGTCCTCATTTCCAGCTGTTTTTCCTGTTTGCTTTCATGGTCAGTCTGAATTTTATGGGCAGGCTACTCTTGCACGGATAGACGAGGATTTCCCACGTTGCATCCAGATGTGACGCTCCCTTCGCATCTATTCAAACAAGATGAAAAGGGGACATATTGCATTTAGCTTCTCCACGCAACTTGCTATTTGTGTTATGAATTGGTGTGGTTGTAGAACTATATTGTTATTAAAGTCAGAGTAATGAGGGCTCTGTTTGTTTGTCAGGCTTGTGTGTTTTGTCATAGTAATAATAATAGAAGTAATGAAACTACTAATGCGTTGGGAGATAAAAGGGGAAGTAGCATGTACGCCTTGTGTGGTAATAAACAAATGGCTCTGCGTTTCAACGTGGCAGAAACTGTCAGCACAAATGAAAACATGAGGAGGCTGTAATTAGCGTGTGCAGATACACTGTCTCAGAGTGTGTTTGCATTTCATGCCGCAGTGAATTTTGATATGGCTTCAGAGTCTGTGGCCGCCTGCCAGATGGAAGTTGCAGAATTGCATCTTTGTAAACAGAGTGGATGCTTTTCAGATCCTTTGGAAGTGTGTGCATGTGTTCTTGGCAGAAATAACACAGCAGCCAGCCACCATTGCACCCTTCTTACTGATTCCACAGTAGCACATTCATGATCATTTTTGCACTTAGTAATTTTTAAACATTTGGAAAAAGATAAATAATTTTTGTTTTGTTGCTTAGTAAGTCATGACATAATTATGTAAGAGGATTTACAGTTTGGTTTTAATAGTATCAACTAATTCTGGTGCAAATCTTTCTTGTGTATTTATACTGTAGGGACAATGGATGAAAGAAATGGTCAGCTGTGGAATGCAACAAGCCTGCATCTTTCTCTCTAACACGAGGACCTACCGAGGAGTGAGGAGTCCCAATCAGCATCTGACTGCAGCCCCCTGGCCTCTGTCCAGGCTTACTCTGCATCTCAGCTGCACTCTCGTCCCTTTCTGACTGTCAAACTACATCTAACTGGCTTTTACTGAAATTGAAGGCGCCCCTAATTCTCATGCCCTCTTGACTCCCAAACGCACCCAGCCACCATGAGGACCAGCAGGTCAAGTCTGCTGCTGGGCTGCGTGCTCCTTTGTTCTGCGTCCCTGCTCTACCTGGGCATGAGTGGGATTGAGTGCCCTCAAAAAAGCCACCGGCACCGATGGATGGAGCTCAACCTGGGCTCAGTCAATCAGAGCCTGCCCCTCCCTGAACACTTCCCAGAAGAAACACCGCTCATCTTTATCGGAGGCTTTCCCCGGAGCGGCACCACGCTCATGCGTGTCATGCTGGATGCCCACAATGCCGTACGCTGTGGTGAAGAGACCCGAGTGATCCCTCGCCTCCTGGCCATGCGGGCCACCTGGAGTCGCTCTGTTAAAGAGAGGATACGATTGGAGGAGGCAGGCGTCACTGACCAGGTGTTGGATTCAGCGGTGAGAGCGTTCTTGTTAGAGGTGAGCTGCTCAGTACCGATTTATCTGTTGGGCTGATTAATCTATATTTTATTAATTGTCCAATTATTACAAATAACAAATGATTGATTTCAGAAACTTGACAAATGTTGTCAGTAAAAAAAATTCTGTTAAATTATGTATTTAATATTAAGCTTAAACATCATTTTTATTGAAAAGGCTGTTTATAATTGCACTACATGTGCAGACATTTTGTTTTTCATGCACTCCAGCTTCCTCACACAATCCAGCCTTCAGCTCAAATGATAAGTGGTAGTTAATGAAGTAATAACAATAATACTGATTTATCCACTTCTTCTTTTCAAGTTTTCTTAGTTCACACTTTTTAGAGCCCACTGTTTTCAAAGCTGCACAAATTGTTAAAATAAATAAGGGCTAATCTACATTAAAAGTTAAGAACATAGCTTAGTTAAAATAGTCACTGTTGTCCCATGTGTATTTCTAGGTGATAGTCGGCCATGGAGAACCTGCACCTCGCCTTTGCAATAAGGACCCTTTTGCCTTGAAGTCTCTGTCATACCTGGCTCGCATCTTCCCGAAAGCAAAATTTGTGCTCATGCTACGAGACGGGCGGGCAACAGTCCACTCCATGATATCACGCAAGGTACACCGGTTTACTGTTACCAGGACAAACCTGACAAGTTAGTTCCAGCGCGAACACCTTTGATTGTTAATATGATGTCTCCATTCATAGGTCACCATCTCTGGCTTCGACCTGACCAGCTACAGGGACTGTCTGACCAAGTGGAGCAGCGCAGTAGACACCATGTTCAGCCAGTGCCAGGCAGCGGGGAAAGACGTATGTCTGCCTGTTCACTATGAGCAACTTGTCTTGTATCCGGAGGTGGAAATGAGGAAGTTACTTCAATTCCTAGACCTGCAGTGGGATCTGTCAGTGCTGCACCACGAGGAGCTGATCGGAAAGGCTGGTGGTGTGTCTCTGTCCAAGTGAGTACTGTATGTGCTGTGTAAGCAGACACCACGCTGATCATCTCTTAGCTGCAGCGGTATCAGCCGTGCAGATGGCTTCAGTTGACATTTCACAGAATAAGCAATAAAAACACAGTAACAGGTGATGCACAATGGTAGAAAAATATGAAAATGATAAATCAGCAAAAAAAACATGCATTTCTAGGAGCAGATTATTCAAATAATGACCGTCCCAATGAATTACATGCATTTTCTTCTTGACAGTACTTTATGTGGATGAAAGAAAGGTGACACAGGTCATTTAAAACTCGGATCTATAGATTGATTTGTCCACAGCAGCAAGTCAAGAGAGCAGAGTCAGGAATGAAACCCCTGTCAGTGACCTGTGAGATATTTTGACCTGTTATTTTGATCTGCTGTTGCAAGTCGAAATCAATGAGGCCAGGTTAAAAAAAAGGACTCGATACTCGACGATAAAACAATTTGTCAAGGATATGATCGCCTGACAAAATTGTAGATAATTATTTGTATAATGCTCATGGCTTTTTTCTTGATTTGTCAGTTCATCATTTTGGATGCAAAATATGACATTTTATTTGTTAATTCTTAATTTTTGTCCTAAAGATATGCAGTTCTACCCAGCTTATTTTCACAATTTTAATAATATCATTGACATTAAATTGATTAAAGTGGTAAACTTTGATTCAGCTTTCATGAACTAATGATTTGAGCTGTAGTCTGATGTTTATCTTGATTTTCTTTAGGCTGAAGACTTTGTGTCATTATTATTGTTATTTAGGCATTTTGAATTCTCTGTATTGGCTCATTTGCTTGTGAGATTTTCTATGTATATATATTTATTAAAGACGCTGGTGTTTGTGTCCATGCAGGGTCGAGCGATCGACGGATCAGGTGATTAAGCCGGTGAACACAGACGCCCTGTCCAAGTGGGTGGGACACATTCCCTTTGACGTGTTAAACGACATGGCTGAAATCGCACCCATGCTGGCTCGTCTCGGTTACGACCCTCACGCTAACCCGCCAAACTACACCAGATCAGAGCCCTTGGCATCTCCATTCGACGACTCACAGGTGAGATTAAGACAAATGGGCTAATTTCTTCTTTCTTTCTCTTTACTCGGTGTAAAACAACCGAATTTAGGAAGCAATGTATTTTTTTATTATTATTCCATTTTTGTGGATGTAGATTTCCTCTTCATTTTTATTTTGCTTTTTAATTTCTACTCATCAGTAAACTCTGAATCTTTTCTTTGTCTTAGGGTTCGAAAACAGCCGGATCTTCAAACTCCAGTTAAGGAAAAGGAGGAAAATCCAGTTGTTTTTCCCAGGCTCCACGATATGAATGCACCTTTAACAGAACCAGCTCTTCAGTAATTATATCTTATATGAAGATTTTTTTAAACTGTCCCATGTGTATTTTTGACTTGTTACTAAGACTTGAGTGCAGTGTTGTCTCTGTTTACAGCTGGAGGATTTTAAAATCCAGATTCCTGAAGTGGTTTTGTGTTCAAATCACTTGAGGGCCTGATTCACACTGGCTGTGGCTGTTTTCATTTCAGTGTCCATGTGAACAAATAAGTGTTGACATTGTAGCTGCAATTGTACTTAAAACTGCTCCTTTTACAATCATTTTAGCTGAATCTGAATACATGAAAAACATAAATATTATATTTTAAAAGCAATTTTAGCAGCTGTGCAGATTCTCTCTCTCTTTGTTTCAGTAAATACGCCACACTAAATTGTGTGGCGTTTTCTGTCTATGATAAATCAGAAAGTTAAGCCATAATCACATTGGTGGTGAGGGGAGACAGTATTGCAGTGCACGTATGCAGGACAGCCACGATGCACACCCAGTGTGAACCGGGCCTTACACTGTATCTGAACCCCTTGAGGTTCACTGCTTCTCTTTGCATTCTCCGATGTGTCCTTCACAGTGAACAGACATTTCAATGCATCCTTACACCTCGTACCTGCAAGTATTCCAGCATGTGTGTCGGTCGTCATGGCTTCTCCACAAATGTGAATGTGTCTTGACACAAACCTTTTACTTACCGAGATGTCAGTCAGTGTCCATGAAGCATAATGACTGTATATTTTTTAAAGATGTACATTTATTTTCTTAATAAATTATTTTGGTGTTGACCATTTGCCATTCAGGAGGATGTTTACCCTGAAATGAGGATTTGTAATTGTTGTATGTTGTTGGACATGGATTAAAAAATGGCCTAAATGTCACCTTTATAACTGTAATTAGTGCTTTTTATTTCAGTGGAGATAAGTGGAGATATACTGCCATCTAGTGGTGCAAAATGTAAACAAACTGACAGGAAATTTGCTAATATTGCTGTAAATATGGTTGAACGTGATTTAAAGGGACATACGACATTTATTTGCCCATTGATTGGGGCCACCGAGCATCTAGTCTGGCCAGTATTGATCTTTAAAAGTCTAAAAAACGATTCAAATGAGCTTAAAATTATATCACAAAATTCCATCATGCTATTGCAATGACAGATATTTCACAGAAAATTAAAAGTGTCTGTGTTGACATGGAACAACATAAACTTCCATTTAATTTATGATCCAAAAATTAATTTAAGACAAAAAAAAAAACCTCCATTATAAATTAATATTATGTGGCTGGTATGTTGCCCACAGGCCACATTCTCTGAAACGTCAATTCTTGATTTAATTTACACATTATATATGCATATTTCGTATGGGAATGGTATACACTATACACTACTACATAAATCATATATACACAACTATACGCCTTATATGTGTATATGTTTCATATATATATATTTTATATAAAATATGATATATATATTTTATAATATATGAAAGCGAGCGTGGACGTTTCAGTGACGTAGGCAGGACGTTTCCGTAGCAACTGGGGCCGGTCCGTTAACCGCAGCGGCCGTACAACACCCAGGGCCCATCGTGGAGCTCAGGGAAGGGGGGGGACTGTCGTTGTCAATAACCGGATACCACTGCTGTCTTGTGGGGCGTCGAGACACGGGGGTGACGCAGTATTGAGGCGGCGAGCCCGCAGTCCCGTGCGGAGATGCTAAATATGTGGAAAGTCAGAGAGCTGGTGGACAAAGCGTGAGTACCGCGGAGCAGGTGGATGCTAAGCTAACCGGCTGCAAGTACTCGGGCATCATCAGCAGCAGCTTTACCCGCCGACCTGAGAGGATACGGGCCGTGACGTCACGGACCTAGCCCTCAGCTGTTAGCCTAGCTGGCTACTTGCCAGTTTTCATCCTTGTAGCGTATATTTGCTGTACATGTGTGTCTTAGAGATGCACCTGCTCTTGTGTCCTTTCCCCCCCACTATGGTACGCATGGGATATGAACCCCGCGATATTTTAAACCGGAAATCGAGTTGTTTCCTATCCCTAATGAAAGCTATCTAGCTAGCTAATTCGGCCATCATTTCTAAACCCAGCTCGGCTGTGTTATTTGTGTTCTGTTGCTGCTGATGTTGCTGGAATACGCACGGTGATGCTTTCACCTGACATTTCACTTTGAGTATCAAGTGCAGTATTAGTGGCTGCTAGTTTACAGCCAGTGACTAGATAATTAACAGTTCCCTGCCAATTAGTTACCCATCATGCACCGTGCCCTTGCCCCCCATGGTCCTGAGCACAAACAACAAAGCTTAAAAAAACGTGTCATTTGTTTTTAAAGCGCTGCTGTTGTGATTATTTTCTTCATGGAGTTATGTTTGTGATTGTTTGTATACGTTTGGGACCCCCACACCCAAAAAAGAAGAAAGACAGTTTATTCTATATTAAATCTATTTATTATGACCATACAATACATATTGATAAACTATCATTATCATAATATCATGTCATCAAGGGATAATTGAGCTGAAGGGACATACTTCATCATCAACGAGATTCTTTGGTGTCCATTCAGATTGTATCACTAAGTTATTACACAATTCCAAAAAATCCAAGTGGACAGACTATAAAGGTCTATATAATCAACATAGTACAAGTAGCATTTCATTCGAATCAATATTTACTATTTTCTTTTACTCCCTTGAGATTAACCAAAATCAATATACCAACTAAACTAAAAGAATGTGTATTTGTCTCGTTATTGTGTAAATCTAAGGCTGTCATTTTCCTTTAACGACACAGTTAGCAGAGGTGTTTCATGGCGCCCTTCTGGATATCCTCCTTCTTTTCCTTCTTCTCCATGTTTCCTTCTTTCCTCTGCCTCCTCTTCAACTTCTCCACAACTTTCCCCCGTAACCTATCTGAGGGTAGAGTTGAGGAGGCTGTGTCTCAAATGGCTTTTACTTCTGGGCGGGCATCAGGTCGTCAATGGACTGTCCCGCCTCCAGCTTCTTCTCCATTTCGATCAGCAGCTTGACTCCGTCGACCACCATCTGCACCAGATCCACCTCAGAGAAGCCCAGTCTGTCAGCATTCGAGATGTCAAACACTCCTCCCACAGCATCGGTGTCCACGCCACCTGTTCCACGTTTCTGGAGCCTCATCCTCTTCAGGACCTCATCAAAATTGGCGTTTTTGCTCACGTTTGGCAGCTTCACATGCACACCTGCACGCAGACCAGTGCCCAGGTTAGACGGGCATGTGAGGACGTAGCCCAGGTGTTCATTCCACATGAAAGCCTGGCCTTTTTCCTTGAACAGGTTCTCGATCTGGGTTAGGCCGGTGCAGAAACGATTGAACACCTCTTTCATGTTGCCTCCTGTCTGCATGGAGATCACACGCAGGTGGTCCTCCTCATTCACCCATACCAGAAACGTCTTGTTGTCGTTGTGCCAGATACCCCTGCCATCGGGCCAGTCACGAGCCATCCCTGCGGCCAGCAACAGAGGAGACACGGGCTTATCGAACAAAAAGTGATCATCAATAAGCTGCTGCTGCTCAGCATCTGTCATGTTCTTCAGGGCGTAGTATTTCCCGTTCAGGTCTCCGCTCAGGGAGGCCAGAGCTTCGATGGAGAGTTTCTCCACGGCGCGCCTCTCGCCTCGGGTGCAGTGTGGTGGCAGGGAGAGGCCACGGACGCTGCGTCCTGTTCGGACACGGGAGCTCAGGACATAGTTGGGGTCGAGGTCATCACCACCCTTCAGGTTGTCAGGGTTGATGTCGGTCTTGTGCTTGTCGGTGGGTTTGTATCCTCCATGTCTGTCCTCAATGATGGGGTCCATCAGGTCCTTGAACACTTCATAAGTCTCCTCATCACCGGCAACGCAGCCCACGGTCATGATGAAAGGGTGGCCGGGATTATCAACCCCTGTCTGAATCACGTTGTCGATGGTGAAGCCATTGGGTGTAGGCTGCTCTCTCAGCTTCCTGTACATGTCCAGGGTTAACACCTTGGCCATGTGGTTGTTGTGCTGACTGAGATCTGGGTACTCTTCTTCAGCAGACATGTTCTTGTTCATACACTCACAGGTGTTTGCCATGTTTTCAGTTTGTTTGGATTTTGTCAAGGAAAAAGATGTGAATGTCTTCTCTTTCTGGAGCTCTGATGTTAAATTCTAGCGGTTAGTGGGTTAGTAGCAGTGATCTTTGTTAGGGTTTATAGTGTTTATCAAACAAGTTTGCCTTTGATGATACTCGTGACATCACTAATGATGCAAGGCATGATCTGACATATTATGTGACACATTCTATTCGTAACATTTGACAAGCAATGGGGAGGGCCTGCTAACTTTATAGTCTGCCCTGACCTGGTTGTTGAAAACTAATGTTGCCTATTCAGGGTTGAAAAACCTCAAATTCATTATAAAACAACCTTGATAAGAAAACAATGATGAAGGAGGGAAGTCGAGAGAATGAAAAATGGAGGAAAAGGCCACAAAAAAGTAAAGAGATGAAAGGAAGAGAGAACATGAAGATGTAATAGACACCAGTTGTATATTAGCATCATCAGCTGTCGGTCGCGCCCGCCGGTCATGATGAATACACTCCATTATTGATCTACCTCAATAGAGCTGGCAGTGGCAGCCTTGGCTTTCCGTGCACATTCAGAGTCATGTTATAATAGAGCCCTTGATGTTTGTCTGCCTCATCTGTTGGTGATAACGGAGTCAAAGGCATCTGGTATTGTCTGTTAACTCGAGTAATGGCAGTTGAACGGTGAGAGAGAGAAAAGAACAGGGTAATAAAGAGGTTTGATGATACAACTTTGAAGAATGGGCCGAAGGATTTGTAGTTAAAATAGTGAAAGAGGTGGGGTTTTTTTCCTGTTACGCTGTTCTTTTCGGCTTTTTTAGCTATATTGTTGCGTAAAGCATGTCGTAATGAAACACACTAGATGCATTTACCATCAAGCCACAACCTGCTGTTCCAAAATCAGAATTCTCCACCTGTGTAGCAAATGAATATCTGAAAAACTGCAATATCAGCGCAAAAGTGATTGATTTCTTATCTTAAAAACGATTTGCATCCTCAGCCTGAGGTTGGGGCTGGGCCATATATCGATATTATATCCATATCAAGACATAAGACGCATCTTTTTTCCCTCCTCTCAGCCTCTTCGCATATGTATATAGTATGTGTTTCAGGATGTCAGATGGCACTGCTGTTTTATGATGAAACCCATGTGTTATGTGTATCAACAGCACCAACGTGGTGATGAACTACTCGGAGATCGAGTCCAAGGTGAGAGAGGCCACCAACGATGATCCCTGGGGACCATCTGGACAGCTGATGGGAGAAATAGCCAAGTATGTAGGACATGCAAATAGACGGTTGCTGTATCTGTATGTAAACGCGTGCACAGATGCTTTCTCTAAGGCAGCAGAGAAAGGCTCCCCTCCTTTGATCTTATTCTGCCTTGCTTTACTTTCACAGGTTTTCTCAGTGTATTCTTCTGTGCTTTAGAGGCTTTTGTTAATTTCGATGTTTGCGTGTGCAGGTCTACCTTTATGTATGAGCAGTTCCCAGAGGTGATGAACATGCTGTGGACCAGGATGCTCAAGGACAACAAGAAGAACTGGAGGCGAGTCTATAAGGTGAGGTTCCACTCTGGTGGGCGGTTTGGTTTGTTGTTCTCCAGATGTGCTGGTGTCGTGCATCTCCTCATTATATTTGCGATGTATTCTGATTCTGTGTTCCCTCCATCTCATGCTTTCTCTCGTTTTATTGCTTTCTCTCCCAGGCATTGCTGCTGCTGGCTTATCTGATCAGGAATGGGTCTGAAAGAGTAGTCACCAGTGCCAGAGAACACATTTATGACCTGCGATCATTAGAAAACTACCACTTCATTGGTGAGTTTCTGGACTTAAACTCTTGGTGCACATTTGACTCATTCCAGACTAACATTGAGCAATTTTGTATTGAGTTTGTACATACAAGCATGAATACAGTTCATGGTAAAATGAAACCTTGAATGATAAAAAAATATGACCTGATTGGGATTCTATTAAGAGGAAAAGGTCAGAAGTCATCGGTGTGGGTGTTCTTCGCTGTGTTTGTTTGTAGATGAGAATGGAAAGGATCAGGGCATCAATGTGCGTCAGAAGGTGAAGGAGATGGTGGAGTTCGTCCAGGACGACGACAGATTACGGGAGGAAAGGAAGAAAGCGAAGAAGAACAAAGACAAATACATCGGAGTCTCCTCTGACAGTATGGGAGGTGGAGGAGGTGGTGGTGGTGGTGGTGGTGGAGTCGGAGGAGGAGGAGGCGGCGGTGGAGGAGGCGGCGGTGGTGGCGGCGGCGGTGGCGGCTGTAAAAACTGTATGTAATGGTGATTAAAGTGATAACTGTAAATCCACAGGGATTAATAATATATTTGTTGTTTGAAATATGTATTTATTGATGATCCTCAAGAGGCCAAAATGATTGTTGATCAGTATAATGGGAAGTTATTTGACCCAACCCTGTGGAGACTGAAGTTATTGAATCTTCCCATTTACTTGATATTTTTGATATTTCGATAAGCTTTAAGTATTATCTTAATAAATCAACACAAATGTAATAAGTTTGATTATTGATTGTTGAACTTACATGCTTCATTTACCATGTCAAGATTTGCTCTTTTACATATTTATAATACGCGTCCGCCTCTCTTCGCCTTCTTTGCAGCGAATGAGTTGGATCGGAGTAAGTGGGACGAGGACTGGGATAAGAGCAGAGGAGCTTTTCCCTTCAGCGAGAAGCTCGGAGAGATCAGCGACAAGATCGGCAGCACCATCGACGACACGCTCAACAAGTTCAGGAAGAAGGAACGAGACGACTCGCCTGACAGAATCAGGTGAACAAACACACTCACTCTCAGACGTGAGCGCCTGTTTGAACTCATGGAATGTTCTTAGAGAGAGGTAGTAGACAAATTAACTATGCTGCCTTTGGCCACTTTTTTTAATAATTGGCATCGACCATTTAGTATGTAATCGATCAGCCTATTGTTATAATAGATTTATATAATAATAATGCTGCTAAATTCACAAAAATATTTTAATCCAAAAGATTTGTGTACAGTCTCCAAAGCAGGTGGACGTTGCTTCTCTTTGTTGCACAGGACGTTTGATACTGGAGCATTAATGTTTTTATTCTCTTCAAATACTGACAAGCGGTAAAATTCACCTGCTTTGGTCACCACTAAAGCGTGTGTTTGTCTGAACCTTATTTAAATTAGGAAGGTTGTCAATTGCACATTTTCCTGTGTGGTGACAACAGTATATAGATATTTTTATGGCTTTACATGCACTTAAATATGTAGTTTATAGTATAACAGCCAACATCTACGCTGATTCCAAAAGGTTCGCTTCAGCGAGTGAAAAACCCATATCAGTCAAACACTAATACCGATGTGCTTTCTTCATAATAGCTGCATTTTGTACAAAGACATGGTTCAGGAATAACGGCTAAACCTCCCGACTTCTGTTTCTCATGTGTCCATATTGTGGTTGCCATAGTGACAACGAGGAGGACCGAGCATCTCGAAACGGTCGTCAGGAAACCCTGGAGTTCAAAGACGAGGAGGAGACGGTCACGACGAAGAGTATCCAGATCACACAAGCGACAGAAACCACCACCACCACCACGCGGAAACGTAGTGGCGGCTCAAGCAACAAGACTCTGGACCTCGGTGCTGCAGCTCACTACACTGGAGACAAGAGTCCAGATGAGAAGGTACTCGTGTTCACGCTCGCATGTTTCCAAAAGTGACACACAATGGCAGCAGCTCATGTTTTTACTGCCTTCTCTTCCCTTGTTAGTCATCAGCCAAGCAGTCATCCAGTAGTGGCCTTGCTGACCTGTTAGAGATCGACCCTTCATCCCGTCAGAGCACCACAACAGGTAACAACGAACATCTACACTCCCAAAGATAAGGATGACATGGCTTTAAAGCATCGGGCCATAGTTTGAGTTGTCAGATTCTTGCTTTTTTATGAATACAGATGTTTTTGTCTCCATCCAGGTGGAAGTTCAGACCTCATTGCTGGATTTGCTGACTTCTCCTCTCCTGCTGCCTCAGCCAGCCTCCCAACCTCCACAGGTAACTTTCATCATAGACAAATGAATTTCAAATGCAGAAAAAGTAGATTTTAATAAACAAGAATGTGGATTTAGGACAGCATCGGGCAATTGTTGTCATACTTCTGATGTCCTAATTAAACACGTCACTCCTCTCCTTTGACCAGCTGCTGCATCATCCAATGCAAATGGAGAATTTGGAGACTGGAGCGCCTTCTCTGCCAATCCTTCCGCTTCATCCAACGCTGCTCCATCTCATCCCATTACTGACCTGTTTGGCAGCGTCCAGTCGCCCAAAGCCACAGGCTTGAACCCTCCCCCCGTCCCTCCCTCTGCAGAGTTGTTTGACCTGATGGGTGGAGTTAATCAGTTAACCAATCCACACGCAACACTGAGTGCGTCTCAGAGCCTGACTTTCTCTCTGGGAGGAGCAACACCAGGAGCATCTGTCGCCATGCCACTGTCTCGCTCACAACAGGTAAGTGAAGTACACGTCTTCATCAAACATTGACCAGCATAGGTTATAATAACAAAGGTCCAGTGTGTAACATTTAGCAAGGTTTATAAAGAGATACTGGATATTCTATACTATAAATCACTTTATATAGTACTTTAGTACTTCTAGAGTTTTGAGAAAGACAAACCAGCGTGTGCATTTCAAGTTACAATCTGCAGGTTCAGACCAGACCATTAGTTGTCACAAATTCTTACACACTGGGCCTCTAAAATTCACACTAAATTGAACATTAGCTCTTTTTCGATGTGTATTATTTTATATATAATATTGTGTGTGTTTATCAGAGTGTAAAATATGTGATTTTTTTTCAGAGTTTGGGAGCCATGACATCTCAGCAGCCATTAGGACAACAGCAGAAGGTCGGGGTTGGAGGTCAAGGGTCGTTGGGGTCGACGTGGTCCGATCCTTCTGTCAACATCAGCCTGGACTTCCTGTCAGCTGGCCTCAACCCCAGTAAGACGCCACCCACTCTCAACAACATCATCCAGCAACAAGGTACAGCATTTTGTATGCAGATTTGTGCGTTTAAGCTAGAACACATCATGTTTAGATCAGTGTTATAATTTGACATAATTCATAGAATAAAACTCTTCCCCGCTTGTGCAGGAGTTCCTCCCATCAACCTGTTGGCCCAGAACTTCGGAGGACTGAACCTGAGCTCCCCACCTCATGTGACACCCATCAGACCGCCAGCCAATCCCATGATGGCAGGCAGTGCCATGGCGATGGGTATAGCAACTGGCATGTCTGCGTCTTTGGCTGCGGGTATGCCACCTTCAATGACCTCGGGTACCATGGGGATGAGCGGGATTCCTGTAAACCAAGGCATGATGGGAATGAACATGAGCATGAATATGGGCATGACCACTCCAGTGATGATGGGTGGCATGGGAGCACCAGGAGTCGGGATGGGCCTGACTCACTCCATCGCCCCAGCTGTGGTTCCACCCAAACAAGATGCCTTTGCTAACTTTGGCAGTTTTGGGAAATGAAGGAGTGCGAATGAGTGTGAGTGTGAGTGTGCATGTCTGACACATACGAGAGTGTGAACCACAGAAGGACTGCTGTTCTCGAAGACAACCTTGCATGTTTCTCTGCTTCTGCTCCTATGGGGGAAGTGGCATCAGTCTTATCCTGTCTGATGACACACTCTGTGGTACACTGGAGAGTAGTGCTGAAACTATCTCCCTGTGTTTTTCTGACAGAAAATACGACTATGATTTGATTTGCCACACCCACTAGTGCCCCCTCGCCTCCTGCTACTTTTCCCTTAAGAGCAGGGAAGCTGTCAACCCACAGCGATTAGTCACAACTTTGCTGTGGAAATAAAGGTACCTGTCTTTACCCATTTTTAAAAAAAATCTTATATATAAACTGCAGTATATCCCGCTTCCTAACAAAACATTGCAAAACATTTCTCTCTGTAACCACATTCAGGACTCAGTCAGTCAGGTTAACTCAGATGAAACTGGCATTGCTGCCTTAATTTTCCATTCAGGAGAACAGGAGAACATCTTTATTTATAACTTTAAAACAGTTCAGTCAAAAAGTGAACTCACTCTGTTTTTACAATATGTGGATCATACAGAATCAATACTTACAGCAGGGGGCAGGATAGGGTTATGTAGTTTTGCAGCCTGCACAGCTGGATGTGCAGTAGGACACCTAGTTTATGTATAACAGGTTATTCTTATCCTCAGTCTGTTATTAATGCCTGATTAAAGTGACAGTCAGTATTTCAAACATTTACGCTTGTGCATAACAGACACTGTTAATGGATAGAGGAGCGAAATGTGGTCTTTTAAAGAGTATTTCCAGCCTGCTGTGGGAAAAGAGTGTCACTATCTGAGCATCATTTTCTTTTATTGTCTACATTTCCTTAATATTTAATATAAGGCAGTGGTACACAGCAGAGCTTTCAGGACACCACAGTAAGTATTTAAACATACCCGCTAAACATATTTAACTTTGTAGCTATTTTTCAGTCTGTCATTTCTGGAACGTGAAAAACAATATGCTCGAAAAATAACCACCTCTACCTACCTTTGATATGGATCACAGGAGAATATTTTTTCCATTTGTTTTATTAAATGGATTCTATGGCCAGTTGAGACCAATCGAAAAGGGTTTTGGGATCTCGGTTGATGTCTATATATGTGTGTGCGTAATGTGTGAATGCGAGTGTGTGTGACTTTTGTGTATGATTTTTAGTTTTCTCTGATGTGCAAACAACTAAGCAGAGCCTCTAGTCATGTTCTCAGGCACTGCGCTACAAAAGACCAAATCTTTATTTTGTTACCCTCAGAATCATGATTCCACAGCTATTAGTTTAATGATTTACTAGTTTACACGTAAGGTTTTGTTCTTATGGAAGATGACGAATAATAACATGATTTAGTTTTAAAGGATTTATTTTCTAGTTTGGTACAGTTTATTTTTGTTTCATTGTACTAGTCTGTACATCATTCAACATTAAATTATAACATGTAAGATGATGTTTCCTCCTTTTTCTAAGTCTTGTGTTCTTACTGGTGTTTGCATCACATTAGATTCTGAACAGAACCGCACCGATAACATATCTTTATTCTTTCGTTGGATTACACCTTTAGCAGATAAAACTTAAGGAAAACCCCTAATGTGTGTCAATTGCTGTTTTACTCCAATTTAAATTTGTTTTAATGTATTATTTATTCATTGCTTATTTAAATATCTGCTCATTTGTGCAGGTATTCCATTATTGTTGACTTTATGTGGATATTGTTTTAACTCTTCTATTTTTTATTCTTGACCTTCACAAAGGATGTTTTTGCCTGTGTTTGTCACTAAGCACCAAAACTTGGATAGTAAACAATGGATTTTGATGGAGGTTTTCTGTGGATGTGGGTTTTTAGTTCTCAAATGTCGCAGATCTGAAACAGATCTCCCACACACGCACAAACTTATCCTGTTCCTAAAAATGAGGTTGTGCCACTCCAGAACCAGGTTTTAGTCTCCACGAGGACTACTGGCCCTGACAAGGTCAGTGTTTATACCAGAAAATGTCCTAAATACAAAAACACACACACACCACTTGAACAAAGACGCAATGAAAAACTGTACCGAAGCGCAAATATCGCCATCGAATCAGAGCTCACGTAGCTCGGACTTCTCTGTGATTGACATTCACTTTGAGCCAATGGGAAACGCAGAAATCACCAAGGGGCGTTTCCAGGAAGACTGGTTACACTTTCCTGTAATGGCGGACCAGGCGGAGAGCGAGACCATTGGATTCAACGACAACAGGTCAGATTAAAGCCAATGAAATGGGAAATCCAATATCTACAAGGCGGCACAAAAAACACAACACTGCAATTTAGTACAAAGTCGCTTTTGGTGGAAAAGGTTTGATAAACACTGGTTTTACGTGGGAGTGTGACCAAGCTAGCTAAGTAGCTTGTAGCTAACTAGCCTGTGTTTCCAAGAGGCTCGCCTCTGCTCTGAGCTCGTGGCACGCGGTAGACACCGGCAGCCTCACCAAACACTGCTGCCACACATTCTCCTCCTATATCGGACGGACTGGTTGAATTACAGGCGCCGTTTTCAGACACAGCCCCTACATTTACAATGTGCGCTGTGTTGGTGCATAATAGCCCGCTAGCTACGCTATGCTAAATTCATTAGTAAGCAGGGGCGCACAACTTCGCGACTGCTCAGTGTTTTGAATTTCTGTTTGTCAAGTTCGTAACCGATTATCTCATTAATTGCTTTTTTGTTCCAAATATATAGTCTTCCAATAGGACAGACTTTTGAATAATTCAGCATTTAATCATCGGCTATATTACATCTCCTGTGTGTATCCATACAGATCTGTGCAGTAATACTGTGCACTCATCCAGCCATTCTATCACGCATCTTTCATACCCATTCACACACTGCTGGTACAGCAACTTGGGGCTAAGTGTCTTGCCCAAGGACACATCGGCACTGCAATAACAAATGAGTTTCCTTGGTGTGGTGGGATAATTAAAATGTAATCTCATCGAATAGTAAACACAGAGCTAAATACAAGACAAATAATCTACAAAAGTGGTATTTCTCTAGCTCTTGTTTTTAGTAGTCTATGTGTTTGTGCTTCCACGCTTGCACTTGCCAATATGACCAACAGAGTTGAAGTCGGCCATCTCTGCTTGCCTTGTTGAAATAAGAGATTCCCTTTGGGTGTATGTGTGTGTTTGTTTTAAAGGTTTTCAGAGACCCTTAACATTTACAAAATTACCCATTGTTAAAACAGTTGCACAAAAAACTCGGTCCACTTTAAAATACAACAATGTCTGTGGAGAAGCATCTGATCTATCAACAAACTCATTATGTGTGGTGACACTGAGCATAAATACAGACACAGACTTTAGAGGTGTCCCCAACCCATCTAAAAGTGTTAAAATACACTATGTATTAAATAATTGGTAAATAAAAGGCTTTGTGTTTGAAAGCATTTTACATGCTCGATAATCATATCAATAGTATTATAAATGTTTTGATTGCATGACCTGCAATGTATGTTGTTAACATAGTATACACTTTAAATGTTTACCTTTTTTGAACTATGACTGTCTTAATGCTCTATTTGCTAAAGAGTAACCATTATCAGCTGTAGTATTGCTGTTTTGGTTATGTCATGAGTGTGGCTTTTATGATTGGCTGCATCATAGGCTTGATGGTTTGATTCTAAATTTCCAAGTATATGAATGAATGATGGGCAGATCAAAGGCAGACAAGCTACACAAGCAACCCCTCTGAGCAATATCATGACTTCCCCACTGCATTTTCATGATATGTGCACCCGTTTTCGCCAGTGATTCCAACTAAAGCTTACTTTTCTCTAATAGAATGGTGCAGCAGGCAGTGCGGTTCCGCGGTCCTGTCCCTGGCCCTGCACCCGGGCCTGTACCCGGCCCTGCACCTGCACCTGTCCAGACCCCGGTGTTACGGGGTCCACCACCACTTCTTAGGCCACCGCCGCCTCCTTTTGGGATGATGAGGGGACCTCCGCCACGACCCCCATTTGCACGTCCTCCCTTTGACCCCAGCATGCCACCTATCCCTCCTCCAGGATCCATGCCCCCACCCATTGGACCTCCTCACTTACAGGTAAATGTGATTTTGTCCCCGAAAGAAAAATGCCAAAAAAGAGAAAATGTTAACTGCTTAAAAAATGTTACACATAGTTAATTTTTTATTGGTTTCTTTTTGTAAAGAATGCAAGTTTTATTTTTAAGTACCTCAATTCAACTTGCAGCTAGCTGTATGTTATACTGTTGTGTCAAAGTTCTGTTTTAAGCCTAATTTGGGTGGTTTTTGGGTGGTATGACTTTCATTCTAAGGCAAGACTTTGCAGTGTGTATTTTATTGAAAGTAGATGTAACCTAAATATCACTAGGGCAATAGTCAATTCTACGCATTAGTGAGGACCGCTTTACATTACGTTTTGAAAGTCATATTGTTTAGCCAGTGATTATGTTTCAGCCAAAATAACCTGACAATAATTTTGTTTTTAACATGTACAAAATGCATGGCAGCACAGGGATGTCGCCAGGTGACACAAAAACAAAACATCACAGATAGAGTGTGAAGCTGATTACTGAATCAGCATTGTATGAATTCATTTAACAATGGTTTTGATGTCGCATATATTTAAGTTACACACTTCAGAAGTCCACCACATGTATTGCAATGTCATAATATCAAAAACAGTGACTGTTGGCTGCCTTTTTCCAACTATTCTTATTAAGACTTTTTTCCTCTTTCTGTTTGTCAGAGTCAAGAGTCGGTTAAATACCTCAAGACTATATTTACATGTGTGAATTATGTCCAAAGAAAAGGGTGAATCTTTCAGCAGAGGTATGGTCCATATTGTGTTGAAGTCATTGTATGTATACCAGCAGTGTTATCTCTAGCAGAGGAGGGGTATGGCTTTTCATAAACTGCTCTTCTTAATTGGTTCTTAGTTGCAGTATTATTTTCAGTGATAAAAAAATTGATGTGCAGACATCATAATTGAATTCATGGGGTGATATATTCGCAGGCTTTTCGTTGTGATAGAGGATGCTGTTGTGAATTTAGAATCCTTGGTCTTTTTCTTACATTTTTTTTTAACCTAATGCTGAGTTTATGTCTTCTCTTCTTTCAGAGACCTCCGTTTCTTCCCCCACCCATTGGTAACCTTCCACCTCCTCCAGGGATGCTGTTCCCTCCAGGGATGCCTCCTGTTCCGAGCTCTGGAACCCCTGTACTCAACCCTTCTGAGGAAATCTGGGTAGAGAACAAGACGTCGGAGGGAAAGGTAAGCTGGAAAACACAAAGCAGTGTTACTGTATGTTTCAACTGTCACAAAGGGGTTGGAGAAATAAATATTGATTCTCATATATTAATATAGTAATGGCCAGAGGTCTTGGTTTAAGCAGCATTACTGGTCCAAAGGGATGTGTGCTGATTTCGAGTCCAAGGGAAATATTTTTGAGTTGACGTTTTGTCAGGATAAAGCTTGTAAACGAGATACTTGAAGTGATTAACTTTGCCAAAAGGAATCAGCTTAAAATTGCACTGCTGTGTCCCATTCCACACTCATACACACAGTGAATCGTGTGGTAAATTGTCTGTTTTCCTACCTGTCTATGATGGTAACCCTGAGGTCTCACTGCACAGGTTTAAAACCACTATCTATTGAATGTCTAGATTTATAATTAAAGGTCCAGTGTTTACAAATTAGTGACATCTAATGGTGAGACTGCAGAGTGCAACAAAGGGAGGACTCCTCCGCTCACCCCTTCCTTTCCAAAGCGAGAACAGGGAACTACGGTGGCCTTCACATACCAGAAAGGATGTCGTTCTTCTTTGTTTGCGTGGTAAGCTACTGCTTGAAAATGTGAAATGCACGCTCTGGCTGGTTTGTCCATTTGGGCTGCTGTAAACTGAGGTTGCCAGTTCTGCGGTTTCTGCGGATTTTTAACAGTTTTTCTGTGTTCTCCATTTTGTCTAATTCTTCCTCTGTGTTTTTTTTTTTTTACATTTTCCAGACGATTTTAACTGGGTTTTTTTTTTTATCAGAACGTTTATCTCATTCAATCAATTTTTGAAATACTGCAATTTTTCTCAAGGCACTCTCATCTGCCATTGATCTGCAGATCATGCACGGGAACAGTTGTCCTGTCTTAATCAATGCTACAATCCATTTGGCAATGATAGTAATTCAGTCGGACTTTAAATGATGTCTGGTCGTATTGTGACATTTTGTTGCAAATATCTGGCAACCCTGGTGAAAACATGGTGGCCTCTGTAAAGCAAGGCCCTTGACTTAAAGGCTTATTCTAAGAATATAGTAAAACTATTTTTATTTGTAAGTGGTAATACACTCTTGCCAACACTTTTGGGTAGTTTATTCCATTTCTGTGAAGAAAACCTCCTCAATGTCACACACTGGACCTTTAACTTTTATTTTCTCACTGTTTTTCACCAATTTACATGTGTTCATTGTGCCTGTTATTTTTTTCCACAGGCATATTACTACAATGCCAGGACCAGAGAGTCATCGTGGAGCAAACCAGATGGTGTGAAAATCATACAGCAGTCTGAGCTCAACCCTCTTCTGGTCGGAGCTGGGCCTGCGGGGGCTGGGGTAAGTGGGGGGGTGACTGCAGCTGCAAGTTCGAGCACTGTCAACACTACAGCCAGCACTGCTGCCTCCCTGTCTCAGGCCCCTGCCACAACCCCCTCCCGCACAATTACCTCCGGTCCAGACTCCACCACCTCCCTCTCGCCTTCTGTGAGCATCGCAGGTGAGAATAGTGTTTAATCCAGCATACACCGATCCATTAGCACTGTGAGATTCTGATAATGTAAATAAAGTGGATTATTATTTATCCACACACAAGCAGAAATGAAAACCTCGTTTGTTTTGATGTTCCCAACAGCCTCTGTTGTAGCAAACCATCCCCCTGTTGCCACAGTGTCCTCGACTGTTGCAGTGTCTCCAGTCACTGTGGTGACTGTTTCCACAATGCCATCGCCTGTTACAGCGGTGCAGACTGTGCCACTGCTGCCCGCGGGCCTGCCTCACAGCGTGGCCCAGCCCACCACAGCCATACCTGCCTTCCCTCCTGTCATGGTGCCACCTTTCAGGGTGCCCCTGCCTGGCATGCACATTCCTCTACCAGGTAAGAACGCATAAACGTTCAGGTCACAATATCAGGCTACTACTAATCGTCTATATCGTGTATATCCACTAATCAAGTTGATAGAGATAACAAACATTGCACTCCACTAGAATCTTTGTTTAAATTGAATCGATTTTGCATCCATAGTGTTTTTTGAGTAAATACATACATTTTTGATATGATTTGTTTACTGATATTGTTCCATACCCGATTGTTGTAAAATGTCCTCAAGGTAGTTACTTTATTTTTTATGTTGATTTTATTTAATATCACCATTGACCACACTCTACATCTCTACAGTACAGTCATACCATTTGAAGTTCAATATATACAGCCTACAAACACAGCAGACATTTTAAAGTAGTTACTAAGTTATCCAGTTGTTGTGCAGCCTGGTCTGCATACATGTCATCTTTGCTTATCAGAAGAAAACAGTGATGCTATGTTGTTTTGAGGTGTCGATTGTGGACAAACAAAGAAAAATGTCCCCCCGAGCGAACAATCATGACCCCAAAGCATCTGAATAGCAGCGGGTGTAGGTATTTATGGAGCTGCAACATCAATTGCAAAGTAATTAACACATTTCCAGACTTGTTAGCTTAGTCTCATGTGACTGAGAGTTGTTCGCTCTCACTGTCACGGGAGACTATCGTGGTCATTTGAAAGTCTTGCTAATTTCAGTTCAGGGTACAGGCATTCTATGAATTGATGTTGAATCTTCTAAAATAATTCATATTTTTAAACCTAGCCCTACTCACCACCCAATATTTAAAACTCTGCTCCACTAGTCTTACAACAACCCTTGTTTAAAAGGTGTGCTGTATTTCATTGTCTCAGATTTGACTTTGTAATGTGTTATCAGGTCACTACTCATAAAACATATTTATGAATATTTTTGGTATGTTAACCAGGTTTGATTATTGAATAACGCTGATGCCATTGAGCGTCTCAGCTGTGTGTTGTTTTGTCAAAACTGCAATTGAGTTTACTGTCTCTGTGGAAACTCTGATTCAGCATCGTTAACATATTTATTGTGACAACAGTAAATGAAGGTAGGTGATGGAGTCCAGAACCTCCACAGGAGGGTAGAATTATTTTGTGGCTGTAGGAACGGACTCTTTCACAGGTTATACATGTAGAATGTCCTTTCAATGCTCCACTTATCTTTATGTCTGTTTCTGATCTGTACCTGTTGCTTTTTCTTCTCCTCTGTTTCTCTCTGTCCTTCATTCAAACAAAAAGCTAATTTAGGTCTGTTTGTTTCTTTGTCTCTGGAAGTATTGATTGGCATAATCAAATCAAAAATATGGTCAGATAGGTCGAGGTCTAAATTAGGGCCTGGATTTATTCAGATGATACATACCAGGGGTGCTTCCTGATTGAGTTTAAGATGTTTAGTATTCAGTCTTTCATGTTTTTCTTTCTTTATTTGTTTGATATATTCACCCTGCTATCAATATTACTTTAACCTGTAAAGACGGTGTTAGAAAGAGTGCACAATCCACAATTCTGGCCTTCTGTTGTTTGAGTAGGGCCACAAACGACACAATAGTAGCTGATGTCTCGTGTCCTGCTGTTTTCAACCAGATGCTTGCTTGTCCATTGTTCTTTCAGGTGTAGCAATGATGCAGATAGTAGGTGCGCCGTGTGTAAAGGCAGGCCCCAGTGCTAACGGTAAACACCCAACCGCTCGCCTCTGAGACCTACAGTAGCATGGTAGTAGTGCATGATGTCCACATCAAATATATGGGAACCTCCAACAGTGGCACTGTGGTGAATGCTGTCAACATGATCCATTCAGTGTACAGTGTTCAATATGTCACATAAAACATTTCACCACCACCACCATGTTTTTTAAGATGTTCTACTGGCCTTGTTTTGCAGCATTTTGTTTAAAGCGAACAGGAAATAAAAGTAATCTCAGATTCAAACATTAGAGTTTAAGTCTCTTCACTGACCGGTGAATACTCTTTGTTTGCGCGTTGTCCTCAGGACCTGCTAGGCAGTTGTTTTGCTTTGTTTACTGTGACTGGTAAATCAGGGCACACACACTTGAAAAATCAGCCACTGAATTGTTAGATAATTGGGCCAATTCATCACTGATTGTTAGGCACAGTCCTCTTTTAGTGTGTTAGTCACACAATGTTCGTGAGCGCCATTTTAAAGGCTAGCTTCTGGCTGTCTTTAGTTAGAACTACTTGTGGTTGTGTGGTTCTTCTCTTTTGTGGCATGGTCGTCTGTGTGGTCAGTGCCTTGTATGGTTATGTATGTCGTGTTTACTGTCAGTAAACTATGTTTGGACGTTCTACAGAATGAGTTAATACAGATTTCTGGTTCACTTGCCTAATAATCTACTTTTTTAGATGATGACAGATACTTATCAATAGACAACCTGGAGCATGTCATTACACAAGATCATGTCTTAACTAATGCATTTTCTCTAGTTTAGGCCACTATACTACTATTCTTGTTGGCTCAGATATGGTCATCAGTTAATCATGGTCTGTCTTTTCTCTGACTAATTTCAGGTATGCTTCCTGGTATGGGCCCGCCTTTAGTTTCCATGATGCACCCCCAGCTGGCTCTGTCAGCAGCTCCTGCCTCCATGGCTGCATCATTGCACCTTCCCGAGTGGTCAGAGTACAAAACAGCTGATGGGAAAACATACTACTACAACAACCGAACACTGGAGTCCACCTGGGAGAAACCACAGGCCCTGGTGGAGAAGGGTAGGCACTGTGGATATTGTGTGCACTCTGACACACTCGCAAGCACCTGGAAGTCTGCAAACAGGCACCTATCTGACAGTACTACCTGATAATCATTAATTGAGACCATTAACTGCTCAGGAAGATGTTATTTTTTACATAATAAATCAAGTCACCAGTAAAAACTCATTTTCCCAAAGGCTTCCATTCCATATCATTCCATTCAAACAGAGTTTGTTTTGCCAGTAGAGTTGACCCCAAGTAGCAAGCTGCCTCTTCAACCCTACATCCTGGGCTTTACTTTTCAAACTGGAATGTGACTATTGTATATTCATATGTTTGTGTTTGAACTTTTTTCTCCTCACTGTCGTCAGAAAAAGAAGCAGAAAAAGCAAAGGAGCGTTTGGCCCAAGAAGAAGCCGAGGCAATGGAGCTGGAGGCTGAAGATATCAAAACAGAAAACTCAAGCAATGAGAAGGAGGTATGTTAAAGGTTGACATTTTTAGATTTGGAGTGATTCTCACATGGAAATCAAAAAAGAAAGCTGTATATATACGTACAAAGAAACCTGTCCTACAACAGGTGTTAAAGGTTCAGTCATATGTATGTGAAAATTAAAATGTGTTTTGTTTTTATAGCATTAGAATAAACTTCTTAAACTTAAACAGCTTGAACATTTACTTATTACACAATCGAAGAACAGAATAAAACAATAAAATAAATAAAAGAAAAGTTGCAGTGCAGTTTAACCTCTTCTTCCCTGACCCTCCTTTTGGAGTCCCTGCTCGAAAATGACATGCCCAAACTAAATAGAGTAAACCTATGCAGTTACAAGCTCTATGTGGATTATCTTGGTATCAAAATAAAGATAACACTTGTGAGATTCCACCAGAGGTGTAAGTTTCACTGTAGATGTCACTGTGTCAGAGTAAATGTACATGGAACACAGCATAAATGAAGGATTTTTTTCTCTCGCCTAAAAAAATATTGCATTTTAAAGCAAATATCACCTTTAAAATATGCAGTAGGAGCTTAAAA
This sequence comes from Microchirus variegatus, assembly GCF_963457635.1. NCBI lineage: Eukaryota > Metazoa > Chordata > Actinopteri > Pleuronectiformes > Soleidae > Microchirus > Microchirus variegatus. The sequence goes on along the minus strand of NC_139806.1, from coordinate 24,115,429 downwards.
ACACATGGAGATCATGTAACAACATGTGGACATGAGCTGTGCAAAGTCTGATGCTGCTGAAATGAAGCAGAGTGAAATTACAGCGGTTTTAGTAAAGAGATGTCTGGGCGTTCTCACTTTTGGCACAGCTTGGCACCATCTGTGCCATTTGAGATTTCTTAGGTACCAAATTATTAAAAACCAATCAAATTTTATTTATATGTCACTACAGATCTAAAAAGAACTTGTTTTGAAAAAAAAAAAAAAAAAAAAGTATAATAACTCGCCTAAAATCGATGCTCCCTGTGCGTTGCGTAATAATAACTCTGTGGCTCTGAAGTGTCTTCAGTTACGCAGCACCATAGCTCTGGCTTACCTTGGTCAATTAGGGTGATTGACAGCTCGTTTTAAACGTCTAAACCGGTAAAATCAGACCCCGGTCTCCAAATGCGTGTGAATCACTTCATTAGAGAGTCAAAAGGACATAAATGCATATGACGCATTTAGGCGGACATTCGCCCTTCTCTAATCAGAACGATCTAATGTCGCTCTGTAATGGTAAATCAGACCGGGATTTGTCCCCAAAGCATGCTGGGAAGTGTAGTTCTTCATTAGAAGGGGTTTTGTTCTGGTGGAAATAATTTATTTTCATAAACAGCAAAGGTAAGACAACCTTTCTGGTTGTAGTTCTTGAAAGTCAGTTGTTGTTTTGCTTTTATTTTGGGGCTGGATCCGTGAATCTTGGTCGTAGAGTGATAAAAATTGTACCGCTGGAATCTGTAGATTCTCCGCTGTCCAGCCCACACGTGTTTTTTTTGTTTACATAATCACGCTGGCGCTCCGGTGCAGCTTTTCAATGTGTGTGCTGTGACGGTTTTTTTCCGCTCCTGCTGTTTAATCAATCGGTGTTTTAACTGTGTTTCGTGAACATAAGAATGATTTATATGAGCTTCTAGCTGAGTTTCTGACCTTTCTGTGGGTATGCAGCATGTCTGTGTTTGTTGAAGTTAGATATGGTTTTATGAAGCTTTTATCGCTGCGTCTGACGCTGCCCCCGATCCCGGGGGCAACCGTGAAGAAGAGGTTAACACTTCAAATGTTTTTTTCTTCAACAAGGAGCCTAAAGAAGAGGAGATGACAGAAGAGGAGAAAGCAGCTCAGAAAGCCCGGCCTATAGCAACCAATCCTATTCCTGGCACACCATGGTACACCACTGTCCACTTTAATTCTTCTTATTTTCTTCTTCAGTCTCTATAGCACTTCTTGATGTCTTTGTCCATCAATTCTTCTCAGGTGTGTGGTGTGGACTGGGGATGATCGTGTGTTTTTTTACAACCCCACCACGCGGCTGTCCATGTGGGACCGCCCCGAGGAATTGGTCGGTCGAGCCGACGTCGACAAGCACATCCAGGAGCCGCCGCACAAGAGAGGCTTGGAGGACAGCAAGAAGACAGGTGTGGACAAAGACACACTCACAGCACTTGTGTTGACTTATTTTTAGCACTTTATCTGATCTCTGTGCAAAATCAGTGGTGAGAGAACCATAGGTGCACTCATGGTTTCTTACTATGTGCAAGGTTATTTAATGGTTTGTGTAATTGTAAGTACAGTCTGTGATTTGAATGTAAACAAAGGTCATTAAGTGATGTTCTTGTATGTTCACAGCCGTCAATAAGGAAGAGCCGGAATTAGCTATGGCTACAGAAGAAAATCAGGACGAGGAGCCAACCAAAGCTAAAAAGAGGAAGTAAGTATCTCACTTTCTTTTCTTTTTGGCCTCTTCTCCATGTGGCTTCTTTCTCTATCACTTGATTATTATTTTTTTAATCTCTTGTGACTGACCACATCTTCATCTTCGCAGGAAGGAGGACGTAAAGGAGGCAGACTCAGACAAGGAAGCAGCAATGGAGGCTGAACTCAGAGCTGCCAGAGAACGAGCTGTAGTGCCCCTGGAGGCCAGGATGACCCAGTTCAAAGACATGTTACTGGAAAGAGGGGTAAGCAAATTATTTTATTATCATCATTACACAGTTTATCAAAGTAAAAGGAACCATGTCATAGTGCTGGAGATTTTTTGACAAGATGGGCAGTGAAAAAAACCTACAATAAATGCTGTTTTCCTGATGGTTTGTTCTCGAATTTTACAGAAGGATGTTCCTAGTTCTGTGTTTTTTGTAGACCTATGCAGTTCATGTTTTTTTCATTCATGGTTACACCTGACTGCTTCTAATGCACTCAATGTCTCTTATACATGTAGGTGTCTGCTTTCTCCACTTGGGACAAAGAGCTTCATAAGATTGTATTTGACCCACGATACCTTCTGCTCAACCCAAAAGAGCGAAAACAGGTTTGGTTTTTCTCTTTCCTGTTTCACCATTGCTCTTTTTCACTGTCTCATAGCACTGACGCACTCATTAAAAGACCTTGACAAAAGTCCCGATCGATGTCCTCTGCAGGTGTTCGATCAGTACGTGAAGACACGAGCAGAGGAGGAGAGGAAAGAAAAGAAGAACAAGTTGATGCAAGCCAAAGACGAGTTCAGGAGGATGATGGAGGATGCAAAGCTCACACCAAGGTTAAGGGACTGGCCTGTTTTCCTTCACCAGAATCTGTCATCATTCCATTAATAGCTAATATTTATATCTGTGGTTTGCAGCTGCTGATATTTAATCTTGTGTGGAAATATTTAGTCAGTACCTACCTTCTAAGAAGAGAACAATTCCATTTCAGGATTATTATTTTTGCCAGAGAGGTTTTTGTTCTGATTTTAGCTTATAGTTTAACTTAAGTAGAGTTGGTTAATAATCTATTTAACTGTTATGGACTTGACTTACTTGCCTGAGAGTGTTCTATCATCATGACAAAATGTGGGTCTCTCAACTTCTGTTTGTTTATAGGACGACGTTCAGTGAATTTGCGGTGAAGCATGGACGAGACCCACGATTTAAGACCATCGAGAAGATGAAGGACAGGGAGGCCATCTTTGTGGAATTCATCACAGCTATGAAGAAGAGAGATAAAGAGGACTCCAAGTCCAGAGGAGAGAAGGTATGACTCACTCTCACACAAATATCAATGTGTGTGCAGCATCTTGTCTTTTATACTGCTGATGTTCCTGGGACTCTGCTTGGTTCCTATCATGTTCCATGTTTTTTTCCACACATTTAAAATAGACTTTGATTAAGGTTGCAAATTAATTATTTTTCCTTAGCCACTGTTGAACCGTTTAATAGTTTCGTCTGTGTAGATGCGCATTCATCCAGGTCCAGGTGTTTATGTCCAGTTGCGACTGACTTAATGACATTTTTGAATATCCCTTATGTTTGGTTTCAGGTGAGGCAAGACTTCTTTGATCTGCTCAATGAGCAGCACATAGAGGGAGGCCAGCGATGGAGCAAAATTAAAGAGAGGCTGGAGACTGACCCTCGATACAAGTCTGTGGACAGCTCTGCGCTCAGAGAAGAACTTTTCAAACAGTACATGGAAAAACAAGCCAAGGTAGGAGCACGTCTGTGTTATAGAAAGATGGAAAGAACATGTCTTTATCAGCAAGGGGATTTTGACATGATTTAGGAGGAAAAGCACAAGTGTCACTTATAAACATTTACAGTGGCTCTCTTCAGTTCATAGTGCGACTGTGAGCCCTAATGAATCCTAAAGCTGCAGAATCTATTTAAACATGTTTTTCCTCTGTCCTGTCGAAATGTCTGCTGTGAAAAAAAACTAATGACAAAAATAGGTTATGTGGCAATTAAAGAGAATATTCTTTTTGATATTTGATCTCCCAATGAGCAGCTGTAAAATTATCTTTGTTGCACAGGATTCTGGATGTAAGTAAACATTGTTATAAGCTTTTATGTATATGTATGCTCTTATTGCTGCATTTGTATTCCATTCATCTGTTTGTATGCTGATTTTCTACTCTGTTGTAAAACACCATATTTATATTTAATGATGTGGAAATGTCAGTGTATCGATACAAGTTAAATAGAACAATGGATATTTATTCTCTCCTGAGGTTATTAATGTTGTGAGACTCAAGTATCAGATCCACATGGTGCAATGGTGAGACTTACTTTGCTTATAGTACCTGCCAACTATTTTGATAATCGATAAATTGGTTTGAGCGCTGTTGTTTTTGATCTGATTTTCAGTTAAATGTTAATATTATTTCTGGTTTCTTTGTTCAAAATAATAAAGAAATCATTCAAATGGAGTAATTCTAGTTTGTGGGCAAATTGAGACATTGGAAAACATTGTCATTTCAATCAACATAGTTCAAAAATGACATTTTAAATCTATTAACCAAGAAAATAATTTACAGATAAATCAATATGATAATAATTGATAGTTTTGAATTAATATATGAAACAAATGCATTATATTATTACTATTGGATTACTAGAACAGAACTGAAAGAAATGATGTGTGTGTCACCTGCACAGAACGTGGACATCGACAAAGAGCGAGAGTTGGAGCGGCAGGCTCGTATCGAGGCCAGTCTCCGAGAGAGAGAACGAGAGGTGCAGAAGGCTCGATCGGAACAGACCAAAGAGATCGACCGGGAAAGGGAGCAGCACAAGAGGGAAGAGGCCATCCAACATTTTAAAGCTCTCATGTCCGATATGGTGAGGCGTCACAGGTTTTTCTTTTCAGTCCTTTACTGAAGATATTCATGTTTTACAACTACATTGCAACTTCCTAGACATTTAATTTAGACATAATATATAAAATCTGTATATATTGTTACAATCTGTTAAATATTTGGAATTGATTACAGGAATTAACCATTTTTATTTATTCCTTTATTCCTAAGGTACGATCTTCAGATGCCACGTGGTCGGACACACGGCGTAACCTGAGGAAGGACCATCGCTGGGAGTCGGCATCGCTGCTAGAGAGAGAGGAGAAGGAAAAGCTGTTCAATGAACATGTTGAAGCGCTTGCCAAAAAGAAGAAAGAACAATTCAGGCAGCTGCTGGACGAGACTAGCATGGTGAGATCTTTAATATTGTCTGTCATTATCCATCTTATTATCATTATCCATCTTAAGTGTAACACCAATAGTTTTAACAACCTGATTTAGATCGATCATACATGTATTTAATTATCGTATTGACAGATCTTTGTTTATGTTGTAGATCACTCTGACTACTGGATGGAAGGAAGTGAAGAAGGTCATCAAAGAGGATCCTCGCTGTATCAAGTTCTCCTCTAGTGACAGAGTAAGTCTTTGCTATTAAAAATCTGCAGAATCCCTGAATTGATTTTATAAATATGTGCACATTTACTGCATTTTTTAAAGTTATTTCAAATGCTTTTTGTGTGAATTCAGTTGTGTGATGTTCTGATCTGTCTTGTGTGTAGAAGAGACAACGCGAGTTTGAGGACTACATCAAGGACAAGTACATCATAGCCAAAGCTGACTTTCGAACTCTGCTAAAGGAGACAAAGTTCATCACATACAGGTCTGTACGCACGCACGCACGTGCGCACACACACACGCACACACGCACGCACACACACACACACACACACACACACACACACACACACACACACACACACACACACACACACACACACACACACACACACACACACACACAGGATATACATAATCAAAACAAGTGTCAATAGTAGCATTTATAATATCATTTATTTCACAGCAGCTTCAAGCAGGAAGTAAACCTCCCTGTTACACATTGGACCTTTTAGAATGCATTTTGAATGAATTTTAGAAAGTCCCTGAGAATTTTGAAATTGTATTTATGAACAAAACATCACAAAAGGAAAATCACAGGAAAAAATTATAACACATCCATTGTGTCTTTGTCTTAATAGAAAGAAAGAAGTGTAAACACTGATTATTAATTAATGTTCTTCTTCTGGCACGTCTCACATTGACCTCTGTCTAGGTCGAGAAAGCTCATCCAGGAGTCAGAGCAGCATTTGAAAGACGTGGAGAAAATCCTTCAGAATGACAAGCGTTACCTTGTTCTGGAGTGCGTCCCCGAGGAGCGCAGGAAGCTCATCATGTTCTACATTGAAGACCTAGACCGTCGTGGCCCGCCACCTCCGCCCACTGCCTCCGAGCCCACCCGACGCTCCACCAAGTGACCAGTCACTTCAGCTTCTCGGCCAGTGTCCTAACCCTTCCTGTCCACCCTTTGGCCAGAGCATGACCTCCCCAACACCCCCCTGAACCCTCCAGGCCCACAGCTGGCCTCACAGCGTTATTACTGGGGGTTCCGTTGCTTAGAGATGTACCATAGAGATGAACGGTTAAGGTCTCCGTGTTATGTCGCCTATTAGCTCTGAAAAAACCCTGCGTTTGAGACAACGGCAGGAAACTGAGGTCATCCGATCTCAAGGTGATCCTTAGTCCCTCACCTCTGACTGACCACATAAGAGGGAAGGGGGACAGTGATGAGGCTGCTGCCTAAGCAGCCACAGAGGTGTAAGATAGCTGATGTAAATGAAGTTGAGTGTGTGCCTGTGAGTGTGTGTGGGTGTGTGCGTGCGTGCGCATGTGTCTGAGGCATCTTCAAGCCTTACAGCTCCACTGTGCCAGTCATTGTTTCAGTCATTGGCTCAGTGTGAATGTTAGTTTCTGCCCAGTGGTTTACTCCAATGTTGCAGCAGTTTTCTCTGGTGATTGAAATAAAGGCAACTTCCACTGTTTTTCAATAAACATCCTGTGTATTTTTTTTTCTAAAACATTCATTTTGCAATGGAGACATACAGAAAAAAGTACACCATTCATCTTCTAACACTTTATCCTCCACATGAGGGTTGCTGATGCCAATCCCACCTGAAAGGTGGGGTACACCCTGAACAGATTAGTCCTAATCTAAAACCTCTGTATTTACTGACTCAGATACTAAAGGATCCCGTGTTAACAAATACAGTATGTCCCGCAGTTAATTTCTGTCCCCTGATGTCCACAAACCAATTATAAAATAAACTTCAAATTAGTTTGAATTCAAGGTAAAGTTAACGTTACCTCCATTCTTCCCAATAAAAAAAATAATTACAGACGTATATAAATATCATTTTCACCAGGTAAAATTATGATGTTAATCAAATCAAAGTCAAATTTAGCCTATGAATGTTAAAATGGCTCATCTCAGTCATCCAGCGCTGCGTAAAAAGCGCACGTGCACGTGAAGCACGTAAGTCGTTTATTATCTGACGTAAGCAGCTAAGGGCTGTGATTGGACGAGACCAATGAACAGGATGTTGCCGGACGCAGTGATGCTGCTCAACAACGCCTTGTTATCACGAATTACAGGCCATTTTTGTGCAGTATTTGCGAAAATTAAAAAAGACACAAGTATGTACAGTGATAGTTAACTGATACGTGTTTACTGTTGTCGTACTGTTGTATGTGAAGGAAAGGGAAAGTAATAATGTGGTAGTTCGGTCACTGCTCGGCTCGTCCTCTCTCCCCGGTCACCTCTGCTCTCAAGCCGCTATGTTCGTGTCTCTGCTCCCGTTGTTCGCCGTCCTGCTGTCAGCCTGCGTGGTCGTGGGAGAGCCGGAGGAAAACGTTAATGTCGACGGAGCCCCGCCGTCCAGAATAGGTAAACCTGAAGGAAAAGGAGCCCAAATGTGTTGTAGACATCATAGCCAGCTGCTAACGTTAGCCTCCATTCAGAGCCTCACATGCTAACTCGGCTGAATCATAATCCATGTGTACGGAAGAGTATTAGGGCCATGTTAAAAATTGGCCCTAAAGCTCTAATACTCTTCCATAAATGTGTAATTATACATATATCTATATTTTACCGTGTACAGTCATAATATTACATAAATATGACAGAGAAATATAGATATAGTGCAATAAAATGCAGAAACTTCACTGGACTAAATTGAAGCATCCACCTTAATATAAAACTATAGAATTGTACCAAATAT